>NC_136071.1:937605611-938066361 GCF_964261635.1 Lissotriton helveticus
CTCGAGGGCTCTGCAGTTCTTCTTAGAGCTCTTGAGTTCGTCGGTGAACCAGGATGCTTTCTTTTTGCCGGGTTTGATGGGGGGGGGGTCTTCAGTGGAGCGAGGTCGTCTGCGCAGTTGCTGATCCACCTTGTGAGGTTGTTGGCGGCTTGTTTGGGGTTCGTTGAGCTGGCGGGAGGGTTCTGGCTCAGGGATGTGGCGAGCTGGTCGATGGTGATCTTGTTCCAGCTTCTGCGGGGAACCTGTTGCGGGTGGTGGTGGAGCGTGGTCCTTCTGAAGCTGAAGGGGACGCAGCTGTGGTCCGTCCAGTGGAGTCTGGTGGCGTGGCTGAAGGAGATGTCCTTGCTGGAGGAGAAGACGGGGTCAAGCCTGTGGCCGGCGTAGTGGGTGGGGGTGGTCACCAGTTGCTTGAGTCCGAGGTTGGCGAGGTTGTCCAGCAGGGTGGTGGTGTTGCGGTCGTTGTTGTTCTCCAGGTGCAAGTTGAGGTCCCCTAAGAGGATGTAGTCAGCGGAGGGGAGGGCGTGCGGGCTGATGAAGTCGGCGATGTCTTCGCTGAATTGTGTGCGTGGTCCCGGCGGTCTGTAGATGAGGGTGCCTCTGAGGGTGGTCTTGGGTTCGGTGTGTAACTGGAAGTGCATGTGTTCGGCGGTTGTGAGGGTGTCGTCGGTGTTGGTCGTGATGCGGATGGTGTTCTTGTGGACGATGGCGATGCCTCCTCCTGTCTGGTTGACGCGGTCCCTCCGGGTGATCTTGTATCCGTCCGGGATGGCGATGGCGATGTCGGGCGCTGAGGAGGCGTTCATCCAGGTTTCAGTGAGGAAGGCGACGTCTGGAGATGTGGAGTCGAGGAGGTTCCAGAGTTCGACGGCGTGTCTGTGGACGGAGCGGGTGTTGAGCAGGATGCACTTCAGGTTGTTGCTGCTGGTGCTCGGCTTGGCGGGTGCGGTGCAGGTCAGGATGCAGGAGAACTTGCAGGATTGGCAGGTGAAGGGTCCGTGGGTGCGTTCTGGGGTGGCTCGGTGGCAGCCGGGGATCCGGCCGTTGTTGAGTGCGTTGAGGGTGGCTGCTTTGTCGGTCTGGCGGGTGGGCTGGCATCTGCGGGGGCCAGAGACCTGGCGCTGGGTGCGGTCCAGGCGTGGACGGGCATAGACGGGCTTGCCTTTGGCACGCCCGCTGCGCGTACGCACGGACTCTGCCATAAATGGAGAGGGGGGGGCGGAGCGAGGGAGGAGCAGCTGGGAGGTGGGAGCGGGGTGGCGAATGGGAGGGTCGAGGGAAACCAGCAGGAGTGGGGGCGGGGCCGCGGGGGAGCAGCGGCAGGGAGTGGGGTGGGCAACAGCAGGGACAGAAGCGCTAGGGCAACAGGAACAGAAGAGTACAAATCAGGGCAAGACTACGGCGAAACAGGGGGCAGAACAGTGCACAGCACAAGGCAACAGGAACAGACAGAACAGTGCAAATCAGGGCAATACTACGACGATTCTACAAACCACAGTGGGGGCACAATCAGGGCAGCGATGCGAGCGGCGGCGGCAGCAGGGAACCGGTGACTTCCTGGAGGGGCCACGCGGCGGGTGGAGCGACCGGCACTGACGAGGTCAGGCTAGGTCACAGCTCCCCGTCGCCCGGTCACTCCCTTAAGTAATCAGTGGGAGGGAGGAGCAGCTGGGAGGTGGGAGCGGGGTGGCGAATGGGAGGGTTGAGGGAAACCAGCAGGAGTGGGGGCGGGGCCGCGGGGGAGCAGCGGCAGGAGCGGGGTGGGCAACAGCGGGGACAGAAGCGCTAGGGCAACAGGAACAGAAGATAGATTGTGCTATGGATGTGCTATGGACATAGCAACTACAGCTTTCCGTGCACTTGCGGGTTCAGCAGTTTTAAGGCGTCAAGGCTGGTTACGGGCAACCTGGTTTCGCCAAAAAGTTCAAAATAAGATCTTGGACTTACCTTACGACGGAGAGATGCTTTTTGGAAATCATGTAGAAGATACCCTTCCAGGCATCAAGAAGGACATGGACACGGTAAGATACTTGGGGTCATTGAATTACCGCAAAGCTCCTTTCAGAGGTGCGAGGGGGAGAGGTTTTTCCTCGTACAGAGGTGGCAATCAACAGCGCTACTCTTCATACTCTCAATCCTCGCAATCTTACAAGCCACAATACACACAGCGCCAAGGCCAGTCGGCGTCTTTCTCTCGCCAGCCACCAAAAGGGTGTCAAGGGCGTCAAGGGAGATACAATTCTAAGCGGCAATAGCGGCTTCATGGCTCTTTCTACTATTCCTACCCCTCCGATAACATCAGTGGGGGGCAGAATTTCTCATTGCCTACACAGCTGGAAGGTTATTACATCAGACCAGTGGGTTCTGAATATCATTCGGAGTGGCCACACGCTGGAGTTTCAACAGCTTCCTCCAACCAGAGCTCCGGGCGCCAACGAATCGAAACATCTAGGACTTTTACGTCTCGAAGCCCACCAACTATTCATCAAGGGGGCAATAGAACCTGTCCCTCACTCCCAAAGGGGGAAAGGGTTTTATTCCAGGTTCTTCCTGGTTCGCAAGACAAAGGAAAAGTGGCGTCCAATATTAGATCTAAGGGAGCTCAACACCTATCTCATAAAGCTATCCTTCAGGATGGTCAGCCTTCAGGATATTCTACGGCTACTGAATCCAGGAGACTACATGGCGACTCTGGATTTAGAGGATGCATACTTCCATGTGCCGATCCACTCAGCTCACAAGCAATACCTACGCTTCACAGTAGGCAAGAGCCACTTTCAGTTCAAAGTGCTTCCTTTTGGTCTCAGGTCCGCACCAAGGATTTTTACAAAGGTACTGGCTCCGGTGGCGGCGTTTCTCCGAAAACAATCTCTAGAGGTCTTTCCCTACCTAAACGATTGGCTGATAAAAGCTCCATCTTTCCAGGCAGCTTCCAAGGCAGTCACAAGCTGCATTCAACTTTTCAAGCAATTGGGCCTTCAACTCAACAAGGAGAAATCGATCCTTCTTCCATCCAGGTCAGCAAAGTTTCTAGGCTCTATCCTGGACACAAATCGCTGCAAGGCCTTTCCATCGGAGGAACGTCAGAACAAACTTGTTCTGTCAGCTCGTCTCTTGCAAAAGAGGGAATCAATGTCGGTGCGTCCACTACAAGAGCATCTGGACAGACAATGGTGCCAAGCGGAAGGCTCGTTCGACGACAGGATCATGGTGACACCAGCAATGAAAAAAGCAAGCAGCTGGTGGTTGGTAAAAGACAACATCTCAAGAGGTCTAACCTTCACGCTCCCTCCATCTCCCATGGTTCTAACCATGGATGCCTCGCTGGAAGGCTGGGGAGCAGTGCTACAAGAGTTAAAGGTGAGCGGTCATTGGGATCCAGACCAACGCAAGTTCCACATCAATCTATTGGAACTCAAAGCTATTCGCTTGGCCCTACAGGCTTTTCTTCCGAGGATTCAGAATCACACAGTGCTGGTTCGCATGGACAACACAACGGCCATGCACTATATAAACAAAGAGGGCGGGACAAGATCCCGGACTCTGTCAAAAGAAGCTCAGGAAATTTGGAACTGGCGATTCTCCACAACATTGCTCTTACGGCAGAACACCTCGCAGGTTCGCTCAATTCAATAGCGGATGCGTTGAGTCACCAAACATCATCAGTCACGAGTGGGAGTTAGACCAGACCATTCTCGAGGAGGTCTTTTCAGTTTGGGGAACCCCAACCATAGATCTATTTGCAACCCCGGAGAACACCAAATGCCGATTCTATGCAAGCAGGGTTCACCAACAGGGATCCTTGGGGAATGCACTTTTGATAGCTTGGTGCGGCGCATTTGTCTACGCCTTTCCTCCAATTCCACTAATCCCGAGGCTGCTCAGGAAACTCAAGGCGGAACCTTGCACAATGATTTTAATTGCGCCAGCGTGGCCCCGTCAGTTCTGGTAAACGGAACTCCTCCTGCTGTCTCAGGATCAACCGATTCACCTGCAGCCGATACCATCTCTTTTGACGATGTCTCAGGGTCAAGTGCTCCATCCAGACCCGAGCTCACTCGGATTGACAGCATGGCTCCTGAGTACAGAGAATTCCAGGGGTTGAACCTCACAGAAGAGAGTTATACTGTCGCAGGCCCGGGCTCCGAGTACAAACAAGACTTATCGGGCGAAATGGAAGAGGTTCTGTCTCTGGTGTCAGAGGCAGGATATTCATCCCTACACTTCAGCTCCGCATCAGCTTTTGCCATATATTCTTTCTCTGGCTAAATTAGGTTTGGCTCATTCTTCTGCCAAAGTACATCTAGCAGCCATTTCTAGATTCAAGCGGACGTCTTCAGGTCCTTCACTTTGGTCCGCGAGGATTATTAAACAGTTCCTGAAGGGCCTGTTCACAGCTTTCCCTTCAGTCCGGACTCCACCACCTGTCTGGCAGCTTAACTTAGTTTTGGCACATCTGATGAGAGCTCCGTTTGAGCCCATTCACAGAGCAGATCTAAAATTTGTATCGTGGAAACTGGCTCTTCTATTAGCCTTAACATCAGCCAGGAGGATTAGTGAGCTCAAGGCGCTCACAATTGAGGAACCCTTTCTTCAGTTTAAAAAGGATGTTCTGATTCTGAGGACAAATCCAAAATTTATCCCGAATGTCCCATCCGAATTCCATCTGAATGAGCCGGTGATCTTGAAATCTTTTTTCCACGACCTACTACACCAGCGGAGAGGTCTTTGCATTCTTTGGATGTTCAGAGGTGTCTGAAATTTTATCTGGAACGGACAAAACGATTCAGGAAGTCTTCTCAACTTGTGGTATCTTATAGTGCTCCGCGGAAGGGATTTCCGCTTTCAAAACACAGTATTTCACATTGGATCTCAAAGACAAATCAATTTTGTCATCAAGAAGCGAGCAAACTGCTTGAAAGACGAGTTTGTGCTCATTCAACGAGATCTGTTGCTTCATCAGTGGCTCTATTCTCAGGAGTCCCTATCAAGGACATCTGTAGAGCAGCTACGTGGAGCTGTACCCACACCTTCACAAAGCACTACTGCTTGGACTCGTCCATGAAGGATGATGCAGCGGTGGGTCAAGCAGTCCTGAGAAATCTTTTTCAATGAGAGGTGAGCTTTACCTACAATCCCTCCTTCCTGTATCGCACATGCTGTATTGATTATTGTATTCTTCTCTGTGGTAACATTTTTTATGATTTGTTTCCTATGAGAATAACTATATTGACATGTAAGGATATTCATGTAACAAAATGTGCTTTTATGTTTTACTGCTAGCTACTCTGATACAAAGCATGGGAATCTATGAAAGTTCCAATACTGGGGCAAGCAAACAAGTTACTTACCTGTAGCTTTGGCTCCCCAGTATTGGTAACTTTCATAGATTCCCATGCGCCCACCCTCCTCCCCTGGGAAAGCTCGGCCTTTTTCTTTACTGAGATAGTTGCTGTTACGCAACGGCTACGAAAATCTGAGGCTCTCTCACGAGGGTTCTATGGGGTGAGGCTGTTCTGATTGGTTGTTGCAGAATTTTGGTCTCTTTTACAAAAAGAGGTGGATAAGCTACAAAATGAGATGAGGCCTAAGCCTAGTTTTCTCTTTTGTGCTTACTGCTATGGTATTTTTTATTTACCGAGGCTCCCATTCCGACGACGGGGGAATGATACAAAGCATGGTAATCTATGAAAGTTACCAATACTGGGGAACCAAAGTTACAGGTAAGTAACTTGTTTTCATACTCTTATTCAGAATGGAAAAGGCTGGTCCCTCCAGAAGGGATTGAAAACAATTTAGATGTTGTCTCTATTCCTGCTGTGATGCAGAAAAAAATAAAGGGGACAATGGGTGAAGAAATAGGAATTCAGAAAATAATTGATAATATAAAATGTCTGGTTAGCTGAAAAGCAGAAGTTATGACACTCTTCTCTGTGAAGTGTATTAAGTACTCCATGAAATCATTTCAGCCTTTTTAGACGTTGTACAGGAAGCTGCACCTACAAACGTACCACGCCCACCTGGTAGGCAGCAGAAATTAATAATCCACATTTGTATAGCGCACAATCACCCGTTAGGGTCTCTAGGCGCTGGGGGCCTGTCGGGAAGATTAAGCAAGCTATTGCCCAGAGTCACATGGTGCTGGGCTAACCTGCCGCCGGAGCCGGGGATCGAACCCTGATCCCCAGATTCCAGCATCAGTCGCCCTGGCCGCGGCGCCACACCTCTCTTACTTACTTAAGAAAAAGGTCCATTAGAGTGTAAATCTTGTCGATCCGCTTCACTTTCAGATACTTAATCCAATATTTTTTTCACAGCACATAGCCTCTTAATTCACCTATACCTATGATTCTGCTTCATGCAAAGAAACCCTTCAATCAGGTCACAGGTGCTAAAATGCATGCATGCGATTTATCAAGTGATTGCATTCCCTTTATTTAAGACCCTCATCAGTATGTTAGTTTATTAACAGTCCTCGCCTCTGATTAAGATACACCAGGTAAGAATGTCCCTTATCGCGTTCCCTTTTTTCTATATTTGTGGATCTCTTCCTGGGGAATGTTATCTGCAATCCTGGCACTCTGTTTTGCTCACGACAAACAGTCTGTACAACCGCATGTGATGATATAACCCTGTTGAGCTGCAGATTTCAGGGCACTGTCTGGCTATAAGTTGAATTCAAATACGGCTCACATCATTCTTGCTTGAAGTCTCATTCAGCTGATTTTCAGGTAGTTATTTACAACATGTCTCTAGGAATTGTACTAGCTGTAATTATGTCTAGGAAATGCAGACATAATTATGAATTTACTCTTCCGTACTATATAAAGTTGCCTAACAAACTTAGACTTATTTTGTTCTCCTAATCTGCCATAATACCCTTGTTGAGTTGTGCTGCCCGTTTTCTATACCTATTTTTGGCCTTGCCTCTATGGTGTTCCATCTGCCTTTTATAGAAGAAAGAGAAAAACAATCTCCAGTCATTTCATCATTTATTTGAGGATACAAAAGGCCTTGGTGAGCATTCAAAAACCTTTGCATCTTCATCTTCCAACGATACGGTAAAAATAGAAGTGGTACTACTGGACTGCCATGGGCAAAAGATTAAAGCTTCCTTGCAACTGCGTTCTTTCTTTTACATTTTCTAGAACCACATCAGAGTAAGATTCTGTTCAAACTTAATGACCCCAAAATGTAAAAGGATGGTAAATTCAAAACTCTGTGTTCAGATGGAAATTAAGCAATATGTCAGCATTCCAACTTTACATAAAAACATCTATATTGTGAGACGCTCTCACCTCCGCCAGTTTTTTAATATGTTATGTTCAAGTAGACATTAATGTCACATGTTACAAAAAGTGATGGGTTTCAGAAAATTTATCCTGGCAGTAATTTTGAATATCTATTGTCAACAGTAACCTGATACCATTTTTACACTCTCACAGATTTAAGTTGGAAGTGGTTTCCAAAGTATTGATTCTCCCTGTTGATGCCAGTAAAATACTTGTGAAACACATATTGGCATGCATAGTAGCACTAAGTTGCATTTGATAAAGTAGAAGAATAGCAATAAGTTCAACTTGAGATTGTCCAAATTCATTGTCGCAACCAATCTAAAGAGATGGTGATAACAACAGCTCACCACAGTAGGGGTGTATGGATAGGAGTACATGAAGTTGCCTTTGTTTGGTCAATAATTGATACTTTGAAGGCATTCCAAAGGAAAGAGTCGTTCAAGAATTCTAAAGTTATGTTCTAAATACACATAGTATGAAATTAAAGCACAGTACAGCCAAGTACCCAGTATTTCCTTCACATTCGATCTTTTGATTTGTCAAGGCAGTAGGTTCTGTGATGTGCATTGATATGGGTAGAAACCTATAGCTGTACAATGAGTTTCAATATCTTCGACATAGGTAATGCCCCTACTTGCTACCCAGCTGTCTTAAATCTCTCTTTAAACTTGAAGGCCACAGGGCAGATTATGGGTAGCAGATGAATAATAGTTGCAAAGAAATGAGAATAATTTGATGAAAATATTTCACAAATCAGGTCGTTGCTAGCAGCATCTAATTACAATATAAAAACTTGTTTCCTAAAGTAAGCTTCTGAATATTTTATTTATTGATGGATATTTGTTAGTGTCTCACAGCCACATTAGTTGGGTGGGTTACTTTACTTTGGCCAGGCACTTCTTGTTAATCCTTATACTTGAATGTTTATAGAAAGTTTGAAGCTAGTAGTCATTATTACTTTGCATCAGTTCAAAAAGTCACTTCCTTCTCTGCTCGTTGCATCTGTTAGCAAACTGAGACCATACAAATTAGCTTTACCAGTGCTTGCTTTCCTTTCCATTCAGCACTCCATCGGCAATGCATGTGTTTCCCTGCTTCTCCTCCATATCCTCCTCCATTTTGCCTCCTCATTTCTGTTTTTATTATTCAGTGCTCCTGTGTGTGCTATAATTTTGTTTTCTCCTCTGCTCATTCGTTACTTCCTGATGCTCCCGTATTCCCACTCCCTGTCCTAATCCCCATTTTATTTTATTTTTTGTATAAAGCTTGGCAACAGCTGTAAAGTGCTGCTTGACTGCTCACTAATTTTTTGGTGCTTCTGCACATTTTCTGTTTACTTTTAATCTATTGTTCTAAAGTGGCTGGCAGCTATACTGGAAAGTTACATTATGTTTGTGGCTTGTGTGTCTGTAGATACACATGATATGCTTATTTCTGCCATCTAGTGTTAGGCTCGGTCGTGTGCTATTTGTTTTTCTTCTAAGTAAATATTTTCGAGTCATGGGATTCAGTGGATCCGCCCACTAGTGGTAATGCATTTGGATCTGCTTTATTGTTAGATTGCCTTTTCTCCTCCGTCTGGTTTAGACAGGTGGAAGTGAGCTTCGGTTTGATGCTGCGTGATTTTCTCACCGGGTCTGCAGATCCGTTCTTCATTGGTTCTCTAAAACAATCCCGCTCTTCATCGGTCTCCACCATTGTGTTCCTTCCACTCTGTCTTGTCAACAGCTTCTCAACTCCCATTGTTTGAGTCAAGAATGTCCTCGTATTGGAAAGGACTCCATTTCAGTTCTGCCCCACTTGCCACACCAAGTACCCGAGAACTAACTTCCATAAGGTTTGCAACCTTTGATTGTCTCCAGTCCACTGTGAAGACTCCTGTTCGATGCGTCAGGTGTTCTGGAACATGAAAACCCTTTGGAACAGGCTTGCTTGTCAAATAGCCTCTGCCTCCATGGCGCACAGTTGAGAGGAGGAAGATACCCTGGACCTCTTCGTAAGTGAGAGGAGTTGGATATCGAGCAACTGGATGCTCCATACGACAAAATCAAGGCATCTTTTTTGCCAGAAGGCAGTGGCTCTGAGGCTGACCTCAAAACAGAAGAGTATCCTCAAGGCCAGTTTCCACCAAAGTTCTCAGTGAGTATTGATACACCTTTAACTCACCAAATGGAGGCACCAGCCCCAAGGTTTTGTGCCGGTGCGCCACTGCCTTCTGGCCATGGTTGACATGCCATTTCGAGCTGGACCTGATGCCCATTCGGCACTCTGCACCAAAGTCTTCCTCGAACTTCTGTACCAGAGTTGAAGACACAGGCTCAGCCGCCCTTGGACTCAAAACGGGTGGACCTGAAGCATTCAGAGCCGAGACACACCGCCCAAAGCTTTCTGAGCGGAGGCATGCAGAGTTCAGGTCAAGCTGGATGCTGTGGGCATGGACCCTCTTCTGCTCCCTCCAGACTGTCTTCTACTGCAGCGTCGTCTGCTGCCTCTGAAAACTTCGATCAACCAATCCTCCAGTGGCTGCAGGAACTTCTCTATTCCAAGCATCAGCAAATAAACATCCAGCCGGGCACTGGCCCATCCTGGCAAAGCCTCCACAGCTGCCGAATGATTCTGTTCCTCATAAGAAGAAATTGACTTTTGAGGAGGCCCTTAACACTCCCATGCCTCTCACTCCCAAAAGGCCTAAAAAGCACAAAAGGGCTCCCTCTCCACTGCCTCATGCTCGACCTTGTCCTCTAAACCTTCCTCCCCGGTCATCACCCTCTACTTTTCCTATACTGCGGGTCGATTCTCCACAACACTCAACACAGGGTTCTACACACTCAGGGTGGAGCAGTCCAAGGCAACCCTCTGACCCTCCTCATCGTCCTCGGGGCCCAGACCTCTGGGATGATTATCACGCAGAACCCCCAGCAGACACCGAGCCATACCTGTACCCAGCAAGACCTTCACCCCCAGATGATATCTCTTATGAGGTCCTTCAAAGGGCAGTTACCTTCCACAATGTGGAGATGCATGTGCAACAAGAGGCGATGATTTCCTCATGGTGACCCTCTCCTCCACCCATCGCTTTCTACAGTACCTTCCTATGCTCAAAGGGGTTCTCAAACTAGCCACTGATATTCATAAGGAGCCAGTTAAAGCAAGAGTAGTTACACCTAAAGTCGATAAGAAATGAAAGGCCTCTCCTAACAACCCTTACCACCTGACTCTGTAGTTGTGCATACAGCTAGAAAATGAGCTTACACATAGGCATCAAGTGATGCTCCCCATCCAGACTCGTCCTCGGCATCCCCTGGCACAAACACATCAGCCAACACCTGCGGAGACTCCACTGGCTCCCCGTGAAGAAGAGTCACCTTCAAAATCTTCACTCATGCCTACAAATGCCTACACAACAACGGACCCATATATCTCAATGAAAAAATAAACTTTTTTATTTTATTTATTTATTTATTTATTTATTTAAAAGTTTTTATATAGCGCTACTGGACCCAAGAGTATCAGAGCGCTTTACAAGGCATGAGAACACAAAAACAATTAAGTAGATTAAAGAGATTTAAGCGAGAACGAGTTACAAAATGTTACTGATTGCCGGCGTGTCTAAAAGGGGCAGGGAGAATAGAGATAGAGGTTGAGATGGTAATGGAAAATGAAATTTAGTAGGGAGAGGGGAGAGAGGGGAGGGGGAGTAAGAGTACGAGGGTAAAGAGAGGGGGAGTTAGGAGGGGTGCATAGAGAGGAGAGGGGAGTGAGCAGGTAGGGAGTCAATTTACATAAGATATCCTAATACTTGGTTCATGTAAAGTGTCAGAAACATTAGATACCCCAATATTTGTTAAGAAGAAGTATTTTTAGTTCTTTCTTGAAGAGAGGGTAGGAGGGGTTGCAACGGATTTCTTTTGGGATAGAGTTCCAGATAGTGGGAGCGTTGCCGGAGAATGCACGGGATTGTGTTTTTTTACATTTCAGTCTAGGAGGGATGAGGACAAGGGAGTTTGTGCTCCTCAGGGATCTAGAGCAGCCTGCTTTGTGTAGTTTTGTTGCAAGGTAAGAAGGGGTGTTTTGGTGGAGAGTTTTGTGAGTGATGCAGGCGATCTTGTAGGTTGATCTACCTTCTATTGGGAGCCACTTGAGATTTTTGAGGACGGGGGAGATGTGATCAAATTTTCTACAGTCAGAGATGAGTCTAGCAGCAAGGTTGAGGACAGATTTAATTGGAGCAAGATGGATTTTAGGGGGTGCCCGCCAAAGTGCCGTTGCCATAGTCAATCCTGGAGAGGACCAGCGATTGGACAACAAGTTTGAAATCTTCTGCAGGAATAAAAGGTTTGAGTTTGTTAAGATGGAGAAGGGTGAAAAGAGCGCTTTTGGAAGCATTTTTATTGTGGGGGATGAGATTCAGATTCTGGTCAATACTGATGCCTAGGGATTTGACCGAATTGGAGGTGGAGAGAGGGCAGTTTAGAGCTTTGATGTCATTTAACCAAAGTTGAATGGGAAGAGAGCTATTTTTGGGGGAGAAAATTATGATTTCCGTTTTTTGGGGTTCAGTTTGAAATGGTTCAGATGGAACCAGGTTTGAATTTTTATCAGGGTCTCATTGAGGTGAAGGATGTCTTTGTGAGATTTGATCTTGTAGTATAATTGGGTGTCGTCCGCATAGAGGTGGTAGTTGATATTGGAGTGTTTGAGGATGAGGGTGAGTGGTTCCATGAACAAATTGAATAGGGTTGGGGAGAGGATGGATCCTTGAGGGACGCCAAGTGAGACAGGTTTAGGTTTAGAGAGGAAATGGCTAAGCTTAATTTGTTGAGATCTATTTTGTAGGAATGAGGAGAACCTAAACTTCCATGTACCCAAAAGAAACCTCCGATCTGCCACCCACGCACTAGCTGAAAACCCACGCATCCACAGAGGTATCCAGAGGGTGCTACGTATCGCCAGCTCAATCAGCCTACTGTCTTAGTGGGACCTAGCTCATTGGGGTCAGACGGCATACCTCGATCAACATCTCCCAGAGCAGTACCACAAAAAGGGACAAGAATGGGTGTCTTAAGGAAAAATGATCTGTAATACCAACATCCGTTGTGCACTGGATGCTGCATACATAGCCACGAGCGTCATTAACACCAGCATCCAATTCCTTCGCCATGCCTGTCTGCGTGTGTCTGGTTTGAGACTGTAGGTCTGGCAGCACATTTTAAATGTACTCTTCAGTAGCCAGTATGGAGTAGTTTCTTACCTGTAACTCCAGTTCTGTAGTAGGGGTATCTCTGTTTTAGTCATAATCTAGTGAATAGTCCCGCCCATGTGCGGGGACTCCGGAGCATCAAAAATAATCTCTTAAGTTGTCTTCTTTGCAGCCCTGCATAGACACTTAAGAGAAATTCAAAGACAAATAATGCAGCCTATAATTACAAGGCTACACTGGCCAAAACTTCAACTTAAAGTGAAAAGGATAGCCAAATAAAATCAAATTTTACACACATTGCCAAGTTTCTCACCCAGAGAAACTTCCCTTCACCCAAGATCCTTGAAATAATAGAGAGGAAGGGTTTTACAGACAAGCCCCCATAGGCTGCCATTATGTGCCTGGAAAAGGGATACCATGCCTTTAAGGAACTCTCCAGAGACCCTCGGTATCCCAGGATGCACAGCCATAGTCCTTTTACTTTCAGTTCTTTTTGACGGTGTATAAAGCAAAGGCCTGTAGCATACAGTACATTATCATTTTCTCCACCGGGGAGGAGAGCGGGCACTTATGACTATAACAGAGATACCCCTACTACAGAACTGGAGTTACAGGTAAGAAACTACTCCTTCTGTAGTAGGGGATCTCTGTATATAGTCATAATCTAGTGAATAGAATGGCAAACCCATCCCAACAAACCAATCCGGCGGTGGAGGAAAAAGTCAATACTCTTACTGTGCAAAAATATTTCTCAACGAAGCCTGCCCAACCTGAGCATCTGCCCTGACATCAGAGCCAGACAGTAGTGCTTAGCAAAGGTATGGACCGACTTCCAAGTGGCAGCCCTGCAGATAATTGCTTACCCTCTAAGGTCTTGTTAGCTTTCTGATAACACAACTGGATACAGGACACAATCCACCTCGAGATGGACTGTTTCGAGGTGGCAAGACCAGTCCTGACCGACCTATAATTGACAAACAATTGGTCTGACCTACTAATGTCCTTAGTCTTATCCAGGTAGAATTTCAACACCCTTCTGACATCCAGGGAATGGAGAGACCTTTCCGCTGGAGTGGAAGGATTTTTGAAAAACGTAGGTAAAGTTATAGTCTGACATGGAAATCAGAAATCTCCTTAGGAAGGAACTTCGGGTGAGTACGCATCACAAGCTTAGCAGCATGAAATACAGTATAAGGTACCTGGCAACACAATGCCTGAATTTCACTCACCCTGCGGGCCGATGTAATTGCCATGAGGAATGCCGCCTTCCAAGATAAGTGCTGTAGTGAGGCCTTATGAATAGCCTCAAAGGGTTCCTTCATCAACCTGGACAGCACCACATTCAGCTCCCATGAAGGCGAAGGACGCCGAACAGGAGGAAACACTTTCTTCAATCCTTCCAAAAAATCTTTAATCACAGGGTTCTGGAAGAAGGATGTCTGTGAAGGGCATTTCCTATACGCAGTCAATGCTGCGAGATGAACCTTAATAGAACCTAAATTGCAGGTCGTCGGGTCATAGTTCTTGGAAGTGCACCAGATGCAGAACCTCTTCCACTTGTAGGCATAGGAAGTCCTAGTGGAAGGTCGCTTAGCCTCCTTGAGTATATCCATGCAATCATCAGGTAGATTCAGGTGTCCATATTGCACTATCTCAGGAGCCATGCTGCCAAACACAACGATGAGAGGTTGGGGTGCACCATCTGCCACCCGAACTTTGTGAGAAGGTCCGGCCGACACAGCAGCCGCAGGTGGGGTAGGAGAGAACTGTGAAGCAGGTCCGTGAACCACCACTGCCGGGGCCATTCCGGAGCAATGAGGATCATCCGTGCTCTGGACTGAGACAGTTTGATGAGCACGGCCGGAATTAGGAGAATGGTGGAAAAGCGTACAGAAAGCTGTTCGACCAGCTGAACCATAGTGCGTTCACCAGAGTTCCCGGTTGGTAATACATGGAGGCGAAGTCTCGGCATTTACTGTTTTCGGCGGTGGCGAACAGATCTATATCTGGAGTGCCCCACCTGTCGAAGATGTTTCTTAGCACCTCGTCGTTTAGAACGCACTCGTGGTTTTCCAGCACCAGCCTGCTGAGTGCGTCCGCCTGAGCATTCTGCACACCTGGCAGATGGGTAGCCGTTATCGTCAGTCCTCTGGCTAGCAGCCAGTGCCAGATCGCCTGCGCTTCCAGTGACAGTGTGCACGATCTCGAGCCCCCCTGCTTGTTGAGGTAATACATTGTGGTCGTATTGTCCGTCTGAACAAGCAAGGAGTTGGTCTGGAAGGACGGATGAAAGTCCTTCAGTGCCAAGTGAACAGCTCTGAATTCCAGGAAATTTATTTGGTACGTGGATTCCGATGGGGACCACGTCCCATGGATCTGTAGATGGTCTGAATGCGCTCCCCAGCCGTGGAGAGAAGCATCAGTGACAATAGTCTGAATGGGAATGTCCTTTTGGAATAGAACCCCTTTGAGGAGATTCTCCGCTGAGCACCACCATCTCAGGGACTTTTGAGCGTGAAGGGACAGCTTGATCCTGTCGTACCAGCTCCCCTGCTTCTGGTCCCACGGATCCTCTAGACAGTCCTGCAGCGGCCTCATGTGAAGGCGTGCGTGCGGCGTGAGGAAGATGCAAGAGGCCATCGACCCAAGTAGAGAAGACACCGTCCTCACTGTTGTAAATGGAATCGTCATAAGAGCCTAAGCCTTTCGAAGGATCGATAAGCGTCGCTCCTCCGAAGGAGACACGCTTGCTGAAAGAGTATCGATGGAGGCTCCCAAGTACTGTAGGCACTGGACAGTAGTCGGAACAGACTTGGACATGTTTATGTGCAACCCCAGTTGGTTCAACAGAACGGCCGTCCTGTTGAAGTGCAGTTGCGCTTCCTGGAAAGTGGAGGCTTTGATCAACCAGTTGTCCAGGTACGGGTAGACAAACACCTTGTTCTTTCTCAGGTGCGCTGCCACCACTGCAATGCATTTGGAAAAGGTCCTGGGTGCAGACTTAAGTCCAAACGGTAGTACGGTGTACTGATGGTGATTGGCGCCGACTAGAAAGCGCAGGAAATTCCGGTGTGTCCGTGCAATGGGCACATGGAAGTACGCATCCTGTAGATCTATTGCGCAAAGCCAGTCTCCTCTTTGCAGCTGAGGATAAATTTGGTGCAAAGACAGCATGCAAAACTTTTCCCTGCGAATCCATTTGTTTGCTTGTCGCAAATCCAGAATGGGCCTGAACTCGTTCTTATCCTTCTTGCGCACCAGGAAGAACCGTGAGTAAAGACCCTTTCCCCTCTGAGACAAAGGAACGTCTTCTATCGCCCTTTTTCTTAACAGGGTATCGACCTCCACTTGGAGCTCACGTAGCTGGAACTGCGAGTGAACCTGTGGAATCGCTGAAGGAGGGCTGACGAAACGAAGACTGTATCCCTTGCAAACAATATTCAGCACCCACTTGTCCGGAGTAATTTTTCTCCACTGCCAAGTAATTTTGTAAGCTTCCCCCCACCGGAGCGGGTAACGGACGAGGGGGAAGTAGCACCTCAGGGCTTAGACCCATCCGGGCCCTTGTTCGCCGAGGAGGACTGCTGGCCGCCTCTGCCCCTGTGACGCTTTTGGAAAGGCTGCCGCTGGTACTGCTGCTGTTGTTGTTGCTGATGGCCAGCCTGACAACCCTGTTGTTCCTTTTGTTTCTCCAACCCAACGGCCTTCAGGGTCTCTACTTCCGCCTTCATGCGGGCCATCTCCTCATCCGCATGTGTCCCGAAGAACGTCGAACCAGAGAATGGCAAATTTGCGACTCTTTGCTGCGCCACTGGTTTGAGAGAGGTAAGGCGCAACCAGGAATGGCGTCTTAAATTAATGACGTGGCAATAACCAGGAGCCTCCAGGAGAGAGGCGTCCACCGCAGAGCTAATGACTTGATTGGAGACCATCATGCCCTCGTTCAAAATCTCCTGGAAATCCTCTCTTCTATCCCTTGGGAGGAGCTCGATAAACTGTTTGCAGAGACTCCCACAGTTTACTCCTGAGGCGGAAGCCGGGAGTTAGGACCGTTGTACGCTTCTGCTTTTAATTGTTAATATTTGGCATTTTGTTTGTTTTAAAAACGTACCGAACTTAACTGCAGGGATCCTTTTTTCCTCGCTCCGCCGATTAGGCGCGGAGTTTCCACCCACTCAGAAAAGCTGCCGGTACACTCTACGGACACCTTGCAGGGGGTACGTTATGGGTAGCGGTCTATGTTCCGATGCCGACCGGCCCAACACCGCAGGAGTGAAGAACGTCCCAATTCTTTACCCTCACCGTGACACCCAACACCCGCAATCAAAAACGGATGGTGGAGAACACGACACCGGGAGAAGGTGGGTAACAAAACAAGGGAACCCAAGGTCTTGGGGAACACAACTCGTCTCCTCTGGCTTCTAGGCAGCTGACAGCTTGACACAGACGAGAACGCTAAAATGAAAGGAGACAAGATTAAACACACCCCTACTACTATTACCAGTGCCAAGTACACACACGAACCACCGACCTCCCTGCTTACCCCAGATAACAAACGGGAGTGGCTTGATACGAAACAGGAATTCTTCCACTGCAATCGTATTGGTTGTTTATTGCGTAACCCCAGACCAACCACGCCCCCTCGGGAAACACCGAGAATGACAAAGGGGGTGGAATTCACAATTCTTAGGACAAATAAAAGGACAGGGGAAAAATGGTATCAAAGGGAATACGAAAGACACCCAAAAAAACCCTGGTATCTAAAAAAGAACACGAAGGTAGCACAAAAACGGCCGTTATTCAGCTCCTTCGTGAAACCACCCAAACACAGCGTATAACAAGATGGTTTGGATACAAAAAAGGGATAATAACGGGATGTTAAAACTCAAAGGAAACGCAGATGCGAATCCCAGAACGTCACCGAAGATCAAAAACAGGTCCCCAATAAAGGGTTCTAAAATGCCCAAGGGAATAGGAAAACAAGGGAGCAGGGGAAAAAAGGGGATCAAAACCCAGCACTAGTAAAGACCGCTGGAACGGAGCTCGAAGGAAGGGAAACAAGGTAGAACCACAGGAACAGGAAACACACGGCAAGGGACCAATAAAGAAACCAAGCACCTGTTTCCTGTTGGCAGCCCCCTTTTAAAGCGAGCTCCAGGGAGCGTCCATAAATTTGCATATGCACTTGGCACTTTTAAGAAAAAACGCTAACGGGGAACTAGACAGAAGGAACCAGGCCCCCTTGAACTCCAACAGTACCCCCTCCCGAAAGCCTCCCTACAGGCCTTGGCTTCCCAGGGTGCAGGCGATAAAACAGACGAACTAACCGGGCAGCATGAACCCTACTTGCCAGAACCCAAGAACGGTCCTCTGGGGGATAACCCTTCCAGTCAATTAGGTAATACAGCCGTCCCTTCATCCGCTTGGAATTCATAACAGTTTTAACCTCATACTCCACGTTATCATCTATTAAAACGGGAGGAGGAGGTGGCAACTCTTGAGAAGTGGTGACGTATGGCTTCAACAAAGAGGTGTGAAATACAGGATGAATACCATACTCAGCCGGTAAAGCCAACCTCATCGCAACTGGATTCACCACCTTCTGGACAGGAAAGGTACCTACCGACCGAGGCTGTAATTTTCTTGGTCCTGGCAACTTCAGATTCTTCGTTGATAGGCAAACCCTATACCCAACTGCATACAGAGGAGCTGGCCGTCTATGTCTATCTGCCTATACTTTCATGGCTTTCTTGGACTCTAATAAATGCTGTTGGGCTTTCTTCCAGATTTCAATCAAACCCCTACTCAGGGAATCCACTGCTGGTACCCTCTCAGATGGCTGAATAGGAATGGTCTTGGGATGGAACCCCATTGAACAATAAAACGGTGACATGCCTAAAGCTGAGTGCATGCTGTTATTATATGCAAACTCAGCCACAGGAAGGGCTTGTACCCAACTGCCCGTCAGTGACGTTAGCAAACAGCGCAAATACTGCTCCATGGTTTGATTGGTACGTTCTGTTTGCCCGTCGCTTTGTGGATGGTAAGCTGTTGACAAACGTACTTCCATCTTTAATGATCGACATAGGGCAGTCCAAAAATGTGAAACAAACTGTGCCCCTCTATCAGAAACGATGGCAGTAGGAACCCCATGCAGTCGGATCACTTGGGCCATAAACACATCAGCCAATTCTCTAGATGTAGGTAACCCTGGCAAGGGAACGAAGTGAGCCATTTTTGTGAATAAATCCACAACAACTAAAATGGCTGTGAACCCTGAATCAAGCGGCAAATCGGTCACAAAGTCCATACTGACCGTATGCCAGGGGGAAGGAGGCACTGGCAATGGGTGCAACAACCCAGACGGAGACATGTGCGAGGACTTACTAACAGCACACACCGGGCATGAGACCTCAAATACCTGTACATCATGGGCCAGAGACTTCCACCAAAACCAACGCATACACAGCTCTTTGGTCTTATTAACCCCCGGATGCCCAACCAAGGACGATGAATGACAATATGTAAGAACCAGTGTACGCAATTCGAGGGGGCACAAACAACTTCTTTGCCTGATACAATAACCCATCCTTTAACGTGATTCCAGGTTCCAACAGCCACGGAGCCAGATCTAACTGCTTCAATTCATTCTGCACTTTAACCATGAAATCGTCCATGGAAGCACAACCAACTATCTTATCACCAGGAATCATAAAAGAGGACTCCTCCGTCTTGTTTCCTTGTGACGGATCCGCATAAATCCAAGATAATGCATCAGATTACCCCTGTTGAGCAGCTGGCCTATACGTGATGGTAAAATCATATTCATTGAAGAATAGCACCCATCTCATCTGTCTGGGAGCTAAAGCCCTAGCGGACCGGAAATACTCCAAGTTCTTGCGATCCGTATAGATGGTAATGGGGTGACGAGCCCCCCAAAGGTAATGGCGCCATTCCTCGAAAGACAGCTTTATGGCCAATAGTTCCCTTTCGGCAATCGTATAATTCTGCTCAGCAGGTAGTAGTTTCTTTGAAAAGTACGCAATTGGATGCATCAACCCAGATTCATTGTCACGCTGAGACAACACGCCCCCAACGGCTAGCTGGGACGCATCCGCCTCTACATAAAACGGAAGAGCAGGATCAGGATGCATCAACACAGGAGCAGATGTAAAAAGCCCAATAAATCTTTCCAAAGCCAACTGTGCCGCAGGCGTCCACTCAAACACCACTCCCTTCTTCAACAATGAAGTCATAGGCGAAACAATGTCAGAGAAATGACTGATAAAACGCCTGTAGAAGTTGGCGAAACCAAGTAGCACCTGTATATCCCTAACACATGCGGGTATGGGCCAGTTAACTATAGCTTCGATCTTCCGGGGATCCATCTTTATACCATCCGCAGATATCAGGAATCCCAAAAACTCAACATGTGTCGCACCGAAAGTGCATTTATCCAGCTTGACAAATAAACGGTGTTCCAACAACTTAGACAAAACCTGCGAAACATGAGCATCATGTTCCTCAAAGGACGGGGAAAAAACCAAAATATCATCAATGTAAACAATCACACTGACATCCAAAAACTCACGCAAAACCTCATTTATAAAAAACTGAAAAGCGGCAGGGGCGTTACACAAACCAAAAGGCATAACACAATATTCAAACAAACCAAACTTAGTACAGAACGCCGTTTTCTATTCGTCGCCCTCGCGGACGCGAACCAGATGGTAAGCGCCTCTTAAATCAAGCTTCGTGAACACCTTGGCATGTCGCAGCTGGTCTAACAACACCGATATAAGAGGTAATGGGTACTTGTTCTTTATTGTGACCTTATTCAACGCTCTGTAGTCCACGCAAGCGCGAAGATCACCCTCCTTCTTCGGTATAAAAAATATGGAGGAAGACACAGGCGAAGAAGAAGGCCGAATAAACCCATTCTTTAACATCTCATCCAAATACTGCCGTAGATGTTTCTCCTCCGGCTCCGACAACGCATAAACCCTACTACAGGGCAAAATGGCCCCCGGAACCAAATCAATACGGCAATCAAAAGCCCTGTGTGGTGGCAATACACATGCCTGATCCTTATCAAACACCTCCTTATATGCCACAAACGAAGGAGGCAAACCGTTCTGATCGCAACCACTCGCTGCACAAGACAATGGAGACACCCTATCAGTCGCCTCACAATAACAATGAAGAAGACAATACTCTGAATCAAGCGTAACCAGCCTCCGCGCCCAATCGATTCTGGGATTATGGGCCTGTAACCAGGGTACCCCGAGTACCACCCCAAATGCTGGTGCGGCAATCAGATCGAAACAGACCGTCTCAGAATGCCCATTATCAAATGTCATCAACAAAGGTTCGGTTTGTCGTACAATCGACCTAGAGGTTAGCTCCGTGCCGTCAATAGCCCTCACGGGTTCAGGTTGTTTCTTCATCACACAGGGAACCATCAACGACTCGGCCAACCCAATGTCCATAAAGTTCCCTGTGGCCCCACAATCCAATAATACCGACAAGGAAGCTCTACCACAAGATGAGTAAGCGAATCAAGCCGATACCGTGAAATGATGCGGGACTCTTTGAACCGCCCCTTGTACGTCATATGGGTTACAAAAACCTCTTTCATGGACTAAAGGACTCTCGCAATCCCTTCCCACGAAAGCCACAGCCTTATTCTCCGGGATCCGGGACGGTTTCACTGGACACTCTCGAGCAAAGTGTCCACCCCTCCCACAATACAAACACAACTGCAACAAGCGCCTTCGCTCCTTTTCCTCCTTGGATAAGGGACCCCGCCCCCACCCAAAGGCATAGGTTCAGGATCTGTTTTAACGCCCCCATTCTCAGATGTTTCTCTCTTGGTTACAGTTGTCCTTGGGGGTTGAAACCTGATCTTTTCCCCTTTTCTTTCACTCATACGATGGTTGAGTTTGACAACCAAATCGATGAACTCAACACAATCTTCAGGGGGGTCTACAACCTGAGAGACTATATCCTTTAAGTCCTCGCACAAGCCCTGATAAAACAAAGAGGTTCTTTTTGCCATGGGCCATTGTGTCTCTGCTACTAGGCGATTGAAAGTAGCCACATAACCCAAAAGATCCTGCTTACCCTGCCAGAGCTTTAACAATTCAACATCGCTTGCCTGCATAAAAGCATGCTTAGCAAACAGACTATGCATCTGGTTCTTGAAGGCCGGGAAACTATTCAACACAGCGTCATTGTTTTCCACTAAGGGGACCGCCCAACTAGCTGCAGTACCCGAAAGATATGAGATCACAAACGCTACTTTAGTAGTGTCGTCAGGAAAAGCGGTTGGTCGACACATGAAGTGCAAATGGCACTGGTTCATAAATATAGCATATCTGCTACTATCCCCGGAAAACCTCTCTGGAGCTGCTAGAGGCACCGGCACGGGAGTGTTCACTGTAACGGACAAAGGAGAAGGAGACCCACTCTGCCCCCCACTCCTCTTATATTGAAATGTGGCTGGTTGAATCAATGGGGGCTTAGCCTTAACGGAGGGATCCCTCCCTCTTCTTTTAGTGCTTTCCTTCACCTCACTCAGTGTCCCCCGTAACTCCTGATTCTCCTGACGCAGGGATTGGACTTCACCCTGTATGTGCGCTAAAGCCTGCATGATTTCCTGCATTGAAGAAGCCCCCCCTGCTGGCTCCTCAACCATTCTTCACTCGGGCGGTGTGTTAATTCGTGGGCTTGGTTTTCTGTTCCGATGCCGACCGGCCCAACACCGCAGGAGAGAAGAACGTCCCAATCCTCTACCCTCACCGTGACCCCCAACACCCGCAATCAAAAACGGATGGTGGAGAACACGACACCGGGAGAAGGTGGGTAACAAAACAAGGGAACCCAAGGTCTTGGGGAACACAACTCGTCTCCTCTGGCTTCTAGGCAGCTGACAGCTTGACACAGACGAGAATGCTAAAATGAAAGAAGGAGACCAGATTAAACACACCCCTACTACTATTACCAGTGCCAAGTACACACACGAACCACCGACCTCCCTGCTTACCCCAGATAACAAACGGGAGTGGCTTGATACGAAACAGGAATTCTTCCACTGCAATCGTATTGGTTGTTTATTGCGTAACCCCAGACCAACCACGCCCCCTCGGGAAACACCGAGAATGACAAAGGGGGTGGAATTCACAATTCTTAGGACAAAAAAAAGGACAGGGGAAAAATGGTATCAAAGGGAATACGAAAGACACCCAAAAAACCCCTGGTATCTAAAAAAGAACACGAAGGTAGCACAAAAACGGCTGTTATTCAGCTCCTTCGTGAAACCACCCAAACACAGCGTATAACAAGATGGTTTGGATACAAAAAAGGAATAACGGGACGTTAAAACTCAAAGGAAACGCAGCTGCGAATCCCAGAACTTCACCGAAGATCAAAAACAGGTCCCCAATAAAGGGTTCTAAAATGCCCAAGGGAATAGGAAAACAAGGGAGCAGGGGAAAAAAGGGGATCAAAACCCAGCACTAGTAAAGACCGCTGAAACGGAGCTCGAAGGAAGGGAAACTAGGTAGAACCACAGGAACAGGAAACACACGGCAAGGGACCAATAAAGAAACCAAGCACCTGATTCCTGTTTGCAGCCCCCTTTTAAAGCGAGCTCCAGGGAGCGTCCATAAATTCACATATGCACTTGGCACTTTTAAGAAAAACCGCTAACGGGGAACTAGACAGAAGGAACCAGGCCCCCTTGAACCCCAACAGTCTAGTCCTCTGACGCGCTCAGCGTCAGCATAAAGGCAGACGGTCATGCCTTCGCGCAGCGGACGCGGGCAGCGGGTGCACCTTTGGCGGGCCGAAGGTGCGCCAAAGGTAAGGCCGTCTGCGCCCGTCCGAGCCCTGACGAGCCCAGAGGCTAGGACCCCTGCTCGGTTACAGCCGGAAACTAATTCTTTAAATACTATAGCCTACTCCTCAACTGAGCTTTATAATATCTTGAATACTGCTTCCGACAAGCATGGCCCTATATTAAATTGCTCTGAAAAGTTTTCTGAGCAATTAGAAGGTCCGGTAGCTTGTAGATGCTGCACCTTTCAGGGAAACCAACTTATAAGCCATGTACCATTAACACAACCTGTCAGGACCGCTCCTTCGGAGGGCTTAGCCTTTATCTTATGTAATGTACGCTCCCTGGCTAGACACCCTTTTGAAATATGGGATCTGATCAATTCATATTCACCTGAGATTTGCTTCCTGACGGAAACTTGGTTGAACCCTACTAACCACCCTATGATTAATATAGCTATTCCAGACAACTATAAATGTATTCATCTGGATAGGGTGGGCAAAACCGGTGGGGGAATAGCCATTGCTTTTAAAAATCATCTCAGCATCTCTTGGTTAAACACGTTCTTAGACGAAAATATGGAAATAGGCATTTTTAAAGTAACATTTTCACCATCAGAGAGCTGGACGGGTGCTCTAGTATACCGGCCTCCTGGCCCCGAAGCAGACTTTGCAGATAGACTAGTGGATCAGATTGCTATCCATGCCCTTGCCTCCAACAAGTTTATGATTTTGGGTGACTTTAACTTCCACGGTGAGCTGCACTCATCAACGGAGGTGAATAAACTCTTCATGGATATGGAGCAGCTGGGGCTCCCCCAAAGAGTACTAGGACCCACCCACAATGGGGGGTCACACACTCGACTTAATCTTTATGAATATTGACTCTCTTATGTATGACTCCCCTTGGCCACTTACTTGGACGGACCATTCTATGATCAAGTTCACAACCTTAACTAGTATGCAGATACCTATTGCCCAGTTAACCATCAAGCGCCAAACTATGCATCGGTCTTGGAATAAGCTAACCCCTCAAGCATTTGAGAATGCGTTCCTGGTAGCTTCGTCTACAGAGGATCAGGATGCATCTATCTTATTGACTGCATTCAAGGAAGGGCTGGTGAAAGCTCTGGATGTAATTATTCCAATCAGGAAAAAATCCAGACTGACCTTAAATCGACGCTCAGCCCAATGGTTTTCTGCCGAATTAAGGCAGGAAAAATCCACCTGCAAAAAATTTGAGAGACATTGGCGAAGGAGCAAATCCCCTAAGTCCAAACAGCTCTTTAAATCTGCATTGGCAGCCTATCACTGGAATTTAAAATTGGCGAGTTGTCTGTATATTGCGAACCAAATAACTCCTCAAAGGCTCTATTTGACATTGTCAAAGATTTTGTGGCCCCTGTGGCATGTAAGAAATCTCCCATAGAGTCCCAAGATCTATGTGATTCGCTGGCCAGGTTTTTCCAGGAGAAAATTGCTAACATTTATTCCAACTTCTTAGCATCTGACCTGGAAAATCTACCCAATACTCCCAATCAAGGCAGTCCTATTACATGGACTGATTGTTCGCTGGAATGATTTATGCTGGACTCTTTAGTAGACACTCAAAAAGCTTTAGAGATGGCTAAATCCGGCTCTCCTGCTGACCCCTGCCCTCCCAAAGTCATATCACTTCTGTCCCATATTTTAGCTCCCACTGTTCAAAAAATGTTTAACCTCTCCATTCTAGAAGGTGTAATCCCGGCCCCCTGGAAGGAAGCATTTGTCCGTCCTATTCTAAAAAAAACCCTTGGCCAACCCTCAAGACCTGGGCAATTATCGCCCCATCTCATTGCTTCCTCTCTTAGGCAAAATGCTGGAAAGCATTATTAATCAACAGTTGAATAGCTATCTTGAATCAAATTGCATTTTGGACCCTTCGCAATCCGGGTTCCGTCGGGGTTTCAGTACGGAAACGGCTCTTTTAGCGGTAACTGATTCCCTGAGGATGACTGTGGATGCCGGAGGTTCAGCAATTCTGATACTCCTTGACCTCTCCGCGGCCTTTGATACCATCTCGCATGCTAGGCTCGCGGAGAGGTTAACATCTTTTGGTATTCATGGTGCGGCTCTTAAATGGCTGCAGAATTTCCTGACGGATAGATTTCAAACTGTTGTTTTGGGCCCTTACCAGTCTGAGAAAATACCTCTGGACAAAGGTGTCCCCCAGGGTTCCTGCCTTAGCCCTACCCTTTTTAACATCTATATGGCACCTCTGGCTAAGGTAGTGGAAGCCCTGGGGTTCGAAACCATTTCGTATGCTGATGACACCCTTTTACTGTTCAACATCGGCCCTAACATTGAAGCAGATAGACTCCGCTTTTCCATAGGTATCCTTGAAATATCAAACTGGATGACTAACAACTGTCTCCAGTTGAACCCGGGTAAGACGGAAGTCATGCTTCTTGGGAAGGCTGCAGCTGCCTGGTCCAATGACTGGTGGCCAACACAGTTGGGCACCCCCCTGTGCCTAAACCATGTGTTAATAAACTGGGCATCAAGATAAATCAATCTCTTTCAATGCAGGACCATGTAGCCTCCATCTCAGGGGCTTGTTACTATAGGCTAAGATTACTGTGGAAAATCTTCCCTTTTATTCCTACTGAGCATCGCAGAACATTGACCCAAGCCTTGGTAATCAGTCGTTTGGATTACGGGAACGCCCTACTAGCAGAGGTTGGGGTAACATCTTTAAACAAATTGCAGGTGATCCAAAATACGGCAGCCAGGATGATTCTGAATATGCCGGCGGGCTCTTCATCGTTGCCTTTGTTGAGAAAACTGCACTGGTTACCGATAAAACAAAGATCCTTTTTTAAGGTCTGTTGCTTGACATTTAACGTACTAAAATTTCAGGGCCCGTTGTAGCTGGAAAATAAATTAAGAAAATATACCCCGAGTTGTCCGCTCAGGTCTAGTTCCCAGCAGTTGCTTCATCTACCCCTCATTAGACTTCAAAGGTCAGGGGGCATGGCCTTTTCTTATCTGGGCCCTAAATACTGGAATAGGTTACCAAAATCTTTGCGAGAGATTCCTTCCTACCGAACATTCAGGAAACATCTAAAGGCATTTCTATATTAAGGCTCCCTCCTTTCCAGCTTTTTCTTCTCTGTTGTAATTCTGAGTAAGCGCCGAGATGCCCCAGGGTGATTCGAGCGCTGTAAAAGAATACATAACATAACATAACACAAAGCGCGATCATACCGACCCAAAAGCGCCGAGGCACTCGCCGCTTTCATGGATGTAGCAGCCGTACCTTCCGTCCCGCCTAGTCCATCTGACGGCTCTCCTTGTCCAGAGGCACCGTAGAAGACGTGCTGTTTCTTAGCCGCTGTCACGATGACCGAATCTGGTACCGGATCTGCCCTCAAGAATGCCGGATCAGAATCCGGGGGCCTGTATTTCTTTTGCAGCCGAGATGGAGGCCGAAGCACGGGCAGCAGACGATGACAGAGTCCCTCCATGCCCAGAAGTCCTACCTGGCTCTTCATGTCTCCTCTGCTCCAGGCCTTGGAGACAAATCTTCTCCCTGTCACGCAGGGTCCTCCTGGAAAAAGAGTGACAGATCTCACAGGAGTCCAGGACATGGGAGGAGGGAAGACAGAGTATGCATACTCTGTGGGGCTCAGATTTAGCCTTCTTCCTACTACACTCAGGGCACTTGTTGAATAAAGCTGGCATATTCGACAGAAAGAGTGGTAAAAACTGGAGAAAAACTACAGCAAAAGGAAGAGGAAGACCCTAGATGTGGAGTGAAACACTCAGAACACTGAAAAAGTGTCAAAAACGGAAGAAATACCCAAAAAGGGAGAGCTCAATGCTCCAGGGTCCTGCTAGCAGGAGCCGGAAAAAAGAACTGGAAGTAAAAGGACTTTGGCTGTGCATCCTGGGATACCGAGGGTCTCTGGAGAGTTCCTTAAAGGCACGGTATCCCTTTTCCGGACACATAATGTCAGCCTATGGGGGCTTGTCTGTCCAACCCTTCCTCTCTATCATTTCAAGGATCTTGGGTGAAGGGAAGTTTCTCTGGGTGAGAAACTTAGCAATATGTGTAAAATGTGATTTTATTTGGCTATCCTTTTCACTTTAAGTTGCAGTTTTGGCCAGTGTAGCCTTGTAATTATAGGCTGCATTATTTGTCTTTGATTTTCTCTTAAGTGTCTATGCAGGACTGCAAAGAAGACAATTTAAGAGATATTTTTGATTGCTCCGGGGTCCCCGCACATGGGTGAGACTATTCACTAGATTATGACTATACAGAGATGATCCCCTCCTACAGAACTCTCCGGCCCACAGGTAAACTAGATGCTAGTAAACAACTCAAAAACAACAGTGGCACAGTCAAAGAGATGTGCACCCTACAGACCCCCACTCCCGTAGCTCCTTTCAATAATCCCAATACCATGGAGCAGCAAAAGCTTCTACCACAGAACCCTCCATCACCTTCACAAGGCCAACGCAGCAATCGCCTTATGGGTGATACTCAAGGGCTCGTTACAGTGGCAATAATGGTAACCTAACACCTGTTGGGGGAAGGTAGCAGAGGTTTCTGCCCCGCTGATCAGAAGTCACCTCTGACCGTTGGGTTACCGACATCATACGGGAGGGGTACTGTCTGAACCTCACTCAGACACCACCAAACAATTCCTTCTTACCAACACAAAATGTCCCCAGAACATTTGCTATTCCTTCAGGAGGAGATACAGGTCCTTATCACCAAAGGGGCAGTAGATTTGGTTCCGCAACACTATGAAGAAAAGGGGTCTATTCCTTGTACTTTCTTATTCCCCAAAAAGGAATACTCCCTATGAACCAGCCTCATTCTTAGGCCCATCAACAAATGCATTCTGTCAGAGCACTTCCACATGGTGACTCTACAAGACGTCATACCACTACTTCATAGAGGCGAGTTCATGAGCGCCCTCGATCCGAAGGACTCCTACTTCCACATACCCATTACCCAGTGCTTTGAAGATACCTGAGGTTTGTTGTGAGTGGACGACATTACCAGGTCAAAGAGCTTCCATTCTGGGTTACCACAGCCCCTGAGGGTCTTTATCAGATGTCTGGTGTGGTAGCTGTTCCCTTACCTGGATGACTGGCTGATCAAATGCGTTACACACCAATTATGCTTGGCGCATATCCAGACCACCATCCAGAACTTACACTGACCAGGTTTTACCATCAATCCAACCAGCTTCTACCTCCAACCCCTTCAAGTGCAGCTCTTCTTCGGGCCATCCTAGACTCAAAGGTGGGGAAGACGTTTCTCAGTTCAGCACGAGTGCAAGCCTTTCAAAACGTGCTGCCTCTTTTCAGCCATATCGTCAGGCGACAGAACTGTGATGCGACTTTTGAACATGATGGCATCTAGCATGGCCATAGTTCATCATGGCAGACTGCACATGTGTCCGTTACAGAAATGCTTAGCAGCACAGATGTCTGAAACGGAGGGTCATCTGGAATATATAGTGTTAATTTGGGGCCGCACACATCACTCTCTGCAGTGGTGGAACACAAACAACCTGTTGAAGGGCACCCCTTCTTTGAGCTAGTTCCACAAGAGACCATCCCACGGACGCCTCCCTCACAAGCTGGGGCACACATTTCAACCGTTTCACCATTTGGGGGATGTCGATGCCTGCCCAGCAATCCCTTCACATCAACCACCTGGAGCTGCTGGCTATACAGCTTTTTTTCCAGGCATTTCATCCTCTCATACAGGACAAAACAGTCCTGATCCCCACAGACAACAAAACTGCCATGTTTTACGCACAAAAACAAGGGAGCACTGTAGGAAACAGCCCCTTTTTGACATGGTCACCCCCACTTTCTGCCTGGTGTTAGATGCAATATTGACAGGAAGTGCACTGGGTTCCTGTTAACTATGTCACCAGTGCCAGATCTCTTTCCCTAAAGTGTACACTTGTTTCCCCCACTTGGTAATACTTTTGGCACTCCCCAGTCCCTAGTAAATGGTACCCCTGCTACACGGGCAAGGAGGCTCAAAAAAGTTCCTGAGGGTGGTAGCATACAAGGTGCCACCCCAAGGGACCCCTCACCAAACTCATGCAGACTGCCACTGCATGAGTCTTGGGGCAGACAAAAGTGAAAACACAACATGGCACACTGCCTTGTGGGCCATGCCTACAGACACTGCATGCTGGATACGTAGGTCACCCCCTACAGCCGGCCTTGCAGTTTTAAGACAGGGTTCACTATGCTACATGTGCTGACATAACTACATGAGCAGATGTGCTCCTGTGCCGGTCAGTCCAATTAGTGCCAGTATAAGTAACCAGGGAAGCCATTTTGAGAACATTTGCTGGATACTGGTCTAAAACGAGTTCCACAGCTACATGATGGCTTCACTGAAACTAAAGCTGTTTTGTATAAATATCTTGTATTGTTAAACACACACTGATTACAGTGATGGATGTATTAATACATGCACCCAGAGTTCACCTTGGAGATACCCCTTGAGAACCTACCAACTGGTAGTGTGATCGCTGACCGGTGTAGACCACCCTGCCACCAGAGGCAGATTTCTGACCCTCAGGCATGAGAGTCTTTGCTCTCGGGATGTCAGTAAGAAAGCCTGCTAGGGAGAGTGTATTTTACTTCCCCTCCAACAGGATGACCTGTAAATTAGCATTCCAAGGCAGGGAGCTTTAAAGAGCCCACCACCTTTGGTATGCAAATATGGCTTCCCTCAGAGGTGGGGGGGGGTGCCATCTCCCCTGACCAGGGCCTGTTTGAACTTTGAACAGGTCAGAAAATAGATTAGTAGTCAGAGAGGCGTGTCCTCCCTCAGGCTAGTTCCACCCCTAAGGTGGGCTACCTGATGGGGATGCACAATGTAAAAGTCTGCCATCTTGGTAACAGCAGAATTAGGAACTCTGAGACATGGTTATGTCAACTTCCCACGGGAAATGGTCACATACGTAGCATAGTGACCACAGGGGTAAGTAGCCTATTGGCTACAACCCTACACTTCTCTAATGCCCCTAACTCTAGTATTTAGAGGAACCCCTGGCACCAGGATATCAGATCCTGCTGACCTGAAAGAAAAAGACAGACGCTGAAGAGTCACAAAAGCATGAACAGAGGAGCTGCAACTGACTTGATGCCAATCATGCTGGCCTGCCTGCTGTCCTTGACAGTTGCATCTAAGTCAACTCGTATTGCAGCTACTGTGCCTTCGAAATCCTGAGAGGACTGCCAGCACTTCACCCAAGACCCAGAAACTCCTGTGAAGTAGCAGAGCTGCTCCCCTGCATCCTGCAGGCACTCCAAAAGAACTGCTAGGACTCCAGACCACCACAAACCCTACATCTTAAAGCACAAGATGGGTCAATGGTGCCAGCACAGTCCCCAGACCTTCCTGAGATGAATCGTACCTTGGGATTTCCAACAGTGGACTTCCCAACTCATCCTGCAGCCTCTTTGTGCAGGTCCTCTCCAACTTGAGTGCCTTCAAGGACAAAAATATGATGCCTCAAGACACCTCTACACTCGGCCGCCCCATTCCATGGAGAATAGGGTCAAAGGTGTCCTCCCGCCCCCTAGCATCATGAGACCTGAGCCCCCTTGTTGATTCAGCCCAACTAACCTCCCAATCCCTACCTGCAGAGAATTTGTGACTGGAACGACCCCCCCATTGACCTACACAGGACGCCCAACGCCCTATTGCACCTCTGCATCCGTCGCCTTTGTGCTGCTGACGTAGGTAGCGTAGCTAGACCTTAGACTGTAGTGTAGTTCCTATATTGCTCTGCACATTGGAATAATATATCCTTTAGTTTAGACGTAGGACTGAGGTCGACTAGGTCTCTACCGAACATATTAAACTTAATTGTGAGTGCCAGCTAGCTCAGAGGTCACTAGAAACTTTCTCGAATTCACAAGAAGGGATTGATTTCTGACAACCACATAAACATGACAACTTTGTTTCCCAAGACTAAGAAAAAAATCTCTAGAGTCGCGGAAACAATAGATGGCTATTTTACTCAGTCAATCGTGCATGCTTCGTTTCACCAGAGGGGCTGAGAAAATAGAGAGATGGGCGTTTTCAATAAAAAGTATTTATTGAACAGTCTTTTTTCTCAAGCATAAGAAATGTACTGCTACAATCGTAACACTGGTTATAAAGTACAGGGCATATATTACGAAAAGTATTATAAAGTAGTACTGTAAAAGCATGATATGGTTTCTAAGCCATAAGTTGCCTAAAACATATAAAATACATACAGTGATAAAATAATGACTAAAAGTACTCAAATGGTTCTTCTAAAATACGCCTACCCCGGTATACCTAACATAAGTCTAGTACAAGGGAAGAAGTAAGTGGGGAGCAGCTTAAGTTTACGAGAATCTGTCCGAGAATTCTCTACGGTCTGATCGGCTCCGTACCTTGGTTTAGAATGAAGGAGGTCTTGTATCTCTCTCTCAGGACTCGATTTCCCAGCAACCTGCGAGGATAGCCTGGAAACACTGGAGCTGGATTACTCGGCAGGAGAAAAGACAGCGTCTCTCAGTGCGTCAGCTGGAGGGTCGGCTTCCTTCGGCACTTGCTGCTGCAGGGCGTAGGGCAAGTAGATTAGTCGATCTGCTCCAAACCACTGTGTGTTTGTCTGGGCAAATCTAGGCATATTTATACTTTGAAGGTGCCGAGTTTGAAGTGTGATTGGACTTAATAATGTCAACAAAGACTCAGTTCTTCGAAAACTCCATGGTTCGAGGCATGTGGGCTGCTGAATTCATATCTAGTGCATAGATCGACGCCTAGTGTTGGGTCCGGATGATTGCACATTGTTGTCCTGGAAGAGTCTTCAAAGTATCACGAGATAGGTGGCTCCTCCCCTGGACTACAGTGCGCATGGGCATCGACTCCATCCCCAGATTGTTTTTTTCCACCATTGGGTTCGGATGCATATTTCATCACTCAAGTTCGGATTCAAAAGAAACTTTATTTTCGGCCCAAAGGCTCTTCCTATATCGTCAGTATTGTATTGCGTTCGGTGCCCAGCTCTGTTCCGGCTCAGTTCCCGAGTCGGACATCCAGAGGAGTCGCGTGGCTTTTCGGTGCTCGAGGCCCGGTCAACGCAACAGGCCTTATTCGACGACACATCATGGAACGGAGCCCGTTCAAGAGGTGCCCCGTGTGCAACTCGAAGTATCCCCACATCGACGTCCACCCGGTGTGCAACAAGTGCCTGTCGCCGGATCACAATGAAGCCAACTGTATGGCTTGTTCTCGTTTTCGATCCAAGAAGACTATTCGACTTCGGCGCGTGGCGCGCCAGGAGGCCCAGCAGACGGCACCTGACCCGGTGAACATTTTCGATACTAAGGGAGAAGAGGCAGACGAGCAAGAAGATCAAGAGCCGATTTCAAATCCAGCGGCAGAGATCGACTCCAACTACGACGCAGACGTCGAAATGCTCGATACAGAAGAAGTCGTCGACGAGGTAGGAGACGACAATGAGGCCTATGGGGCCACGGAAGATAGCTCAGACGAAGAGCTATGCCCCGTTCGGACAATAACTAAGGCTCAGGTCGAGGGATGGCCTTACCCAAGATCTAGCACCTAGATCCACGGTCTCGCCTCCGGGCCCGGCTACGGACACTTCTACGGAGCCGCCATTGGTCAAATCGAAACCGAAAGTGAAAACTTCGGTCTCGACAAAACCGAAAGTGATAGAGGCGCCGTCGAAACAGAAAGCGCCTGCCGCCTTGGTCTGCTCCACGTCTTCGGACCTGTCGGTGCAGACGAAGCCAAAGAAGGTTGTCGAATCGGTGAAGTCGCTCAAGGGCGTCGAGCCGAAGACTGGGGCACCGAAAGCGTTTGCCAAGGCCGCCAACCCGAAGCCGTCGGCGCCGAAGGCCGTCGACACAGTCAAAGGACTTGGAGCTCCAAAAGCTGTCGATCCTGCACGTCGGCCCGACAAGGCCAAGAGTACTGCTACCCTCGAAGTCCGCACATGGTAGTGGCTCGAGAACACCTGTTGAGTCGACGAAACCGTCCACATCCTTCACGAAGCAGGTGTCGGACTCGTTGCAGCGCATTAAGGACAAGGCTTCCGCGGTCGATCCGAAGGATACTTTCACCTCGAAGCCAGACGCCAAACCGCAAAAGTCGACGGCGCCGATTCAGTTCACGCTGCCGCCGAAAGTGGCGCCAAAGGCGTTCGCGCCCAAGAAGGTCTTCAAGGCGTCCATGACGTGTCCACCTACTCCTGCAGTTGTAGGCACAAAGCATCGACAACCCCTACTCGAGGAGCAGTTGGAACAATTTATCGACGCCAACACCGGTAAACTTTCCATTTACAAGCGAAAGATCACAACAGCACAGCCTATGGAGTCCTACACAATTCCTTTGAAGAAGAAAAAGCATTCCACAGATTCCCCAGTCCTTGTTGAACTGATTAATCCACGTGCTCAGGACACTGCTCCAATCTCGCCCACCTACTCGGATGTGGAGGCTGGGGAAGGTGACTATGAGGAATACAACTACCCTGCCGACACTGATCCTGAAGATCAGCATGACACATGGGCAGATGCTGCAGACCCAGGGGATCCACAAACTGCCCCGGACACTCAAATGTATGCTGTCAAAACCTCCCCAACTGAGGATTCTGCGGCATTTAATGCGCTTATTGAGAGGGCAGCCAAAAATCATGACGTCCAGCTCCATGCTGTCCCTATTGAAGTGGACTTTCTGTTTGACACCTTTTCCACCTCTGAAAAAACCGTAAAGACTCTGCCTATGTTAAAGGGTGTCTTAAAACATGCTGCAGACATTTTTAAAGAACCCACACGTGCCAGGGTTATAAACCCCAGAATTGAAAAAAAGTACAAGCCGGCACCTGGCGACCCTACCTACATCAAGGGCCAGTTGCCGTTGGACTCTCTGGTTGTTTCTAATGCCCGGAAGAGGGCAAATTCACAGACTACTGGTGATGCTCCTCCCCCTGACAAGGAATCTAAGGTGCTAGAAGCATCGGGGAAGAGGGTGGCGGCTCAAGCGGCCAATATCTGGCGCATTTCTAACACGCAGGCACTCTTGGCTAGATATGACAGGGCACATTATGATACACTTGAAACCCTGTTACAACACTTGCCAGATGAATATAAGGAGGCAGCAGAGATGCTCATTCAAGAAGGGAAACTCATCTCAAATGCTTCTATTAAATGTGCACTGGACGCAGCAGACACCGCGGCCAGGGCCATTAACACAAGTGTGATGTTGCGGCGTCAAGCCTGGCTCAGAATCTCCGGGTTCAAGCCGGAGATACAAACCACCATCCTAAATCAGCCAGTAAACCCTGATCACTTATTTGGACCTGAGGTGGACACCACTCTGGAAAAGATCAAAAAACACACCGAGACTGCAAAGTCTATGGGGGCTCTCCAGTCCCAGCAGTTCAGGGGTAGTACTTTTCGTCGCTCAAGCAATAGAGGTGTTTCCAGAGGCCAGATGTCCCAGCAAACGCAGTACACCATTAGTGGTGCGCAAACCTCATACAACAAACAGAGTAGAGGTGGCTATCGCGAAAACAGCGCCAAGGGCAGGGGTCATGGAAACAACAACTCCCGATCCTCCGCAGCCAACAAACAGTGACGCCTTGTCACTGCCCCTCGACCATACAACACCAGTCGGGGGGAGACTCCAACAGTTCCTGCCAGTCTGGAAATCCATCACCACGGACAGGTGGGTCAGAAAGCTTATCCAGTATGTTTATTGTCTGGAGTTAACATCCACTCCACCCAACATACCCCCAAAACACCGTCCTATGTCCACAGAGCATTTGCACTTATTGCAGCTTATTGCAGCAAGAGGTACTCGTCATGCTGCAAAAAGGGGCAATCGAGTTAGTACCAGTGGAACAAAGGGGCACGGGACTGTACTACCTGTACTTCTTAATCCCAAAAAAAGACGGGTCCCTCCGACCCATACTAGACCTCAGGCCCCTAAACCAGTACATTCTCTCAGAACACTTTCATATGCTCACGCTGCAGCAGGTTCTTCCCTTGCTCAATCAAGGGGACTTCCTGCAACCTAAAAGATGCATATTTTCACATTCCACTACATCCGTCACACAGAAAATACCTCAGATTCACCATTCAGACTCAGCATTACCAATTCAAAGTCCTCTCTTTCGGAGTGACCACAGCGCCCAGGGTGTTCACGAAGTGCTTGGCAACAGTGGCTGCGCACCTCAGGAGACAAAACGTTCACGTCTACCCTTATCTGGACGACTGGCTTGTCCAAGCGAAGTCGGCCCAGCAGTGCGCTGCCAACATGTCCCACACCATTCACCTTCTTCACGATCTGGGATTCTCACTGAATTATCGAAAGTCACACCTTCAGCCAGCCCATGTGCGGCAGTATCTAGGCGCGACCATAGATACTCTGGCGGCCACGGCGCAGCCATATTCTGTGAGGGTCAACAGCATTCAGTTGCTAATCCAGAAGTTCAGACCGCAACACTCGCTTCCAGCACGAGTGTTCATGCAGTTGATAGGCATGATGGCCTCCTGCATCTTCATAGTCCCGCACGCGAGACTACATATGCGTCCGCTCCAGGAGTGCTTGGCACGTCAGTGGAATCAGGCTCACGGACAGTTAAAAGACCTAGTGTTGGTGACCGGTCGTGCATACAACTCTCTGCATTGGTGGAATCCACACAACCTTTGCAAGGGCCGACCGTTCCAGGAGCCTGTCCCACAAATCATCCTAACGACGACACTTCTCTCCAGGGTTGGGGAGCTCATGTGCTCCACTACACAGTGCAGGGGCTATGGACAACGCAGCAAAGGAAGATGCACATCAACCACCTAGAGCTGATGACAATCTTCATGGCAATGAAGGCTTTCAAAGTACATCTGTGCAACAAAGTCGTGTTGATCCGGACGGACAACATGACAGCCATGTACTACATTCAAAAGCAAGGAGGTACACACTCTCCACAGTTGTCTCATCTAGCTCAGAGCATGTGGAAGTGGGCCATTCAGAGGAACATCTTCCTCATGGCGGAACACCTCCCAGGCAAGGACAATCAGATGGCGGACCTGCTCGGCAGGTACAGCCATCAAATGCACGAGTGGGAGATACATCCATCAGTACTCCACCCGTACTTCCTGCAGTGGGGTCATCCAGAGATAGAGCCACAAGGGAAAACGCCAAATGCCAAAGCTTTGCCGCCAGGTTCCCGCACCCACAGTCGCAGGGCAATGCGATATGGATGAACTGGTCAGGCAAATTTGCGTACGCTTTTCCCCCAGCACCTCTAATACCGCTGGTGGCACGAAAGCTAAAGCAACACTCGATGACGCTCATCCTGGTTGCTCCAACGTGGGCACGCCAACCATGGTACACCACGTTTCTAGACCTTTCCGTGGTACCGCATCAAAGGCTGCACCTCACACCCAGACTTTGACGCAGAGCCATGGCGACATTCAGCACCCAGATCCGCAACAGCTCAACCTTGCGATCTGGCTCCTGAGGTCTTAGAGTTTGGCTACCTCAACTTGCCTCCTGACTGCATGGATGTCATACGGGAAGCAAGAAAGCCCACCACCAGAGCATGCTACGCAGCAAAATGGAAGCGGTTTGTCCTTTATTGCGTGGACCACAACATTGACCCGCTTGACGCGTCCACGCACAACGTCATTTGTTATCTGTTACATCTTTACAAATGCAATCTACCCTATGCTTCCATTCGAATACATTTATCCGCCATAGCGGCTTATCTCCAAAACAGGCAGCATCTCTCCCTTTTCAGAGTGCCTGCCTTTAAAGCTTTTCTAGAGGGGCTCAAACGAGTCATTCCTCCCAGGACCCCACCTGCTCCTGAATGGAACCTTAATGTGGTCCTCACCCGACTGATGGGTCCACCGTTTGAGCCTCTGCATTCTTGCGAAATTCAGTTCTTAACATGGAAAGTGGCTTTCCTGATAGCCATTACGTCGCTGCGACGTGTTAGTGAGCTCCAGGCGCTCACTGTACAGGAGCCATTCATACAAATTCACTCCAACCGGGTGGTGCTGCGCACTAACCCTACATTTCTTCCAAAGGTGGTTTCACAGTTCCATGTCAATCAGACTATTGAACTGCCTGTGTTCTTCCAAAATCCTGAGACAGTGGCAGAAAGAATGCTCCACACTCTTGACGTCAAAAGGGCTTTGATGTACTACATTGATAGGACCAAAGATTTTAGGAAGACGAAACAACTCTTTGTTGCCTTTTCGCCACAACACAAGGGCAACCCCATTTCCAAGGCAGGTATAGCCAGGTGGATCGTTAAGTGTATTAAAATTTGCGATCAAAAGGCTAAGCGCACTTTAACGATCCCCCCCAGAGCCCACTCCACCCGCAAGTTGGGGGCCTCCATGGCTTTCCTTGGAAATATCCCTTCAGAAGACATTTGTAGAGCAGCCACATGGTCTACCCCACACACATTTACCAAACACTACTGTGTAGATGTGCACTCCAAGCAGCTGTAGGGCAGGCTGTTCTAAAAACACTTTTTCAAACGTCTGCAGCTGGCACAGGCGGCCGCCACTAATGGAGGGACTGCTATATATTCTATGCACTAGATATGAATTCAGCAGCCCAAATGCCTCAAACTGAATATGCTACTTACCAGTATGCATCTGTTCTTGGCATGTAGGGCTGCTGACATTCATATCGCCCACCCTCCTCCCCGGCGCCTGTAGCGGCTGCAGATTTTACACTTACTCTTAGCATGGACATCGCTCACACTGTTACACTCCATCTTCGCCACAATGGCTAAAAACAATCTGGGGATGGAGTCGATGCCCATGTGCACTGTAGTCCAGGGGAGGAGCCACCTATCTCGTGATACTTCGAAGACTCTTCCAGGACAAAAATGTGCAATCATCCGGACCCAACACTAGGCGGCGATCTATGCACTAAATATGAATGTCAGCAGCCCTACATGCCAAGAACAGATGCATACTGGTAAGTAGCATATTCAATTTCCTAGATAAATTAGTATTCAGGCAAGGGGAAGTCCCTAGCTGCTGAAGGCGGGGTTCTCTAAGAAATCGTTGTTGACTCTTGGAACTTAGTGGAAGTAGCCATGCCGTATTTGGGCTGCATAGGCTCAGTCTAAATATGGTAATGATTTATATGCCTATATAAGGATTGGATAATCTATACCTATATAAGGGCATGAATCAGGAAAATTTACACTAGGGTCCTAAATTCATTTACAACACCCACTCCACGATTTTAAGTTCAATAAAACTTAACGTATAAGCACTGAACATATCTAAAGCTAGTGTTTACAATTCCACCCAAAATACAACATTTAAATTGCATTTGAAAAGACTTGTTTAACTGCAACGAGTATAGACTAATATGAACAAACAGCTCTCTATAGACATGAAACATAGCATGGGGCATACATTCTATCATTTATAAAATACAAAATTACATTCATGAAATGTCTCTGAAGTTTACAGAAAGAAAAAATTATTCAAGATCATCTCATAGCATAATATTTGAACCATTTTTGTTCTCCAGGACAAGACCAAATATTGTCATTAGGATGTTTTCAAAAGAAATCTTGTTGTCTAAGAATAGTTCTACTTTAAGCAGATTACTCTGTGCCAAAAGGTTCTATTTTGGAAAAAGTTCAAATTTGTTAGTCGGGTTGTTTTGAAGACAGAAAAAAAACGAAGGCGAATTTCAGAGTTCAGAGAACGCTGTGTGAATTTAATCAAAAGTTATTCTCGGTGTCAGGAGAAAACATCAGATGATCTAGGCTGGCAAAGAAACCATCTACCGTAATAGGTGAAAGTGGAACCACTTCAGTTAGCAGGTCAAATGTGCATAGATGAGGATCATCGCCGCCAGCGTTTGAAGCATTAGCAAAGTCCGAAGTAGATGGTACCTGTGTGCCTGTGATGTCTCGTATCTCATCCTCAGTTAGACTTGCCGGTAAGACCTCAATGAATGCCATCATCAGAATTGGCAGCCGTTGGGGGCAACATGATGCATGAGTCGTTACCGGACCGAGCAAAGCGTCAACATCCGATGGCAGGACTGATTGAAGTGTAAGACAAATGTCCAACACGCATTCCTCTCCGCAAAGCAGGCATCGTAGAACAGGTAAGATGCAATCTTGCCAAATTGGTCTGAACGATAGAAACCAGGTTGTGTTCAGATCTCTTAAACGAGCCAAGCCAAGAATCTGTGTAATTCTCTCACGATACCTCATGGCAAGGAGGGCTCCTTCCATTGTAGTCTGAGTATCGCCGGTGACTGGACTTGCCATATCGGAGTAGAAGGAATTAAAATAGAATTCCTGCTACTAGTCCCAAGATGAGAGGCAAGCCGCCGAACACAGAGTGCACGAAATTTGGAAAAATGCCAAGGACTGCTTCAAATGGTGTTAATAGTCCCGAAAAAATCGTCTTAAATACATGTGCGATGCCGCTGGTATCAGACATGTTTAAGATTTGACTTAACATTTCTGAGAAATGTACTGGGCAGTTTGTTGATAATAATGCATGTATCTCTGCAGAAGTCCTTGCAACTTGCAGATCATAAGTTTCTTTAGACGAGGTCAGTGGCACAGTTTTTTGCAAAAGAATGACTTTCATTCTGCTTAAAGTATCAATTTGTATTGAAGAGATATTCAGTAAAGGCCATAACGCCGTTCCCCTGTCTTTCTTGCTCTTTGGATACAATACTTGCATACAGCAAGTGACCCTGGACGAGACACTGACTAGATACACATTCCCTGGCAACATGCCACAACAGCTGTGGTCATTGAGCATAACGTAGCTGCCATTGGATAGCTGCCTGAAAATGGGTTCTATCACTGTGGAGGGTGTACCGTGCAGGTGGCATGAAAGGTTATTTGCAGAACCCTCGCAGGCTCCGTGTAAATTATTACCCTGGCACAAAAGTGTACCACTTAGTGAGTTCTTACAATTTTTTACCACTAAGGAATACCTCCTTTCCCCCATTCCAACATTGTGTGTGTATGGTAAAGTCCAGGTCGACTTAATGTATTCTTTACCCAACCTTTCAAACAGGCCCGCTGGTATATGCTGCAGACAATACTGAAATTGGAAAATCGTCACTGGTATCGTATTGGTGCCATGTATTATCCATTCAATGACAGGCTTCTCAGAAACTGTCAATGGTAATCTTTCCAGTTTTTCAATGCTCAGCACCGTATAGTCTGCTCCTTTCTGTGCCAACGAGATTTGTTTATCTGTAAGGTTAAATACAGAAAACAGTGACGTGGTGTTGATTAGACGCCATGGCATGTAGCCTGAACGGAGGTTTCGTAACGTCCAGCCTAGCAGCATTATAGAACGTAATTGAGACTGGCCATGTTGTAACATTAGAAAGTCTTGCTCTATTATGTCAACTGCAGATGATACGATGCTGTCCAAAGAATAAATTCTGGAGGACAGAGTCGTTAACCCATTGTCCACTACAGAGAGGCTTTTCTCTAAATTAATACAATCAATTTCTCGTATTCTTTCTGCAGTTTCCATTTGCGTTATTTATCAAGCTTCGTTGTACGCAGCGTATATACCGGCGTATATGAAACGTTTTCGACGTGGTTTGCGAGGCCCCATTAAGAAATCTCGCAAATCATTGCCTTCTTTAAGTAAAGATAAGTGTTGTTTGATTTCTGGAAGTGTAGATTTCTGTAGCCACTCAAGGCATAGCTTTCATACACTGTAAGTGGTTACTATCCATGGATGTTGTCTCTGGGAGTATCGTGGATCTGGCCTATTCACTGTGAACCCTTGTGTTTTGTTCAGGAATCTATCTTGACAGTTATTCGTGTCTGTGGGCCAGATTAACCATTTTTTCCAATCAGGATTAGTTCTGTTTTGTTGTAAAATCTTTTTTACGTCTAGCTCCTCATCCGAAGTGTTATTACTGTCCGGTGCGGGCTTTGGGATGGACGGTGTATTTAAATCTTTTATCTTTGCCAGGCCAAGACAAGAAGTGTGTTGAACAGTGTCATTTAAACACATTATTTGTTCTGGTATAATGCAGGCTCTGAACAGAGCTTCTAAACCTTGCACCTGCCAATCTTTTGTGCCCCAGACAGTTTTTGTATCAATGTTGTCTTTCCAAAAGTCAAACCCTAATATAGACAGCTGAGCATAAAAGTTTGCAGAATAAATTTGTTTAGTATTGGTCAACATTGTTTTCATTCCTGTCGTATTTATATTTTTAAAATAAAATGTTTCTGGATTTGTAACATTAAACCCTGAAAAGTACGGAAATATTTCATAAAATGTGTTTGAGCTACTCCTTGGTGGTATTGAACAATGTTCCCATTGATTATAAGAAAAAACATTTCTAGGGTTTGCAGATTTATGCAAATAATGGTGACCATAGTGATTAAAACTATACATTTGTTCCTAATCTGATGAACCTTCTAGGTATTCATGTTCTGTATATTTAGCTGACATTTCTAAATCTGTCATCATATTGTTAACAGTTTCAAAGTCCCAATCATCAGAAAATGTGCTGGATGAAACAAAGTCACTTAAAGAAACCTTAAATTGGTGTGGAATCTTCAACAGCTCCACCGGGCCATAGATGTCATAATCAGTTCTGTCCCATGCTATACCACCAGGTATAGGAATGGCTGTGATGTTTACTGATGATAGGTCTCTTCTTTCACGATGAGATGATTTGTGAGGTTTCAGGACCAAGTTGATTTTCTTACTTGCTGTGTCCATTGTACTGTATTTTCCATTTATCATCCTCCCCAAACCTAACACCAATATGAGCCAGAGCAGAAGGAAAAGTACACCTAACACAATCCAAAATTCAATCCATGGTGACACCAGATATGTTTTTTCAAGTTGATGAAAGAGTTCTGTTATTTTTTCTTTGAATGTTTTATTTGCTGGCGTATTTTCAGGTTCACTGGGATCCTCAGAAAATGTATCAAAGTTGATAAAATAGCGAGAGGCAGTTCTGTCAATTGTTGGAATCGCATCCGGATTACATGAAATCGCTGGAGCTGTTTCTTCTTTTGCCATGTTGGTATAGTCCGATGCAATATCATTGTAGACCGGTGTTTCTTGACGAACTGTTATTTGGGTATCCAGAGACACAAGTTCCATGGATTTGTTGCACAGTCCTTCTTTTCTTACTGCAGGTTTATCAAAGGTGATAAATCTTTCAATTTGAACCTCTTGTATTGTAGCAAGATTTGGTTGTCTGCTACTTCTTAGGAGTCCACTGGGCCTACTACTTATTATCGGCCACATGATGTGGTTTGACCAGGTCGATGGACACAACTCTGTTCTCCCTTTTACCAGCAAGGGGCGGTAGTAATACTGATCTTGTTCCTTGGATTGCCAAGACAGGTACTGCTTTTCTGTAAGATGGCCCAAATTCCTTCTTTACCGCGATCTTTTCCCTGACTAGATCCCCAATCTTTGGAACCCAGACAGGTCTTGCTGGGACAGGTGGTTTTTCTTCAGTGGTTGTTGGCTTCTGTATCGTGTTACTCAGACTTCTTCTTGTTTCATTTAAGTCCTGTAAGACAGCCAAACGAACTTTGACATCAAAGGCTTTTTGTTCCACCACTGAAGTTTGACAATCGAGGTCTTCGATTATCATTCTAGTACCAAACAGTAATTCATATGGAGTGATTCCTCCCAGAGAATTTCTTGGCAGATTGTTAAGACTACGTTGAACACTTATTAGATGTTTGACCCACCCATCACCCGAACCTAATACCTTAGCTGGTATGGATTGCTTTATGTCACAGTTTTTTCTTTCCACTACCGCATTACCCTCAGGATGGAAGGGACTAGAATACCGCAATGCAACGCCCAAGCTAGCCATTGCCTCCTTGTAAGCTCGAGAGCTAAACGCAGGACCCTGGTCAGAATGTAGCGGGCCGATTGCGTATGTGCCGATAAAGACTTGCAAATCCTTTATAACAGGTCTGGCGTCAGCCGAGCGCTGGTGCCACTACAAATGAATCTTGTCCTAGTAGTTGTGGGACCGCATCTGTCCATCGAGATGTTGGTGTGTCGATAGCCTAATGCTGTCTAGCAATGGTATCTGAACTGGGCTAGCTACACTGTAGTCAGGTATCTGGTGGTCTTCAAAGGTGTGATCTCTGTAACGGACATCACAATTAATTCCAAATTTGTAAACTTGAACACTCATTCCTGGCCACCAGTACATCTATTCTAATTCTATTAGAGATTTTAAGATCCCTTGATGTGTCAGACCCTCTCCCATATGTGCTTCCTGTACCAAAGCAGCTCTCCGATTCCTGTTTGGAATAACTCTGTCCCCCACTCCAGGGATTCGAGCAAAAGGAATGGAGTTTGCATCAATTATGTATGTATTTGTGAGTGGCTAATTTAGAGGTAACGCTGCATAGCTGCCCTCCATTGAGGCTTTTACCATTAGGAACGTTTCACCGTCTTTTACTTTTTTCGATCAAGTGATTGTAGCTACGGATGCCGTTTGCACAGCTGCCTTCGCGGCTTCATCAGCTAATGAATTCCCTGCAACGTGAACGCCATTACGCTGATGACTCAGTGTATAAATCACGTGAGTCTCTTGTAGTTCTTTTTGCAAAAGAACTACTTGTTCTCAAAGCGTTTTATGCTTGATTGTGCCACCTTTTGCATCTTTGAACCCAGTTCTGCAGATATTCATTGTAAGATTGGACGCAGTAATACGAATCGCACACTATGAGTGTGGGGAATTCGCGATCGGTATTTTCAAGCGCCATCTTGAAAGCCTGTAGTTCAGCTCGCTGAGCTGTACAGTCTCCGAGTGATTGAGTTTTAGTGACCATAGGTCTAAATTTACCTTCGCGCCAGCGACCTTTAACAATCGCGCACGCAGCACTATAGGCTTGTTTACCCCCAATTGCGGGCTGTGCTGATCCGTCTGTATAGATTATACATCCGTAATGTTCTAGAGGCAGAATTTCGGTCGGCAGAGGACATTCGTGTTCGTATTGTAGGAATTCTTGTGTCTTCAAATAGGGGTCAAAAGACGTATTCAACGTCTGTTGCAGCAAGAAAGTTAACCCATTGTATCCATCTCGGATGTAAAGCCTTAGCATTGGGAATGCTTGCTTTCGTCACTGCCTCTAAGGCAGGTACAGGTGTAACGATCATTATGCGTTTACCCTGCGTGAGAGCTCTCTCCTTTGCTACTAGAGTTTGAACTGCTGTCAAAAAAAATTCTGTAGAAGTGAATTTTATTTCAGCTTGTGTGTACAAGTGTGATTTGTAAGCTATTTGAACCTTTTCACCTTCATTAAAGGTTAGGTACATGTATCCGCATCTCCCTGGGATGATTCGAATCACAAGGTTGTGCACATTGTCGCGTGTCTCTAACTGTATTTTTGCTAACATGTCTGTTTGCACTGAACGCAAAATTTCTGTGTGTGTTTGTGTCCAATTAGTAGGTTTGAAATCAGGTTTGATTAGTTCGTAGAGAGGTTTAACCCTTTCTGCGTAGTTAAGAACATAAGTTCTTCCAAAATTCAGGAAAACAAGAATTGACTACGTTTTTCAGTGTTTTTGGAAGTTGGAGCAACGCACATTTTTCTAAAAAATTTGCTGCCAGGCTTTTGCCTTCACTTGATAACTGGTATCCTAAGAATATGACGTTGAGGTGGGCAATTTGTGATTTCTTAAAATTGAATTTGTACCCTTCAGACGCGAACCCGATTGTGTTTACTCTTTTCAAGTGCACGTCCAAAGCATCGTCTGTAAGATAGATGTCGTCGACATAAGACATAAAATAATGCCTCATCATCATACATTTGTAGTAACTCTGTTACTCTGGCTGAAAATAACCTTGGACTATTCTTGAATCCTTGGGGGAGACGGCAACATTTTCGCTGTGTCCCCATTATTGAGAAAGCGGTCAAATGCCTGCTTTCAGGTGCAATATTTTGACAAATAAACCCATTTTAAATATCTAATGTGGTTTTATATCTTTTCCGCACAATGTTATTCATCAGTGCTGCACTATGTGCATTTTGTACTGCAAATGTTTTGCAACAGGAGTTCTGATGTCTGTAATCCAAAACTAGACGATATGAGTTGTCTGGTTTGGAGACAGGAAACAAAGGATTGTTCATTGACTAGGTGCATGTTTCAATCACCCCTTGGTATTCAAGTTGATTTAAAATCTCCCTCACTTGTTTTTTAGCTTCTTGCTTAACTGGATACTGCCTTTGTGCAGTAAGTTGATTTTTTAACTGGATTTTATGGTGAGGAGAGTCCTCATCCCATCCCACATGATTTTTATATAATGCTGGAGCCTGAGCTACTGCCCATTTTCTGGCATATGTATATTTTTTATGAATTGGAATGTGATCTGAGAAGGCTGGCAAAATCATCTCTTCGCCATGTGGGCACTCCCTGACAAATTCAGGTGGCCAGTCTTGTTCACCTAGAAGAATGTCATAACCCTTAGAAAGCTTCTCTCAAAAGAGTGCCTTTATTTTTCTAGGTATGTCCCCCTCCATCCGGAGTGTTACTTCATATAACTTGTGGGGCATGCTAACCCTGGTGTCGGCAGTTTCAACTTGAATGCATTTGTTCAAGTCCACTGTCTCCAGATGATCCATCAAGATCTTGCGAGCTATGGTCACTTCTTCTGCTGCGCTGTCTAGCATTGTCTGGGCCCACTCCCCGTTCTTGAGTTGTGTCCTCAAGATCCTCGGCATGTCTGATCTTTACACTTGCTACCTTCTTTGCGGTGAATTGAGTTTTCCTATTATTTTTTTTACGTGCTGTTAGTCTTTGGACTTCACGTGTTCTTCTTTTTGTTCCCATCGTCCTATTCTTTCTGATTTCTGCGAGGAAGTCTGAAAGGTACAAGAGGAACGTGTATCAGTATCTTGATATCTATCAGGTTTTCTTAAGTTATCCCTATTTCTGAGGTTGTACCTCTTTTCAGAGGGCTCCCTTTGGTGAGACCTACCTCTGGACTGAGAACGCTTCTCTTTAGAAAGTGTCTTTTTAGTGTTTTCCCACTTCTTTTTAGGAGTAGCGAGATTATTTTTAATAAAAACTTTTTCAGGATTTTCAGTTAATTGGGGTTTTAACGGTTTTCCGCCCAAACTGTCTCTACCTAGTTCTTCGTATGATTTTTCAATAATTCTTGCAAGCTCATATGGTTGGTCTGTTACATCTGTTTCTTTTAACTTCTGGCGGACTGATGCTGCTTCACCTTTAATGTTGGCTAATAATATAGCCAAGACCTGTTTGAAATCTTTTAGTAATTTCATACCCAGATTTAAGGCAGGTTCTGGTCCGTATTCATTTTGAATCTGTCTTAGGATGTCTGGTATTACCGCCATAGACGGTACACCATGTGTTTTTGTGTAGATTAAAGCAAAGACTGTACCCCAAGTGTCGCAGTCCTCCACATGTGGTGCTATCCCCATTGGTAAACAGTTTTTCAACATTCTGTGTTCCTCATGAGGTGTACTATCAGGGAATACTGCCTCAATTTGAGTAATTTTTTGTGCTAACCAAAACGGAATTTGTTCCCTTTTGGCAGGCAATCTACCAATGACTGATTGTATAGTCTGTGGTGTAATTTTGTTTGTGTTCCCCTGGTGAGGGGTGTGTTGTGAAATCCTTACAGTAGGATGGACAGTTAAGGTCCACATGACATATTGTACCAATTGTCTATGTATTTTAATTAACTGTTTTAGCTGAGCTAACAGTTCTGGACCTGTCATCTTTTCAATGTCAGGATGTGGTGTATAGCTGGCTAGTACCGGCCATGTAGCTCCTGGTCTACCTAGTGGACCGAGCCTGGTAATGTCATTTTGATGTTGTAGGGCGCCTTTAAACCAGAGCTGATGCTCTTGGTAAGTTAATGGAATTTCAATGTCCTCGTAAGGAACGTATTCCTCTGGAGGTTTCTCTACTTTGTAGTAGTGGAACTCCTGTGTTCCTGCATCTGCTGCAGGAAAATGAATACATGAATAAAATACCTCTGTCTGCCGATATTCATGTGCCTCTATAACAAAAATTACTCTGCCACCTATCGATGATACTCCATTATTTATGAGTTTGTAAGTTATAGTTTTCCTTACATTTACCGGGATGTTTATAACATCTGGGTAATTCTGTAACCTGTTTGTCATTAAATCTGCTCGTGCTGCTGCTGCAGCTAATTCTTCGTCACTAATCATTTTTTACTGACTGAAGAGTTTGCAGAACTAGTTTCAAGGAAACAAAGATTAGGTGCACAATATTTTGGAACACTGTATCCTTCAACGTTGAACAAACCAAAAACTAACACATAGGATTTTCCGTCCTACTCAGGTTTGGCGGATATTAGCCTTTCACCCACTCCAGACATCTATTGGAGTTTTTTTTACAGGAGAAAGAGGTCTGTGTGAAAAGCACGACTGAGTTACTCTAGTACCTAGCGTTAAATTATGGCCTTACCAAATGTTGGGCGCCATGTAGTGTAGTTCCTATATTCCCAATAGGCTCTGCGCATTGGAATAATATATCCTGTAGTTTAGACGTAGGACTGAGGTCGACTAGGTCTCTACCGAATATATTAAACTTAATTGTGAGTGCCAGCTAGCTCAGAGGTCACTAGAAACGTTCTCGAATTCACAAGAAGGGATTCGTTTCTGACAACCATATAAACATGACAACTTTGTTTCCCAAGAATAAGAAATCAATCTCTAGAGTCGCGGAAACAATAGATAGCTGTTTTACTCAGTCAATCGTAAGAAATGTACTGCTACAATCGTAATACTGGTTATAAAGTACAGGGCATATAATACGAAAAATATTATAAAGTAGTACTGTAAAAGCATGATGTGGTTTCTAAGCCATAAGTTGCCTAAAACATATAAAATACATACAGTGATAAAATAATGACTAAAAGTACTCAAATGATTCTTCTAAAATACGCCTACCCCAGTATACCTAACCTAAGTCTAGTACAAGGGAAGAAGTAAGTGGGGAGTAGCTTAAGTTTAGTATTTCTCTGCTGAGAATCTGTCCAAGAATTCTCTACGGTCTAAACGCTCCGTACCTTGGTTTAGAATGAAGGAGGTCTTGTATCTCTCTCTCAGGACTCGATTTCCCAGCAACCCGCGAGGGTAGCCTGGAAAACCTGGAGCTGGATTTCTCGGCAGGGGAAAAGACAGCGTCTCTCAGTGCGTCAGCTGGCGGGTCGGCTTCCTTCGGCACTTGCTGCTGCAGGGCGTCGGGCAAGTAGTTAGTCGATCTGCTCTGAACCACCGTGTGTTTGTCTGGACAAATCTTGGCATATTTATACTTTGAAGGTGCCGAGTTTGACGTATGATTGGACTTAATAACGTCAACAAAGACTCAGTTCTTCGAAAACTCCATGATTTCCTAGATAAATTAGTATTCAGGCAAGGGGAAGTCCCTAGCTGCTGAAGGCGGGTTTCTCTAAGAAATCGTTGTTGATTCTTGGAACTTAGTGGAAGTAGCCATGCCGTATTTGGGCTGCATAGGCTCAGTCTAAATATGATAATGATTTCTATCCCTATATAAGGATCAGATAATCTATACTTATATAAGGGCATGAATCTGGAAAATTTACACTAGGTTCATAGATTCATTTACAACAAGACCGCCTGTGGCGACCCCTAGGTATGCCGCCCGTGGCACCGTATTGAAGAGCAGGGCGTGCTGGCAGATTCCTAGGACCGTTGATGCCCCGTGACGGCCGCACTGAAGAGCAGGGGGGTGATTGCCGTCTCAAGAAGGCAGGAAACAGTTGGGGGAGGACGCCGCCCCCCCCTCAAAACTAGTTCCGCCTGGGGACTGCCCACCCCACACAGCCCCTCCTTGCTATGCTACTGCCCGAGGTGCCTGTTGGTGCTGCCTAGGACCCTGCCCCATACTCATCTTAAGTTCTGAAGATTGGTCCCTTAAAGTCATTGTGAACTACCTGTATGCAGTAAAGTCTTTCCTGTCGCTTTTTGAAAACTCCAAACATTTTGATCTCGAAACGTACTCACCTGATTTTGATGATTTTGATCACATAAATTATATATTGATAAGTGTTCTTTTTATAAGTTGGTGTGGACCTCCTTATTGAGTCGGGTGTACCATATATTGACTCTGTCTATTGCAGATGTCTAACACTCCTCTCTGATAAGCCTAAGGCTGCTCGACCACACTACCCCCTAAGAGAGAACCTTGGGTTTGCTTGAGGAAGCCAGGGACTTCTTATAAGGGATACCTGGACTCTTTGCACAGTATACCTCTTTTTGGTATACTGTATAGTGCCAGCTTCCTACAGGTACATACTCCACACAGCTGACCAGTGTGGTCCAGAGCATTTGGCAATGGACGGTACATCACAGAGTACACCTTAATATTCAACACATTCCTGAGGTGGACAACAATCTGGCAGACCTGCTCAGCAGGGCGCATCAACAAGTCCACAAGTGAGAACTCCACCCCCAGGTCCTACTCTACTACTTTTGACATTGGGTATCCCACAAATAGACCTGTTCGCCATAACAAAAAATACAAAATGTCCAAACTTCGCCGCCAGGCTACCACACCCACAGTCTATGGGCAATGCACTATGGATAAACTGGTAAGGGATATTTGATGCTGCTTTTCTGCACTCCTACTATTTGTGGTACGAAGGCTGAGGAAGACATCCCTCACTCTCCTTGTGGTGCCTACCTTGGTGCACTAGCCATGGTATGTCACACTTCTCAAACTTTCTCTCATTCCTCACGAGAAGCTCCCCAACAGACTGGACCTTCTCACACAGAACAACTGTACTTTCCGACATCCCAGCCTTCAGCAGCTCAAACTGGCAATTTCTCTCCTGGGGTCATAGAGTTTGGTTATCTTAACCTTCTATAGGAATACATGTCTATCGTCAAAGGCATGCGCAGACCCACTACCAGGACCTGCTACACAGTTACATAAAAACATTTTGTGCACTGTTATCTTTCCAAACATATCAATCCTCTCACAGCATCGGTACAAGACATTGTCTGTTACCTGCTCCACCTGCAGAAATCAGACCTTGTCTACACTTCCATTCAATTACACAAGGTGGGTGTAGCTGCTTACATGCAGGATAGGCAACATTCTTAATTGTTCAGAATACCAGTCCTTAAAGTCTTTATGGAAGGCCTCAAAATGGTTGTCCCATCTCTGATGCCTCTGCACCTGTGTGGATCCTCATTGTAGTCCTTACAAGACTCATGGGCCCGCCTTTTGAATCCCTTCCCTCTTGTCCATTGCAATTTCACTCCTGGAAGGTGGCTTTCCTTATAGTCATCACTTTTCTCAGGTGATAAACAAAATTCATTGTCTTCCCGTGGAAGAGTCTTTCTTCGAGGTACATCACAATTGGGTGGTTCTCAGGGCCAATCCAAGATTCCTCCCTAGGGTATAGTCTCCAGTTTTGACATCAGCCAGAACATCGAGCTCCCAATCTTTTTCAACACCCAGACTCACACTGTAGCGGAACACGCTCTGCATACTCTAGATGTCAAGAGAGCATTAATGTACTACATGGAGACAACAAAATACTTCCGTAAAATACAACAGGTTTTTGTGGCCTACTCCAAGCTACACAAGGGTTATGCCACTTCCAAGGTGGGTGTTGCACTTTAAATGCAAAAGGTAAAGTAACCCTGCCTGTCCCACCAAGGCCTCATTCTACTCATAAGAAAGGGGCTTTCACTGCCTTCTTAGATAATATACCATTATCTGATAACTGTAAAGCAGCTACTTGGACCGCCTCTCATACATTTACCAAACTCTACGGGGTAGATGTCCTAGTCAGACAACAAGCTGCTGTTGGCCAGGCTGTCCCACATACACTTTTCCAGTCTTCTGATACATCCTCATTCTAAGCCGCCGCTTTATGGAGGACTGCTTTACAGTCTAGTCGAAGCATGTGTATCTACACACATGCCACATATGGAAAATGTTACATTCTCTGTAAGCATCTGTTTGTGGCATGTAGTGCTGTAGATTCTCATGAAAACAACATATACACAATTACTGGTGAGTGGGTGAGTATCATAGCGCCCTCTACAAGAATTTGCAGCAGGGTGGGTGAGAGTCAATGATTTATATCCCGCGGACAGACAGAAATACATTTGACTGGCAGGAGCCTCAATTTTGCAGCCAATGTAAATAAAAGATTTGTTTTCGGCCAATCAAAAGAGGACTATGTATGTTTGGAAGCAGACATTTTGTATTATTTTTGTATACGAATTTGCTTCCATGAAAAAGAATTGAAACTTAATTGAAAATTATAATTACTGTTTTGCATGTTCTATTACTTGCGTAGTCACTTATAAAACCAGTATGTAACGCAGTACCATATAAGTGAGTTACAACATGCAACACACTTGAGTGAATAGCACTTTTATCAATTTTTTTTTATTTTTTTTAAAGACGTATTTTATTGGTTTTCTGCACAAAACATACACAAGCAGTTACATGCCAATTGCCATATCAACCTCGTGTAATCGATCAGGACCCCTCCCTCTGTTGTACCTTACCCGTTATGTTGGTATATTAGCTCTGCACAACCAGTATAGCAATATAAACAATGTCTTCTAAAATATAATCCGACTATTCCCTCCTAACAAAACTACACTCTCCCTCCCTCCTCCCTAACCCCCATCACAGACGCGTACAACCCTATCCATTCTCTCTATCAGACATGCACAGGAGTAACCACATCTTAACCCTTTGTGTGTACCTGTCTCATCTCGGGGCTACCCTCAATCAGTGGCTCATCCCGCTCATCATCCTGTGGCTCGTACTCACGCAGCGCCTGCACTAAGACTTCCCACGCCGTCGCTGCCTCTAATGCTTTGTCATCATTTCGTCTACACGCTAGCTGATACCTCAATGCACTCTCGCTGTTAGCCCATTTGATGAACCCACCGCGCGCTGCTAGGTTCCACAGTTGCTTTCCAGTGCTTCGTAATTTCATGCTTTGCTAGTATAAGCCCCATGTCCACAAATTTGCTTGTGATCTTATTCTTGGGCGTGTGGGGGAACCAATGTACAATACTTGTGGCCATATCAAATATCAGCTGTCTCTCTGTGATCGCACTCAGGGTCTCTCCCACTTCCTCCCAATAGTGGCCCATCCCGGGGCAGGACCATAGCATGTGATCTAGTTCTACCCCACCTCTCGTGCATCTGGGACATGCCGCTTCCGTCGCTTTAAAGTATTTCTGGATTTTTCCTGGCGTCAAGTACGCTCTATGGAGTATGTAAAAGTGTATCAACTGGAACCTTGCGTTCCTCGTGCTCTTCCAGGCCCTTCGCAGTATCTGCGCCCAGGCTGCATCAGGGATATCCTTCCCTAAATCCACTTCCCATTTTCCTTTCAGTGTCGCCAGGGGTGCCAGCCCTTCATTGATCATTCTCGAGTATAGACACATGACCGCCTTAAACGTCCCAGCCGCCATCATGGTATATTGGCATGCCATCGACGTCTTGGGGTCCATCAGTCCCTCCCGCCAGTGCGCCTGTATCGCTCTCGTTAGCACTGCGTGCAGTAAGAAACCCCCCCTCGGCAAGTCGAATATCTCCTGGAGTGTCTGGTAGGGCAGCATAGCCCCATCCTCATAGAGGTCCCCCACCATGTGGAGTCCCGCCTCCTCTCAGGTCTGTAGTTGTGACCAGTCTCCGCCGTGCAACAATGCCGTCAGCATGCCCAGTGGAATTTTGGGCGCGTACGGATGTAGCACCCCCGCTCTGCGCTGCGAGCGGTTCCAACAGAGTCTGAGCGTTTTTTCCTCCGTGAGTAAGTCTCTGAGGTCTAGTCTCTGCTGTAGCGCTATAAATGAGAGGACGTGGCGCAGTATTCCATGGCCTCGCCTATGTTCCGGTCCCCTACATTCTCTTGCTACTGCTTGCGTGAAAATCTGCAGCTGGGCCGCTAAATAATACAACTCAAAGTCTGGGACCGCCAGACCACCCTCAACCTTAGGTCGTACTAGCATTGCTTGCGCGACTCTGCGTCTGCCTGCGCCCCAGAGGAAAGACACTATAAGCGACTTCAATAGTTTAAAAGTGGAGCTCGGTATCTACACTGGCAGCATTCTAAAATAGTATAAGAAACAAGGAAGCGCTATCATTTTTAAGAGGGCTATACGACCCATTACTGACAGCGGGAGGGTGGCCCAAAAGGCCATGCTGCCTTTCAGCGCCCACATTTCCCTCTAGCATGTCCGCCGCCGTGTGATAAATGTTCACCCCCAGGTAAGTCAAACAGGTAGGTTCCCACCTCATTGCACGAATCTTGTCCGGACGAGTCCCCCCACTTCCTTACCGGGAACATGCATGTCTTTGACCAGTTTACTCTCAGGCCCGAGACTTCCCCAAAGTCCGAGAGCAAGCGTTCAGCCCCCATCATTGCACTGTCAGCATCTTTAAGGAAGAGTAGCAGGTCATCCGCGTATAGCGATATGTACTGCCGACCCTCTCTGCTCTCTAGTCCCTCATAGTGTTGCCACCCCCCCCCCCCGAGCTGTAACCGCAAGGGGTTCCACTGCCAGGGCGAACAACAATGGGGACAGTGAACACCCCTGCCTCGTCCCTCATTCCACCGGGTATTGTGAGGATATCAGCGTGTCAACCCTCACTCTGGCCACTGCAGATGTGTACAGGACATTCGTCCATTGTGTATAATGCTCACCCAATCTAAAACATCCCATTGTCCTGTATAGATACTCCCACTCTAAGCTATCAAAAGCTTTCTCAATATCTACCGAGAACACCATTGGCTGCCGCGCCCCCGAGTGGTCTTCTTCCAGTTGGCGCACCAACCGTCTGATGTTCGAAGTCGTGTTCCGCATCGGTATGAAACCATGGTCCTTGTGGACCAACGTGGTCATGTGCTTCAACAGTCGGGTCGCTAAAACACTGCTCAATATTTTGTAGTCGGTGGTTAATATTGATAATGGTCTGTAAGAGGCCGTATTCGTACTTTCTCTTCCAGTTTTCAGCAGTGGGATTACCAGCGCTTCCCGCATCGAACAGGGTAGTTAATACCACTTTTATCTATGAGCGTCAGTAGATGACCTAGCGGCTAGAAGCGCACTAGTAGTAGCTGTTCATGGTGGACACCGATATTCCATGTTACCTGCATGCGTTCTGCATCGCCTCAGTCCCTGCTGCCCCCATGATGCTATTACCTGGCAGTCGCTGCCTTTGAAGCCTGAGCTGCAGGTGCAGCTGTAGTTGCAGTCAGGAGATTTTAGGCTCCATCTGTAGACTTCGCAACAGTTTATTGTGTACTGAGACTGCTTGGAAACTGGCAGGGTGGCAGCGTAGAAGTGTTGCATTGTACTGTAATTGCATTTCTCCAGCACGGTGGAGCAGCAGGAGAAATGTTATTACAGAAAGGGAGGGACAGCTGAGGACAGCGGTATGCGGTGGCAGGGAAGCAGCTTAGCACGAGCAGGGAATCCGCAAAGGAGCATGGCAGCAACTCTGCAGCCACACATTGCCAATGCCATAAATGGACCTGGCAAGGCTGCTGTGGGGTCAAACATGTCATGACACAGTTCTCTTTATAGTATGTTCCATGCCTGAGCAAAATATCAGCATGGCAGGGGTAGTGCAAGGGAAGTAACAGGGTATGAGGGGCACAACATGTTCAGGGTGTATCACATGACAGGGCAAGGCTGGAGCAGCTCGTAGAAGGTAACAGGAAAGCACAGGAGCACTGAAGAGAGTAACACATGCAGCTTATCCTCAGCCTTGCCTATAACATGCACACAGGGAGTAGCAGCAGACCCCTCTGACTTCTATGGGGCTGTCAGTGCGGCCACAACTGTTGCATAAGAGCCTTCGGCATGCTTCCATTCTCCCCAATGGGCACTGTTACCTCATTGCTGCTGTCCATGGCAGCGGGGGCCCCCGCGCTCTGTAGCACGAGATGTCCAGGGATGGAACCACCTCAGCTCGAATCTGTCTTTCTGCCATGTACTCACACGGGAACAGTAGAGTGCACCAACTACTAATGGGTTAGTGTTGTATTCTCGGGCCACGATCTGATCCCTCGCACGTGTCTGGCTCCAGTGTACACCCCCATAGGGAAGGTGGTGATAGGGACCAACTGAGATACTGAGCCGCTCACCTGCATTCAACGCACCGGGAAGTACTTACAATTGCTGCGGGCTCCAAGCAAACAATAGCGATATTGTCACACTCGTAAAAACAACAAGCGCTGGCCTCTGATGCACTCGAGTGAATGCCTACTTGTGCCCCTGGAAGACAGTGAAGTGTGTACTGCAGTGTAAACAAGCGCCGGGCTCTGATGCAATCGAGTGGGTCCCTGATGAATGTGCCTATGTGTAACGTAACAGAGGCTCATGTTGACCATTTGAAGGTGAGATGACGATAACAAAGAACTGGTCTGCTGACGGAGGAAAAAAAAGTGCTGTGCATGCTAAAGCTTGAAAGAATTGTTCCCTAAAAGCAGATGGAAACAGTACTTGGTCACCTGGAAACTGATAAAAGAAGCACAGGAATAAGTATTGGTAAGTACCGGAAACAGTATGGTATAGCCAATAGAAATAGAGAAGTTAGTGGCAAGCACAGGCACCAGTAAAAAGCAAGGAAAGCCAGGAGGCGGGATGTAAGCCCCTTTTAAGATTTATATTAAATACAATAGATTTCACAAGCAGATCGCAAGCGGATTGTGGGAGAAACCTAAACATGACAAATTGGTGGTGGACTGGACTCAATTCGTACTATTTAAGTTGTATTTGCCATGTTTTTACAGTGGACCCATATACCGACTTATCAAAGCAATGTACAAAGTATTTTTCTTTTTGCTTGATAACAATTGTTTATTAAAAAAAAGACAAATTGTCTACTGATGCATATGCATTAGCATTAATCTTGAAATTACTTTTCTTTAGTACAAAAGCCATTCCTATATTTGTATGCATTGTGATGCTCTAGCAGACATTTTAACATCAACGAATGTTAAAGCAAACCAGAAAGTCAGTACCGTGGCCTGTTACTGGCAATACTTTCCCAAAGCTTGTACATTTTAGGCACAAATTTGTTTATTTGTCACATCAAGAATGAGGTTTTGTTCGTTACCCTTCCCACACCCTACAGTTATGCATCCAGTTGTGTACAAAAGATTAAATTATTTTCCTGTAAGGCTCCTCATGCCTTTTGGCATTATACATTTCAATAGAAACAATGTGGAGGAACCAACAGGTAAGTGATTACACTTATATTGACTCCATATGATGTAACCCAGTACAGACGTCCAATGGATTTGTAAGAAGACTCCTCACCCACCAACCTAGTTGGTGGCATGCTTCCTCATTGGGGTCTCAGCTGGGCTGCTGAATGCAACCCAGCTGTGCTTCGATGCCAATCCTTAAGTGGCATTCTTTAATAATAACATTAAGGTCCCTATTTATACTTTGGTGGAGGTAGGTGGTAACCTCCTTCCGACTAGGTTCCACCACCTGCCTCTCAGAGACTTATTACAAGGGAGTGCAGAGGCATGCCAATATCCCCATTTCCACCCCTGCACAGAGTCCAGGCAAACCATTGCCATGTATAAATCTAGTGTAAATGAATCACTGTCTCTGTTTGCCCATAATTATGTCACCTAAGGGACAGTCATGAGTGGCACGTTAATTGCGAGGAAATAACTGCACCCAGAATTACCAGTGCAGTGTGGTATATTCCCACCATTATAATGCCATTGCTAAAAATGATCTGGTAATGGGAAATAACATGCGGGTGTGGACTTTGTGTATCTGTTTACTCATCTTCCTTTATTACCAGGCCATGAGTTTCACCTGATTTTGGCTTTATCTATCCGCCATTACAGTGCCTGAAAAAGGGGGAGTAACGTAGTCCTGGATTTACTGCACTTGCCTTCTCTCCTCACCAGGCCATTTTCCAGCTGTGAGTGCCACCTGTATTTTGGTAGGTGGACTCAGTCCGGATTTCACTGCACCCAGTTCTTCTGGTTGTGGTGAAATCAAGGACACCTGAATTTAGTGGAGTGGTATCTCCAACAAAGATACTGCTTTGACTGACATGGTAGGACACTTAGTGGTCTTCATTTATTTTATTTTTTAACACATTTGCAAATTTTTATTTTATTACTGTTTTTAACCCTGTGCAGGAATTTTCTGAACTGAATAACTACATTATTACTTTTGACTGAGTAGCATTGTTGAGCCAAAATAATTGTAACCTCTTTACATCCTTCCCAGTTTACTAAAGGATTCTTCTTCATTTGTTTCACAGCGGAGGAGGGGGTAACTTTGTCCTTTCGACTAGTTTGGTTGGCTATACGACTGTTCATGGAGCAGTTGTCCCCATGATTCCTGATGGGTATGGGATGTTTTATCGCATTAGGGATGATAGGTAAGACATATTTTCAATATTTATTAAAATAATCAAAAGACTTTGCACCTTATGATTCTGATGCTGTGTGCACTGATTTGTAACTTAATATATAGTAATATGCGGGCCCTACTCGACAGATGTCCAAGAGGAAGGTAATTTATTTATTTGGAATAGCTGTACCATTTTTTAAGCTGACATGTTAGCGCTGGTGTTTTCCAAATGTATTGCTTGAAATAGCAGTACAGTTTGGTATAAATTAGCACAAAGTAGAAAGTTTGGCTAACAAAAGTAAGTAAGGCAGACCTACTGGCTTTCTCAAAGGATCAGCAGGCCAATAGGATTTATCAAGGGGTCAGCACATCAACATATATAAAACAGACTTATTGGCTTTGTCAAAAAGTCACTAATAACTGTAATCAAGTGTATATTTCACACATTCACCCATTGCTGTGTAATAAAAATAGTGACTGTCACAAAATATTTTCAAAAAAGCATTATGTACAAAACAAACATAAAAAATTAGACTTTAAAAAAAAACATCTTTAGGCCACAAAGTGCAGCCATAGTTTCAACCAGAAGGAGTCCCTGCTGTAAGTTAAAAAGCATACAGCTGCTGATTGGAGTGCTTTAAAAATATGGTAAGCTCTCCTAGGTTCATGGATTCAATTACCCTGGAGACTTACTGTGTTTTTATTTTGTTTTTAATGTTGCTGGGAGGCTGCTGCGCTTGGTGCAGCTCTCCAGTGGAAGAGCTTACAGCTGCAGCTTAAAGTGATGTTAAAATATGGTAAGGTCTCCTGGAGTTGTGGATTCAATGAACTTGAAGACTTCCTGTGTATTTTGTCATGTTGCAGGGAGGCTGCTGTGCTTGGTGCAGCCCTCCACGACATATAAAAATGCTTGGTGGTAGCCCACCACCAAGATCCCCCAAAAATATTATAAAGCCCTTGCAGGGTATTATGAGGTGCTCCTTGCACAGACCAGTGAATGGGATCAGGTTATTGACGAAAATCAGAAAGGAGATAGACATTGCAAAGTCCATAGGGGCTCAGCTGGGTTACCAAAAACTGCCGCCTCCGGACAAAGGCAATCTTACCAGCAGCAGTCCTTTCAGTGCATCCAGCAGATCAAGACCTTCACACAGGGTGGCTAGAGAGGTAAGTTGTGACAAAATTGTTCCCCCCAAGCCCTCGCTCAGCATTATGGGTCACTCTTTGCTCAGAATGCCCCATAATAGGAGACTTATGCAGGGAGACTCAGTAGAAATTACCTCCGACCAGTGAGTACTGTCATTCACCATTGGTAATTCATGAAGTTTCACAGGAGACCACCACATCCTCAGCATTCAACCACTCAACGAAGAGGTGCAGTTATTCCTCACCACAGGTGCCATGGACCTGGTGCCTCACACCAGTAAGGCAAAGGAGTGTTCTCCCTCTTCTTTCTGATTCCAGCAAAGGATTGATCCCTCACACCCGTATTCGAACTGAAGTCCTTCAACCATTAAATTAAGGCAGCACATATGAACTTTGCTCTGTAGTAATTGGACAACACTGTCAATGTAAGGTACTGTCCTTTAAAGTCACCACAGCCTCAAGGCTTTTCTCAAAGTGTCTCGCTGTGGTGGCTGTGAATCTGACCTGTCCTTTTTCCATAGGCTGGGGTTCGCCATCAATGTGAATAACTTCCCATCTCCAGTCCGAACAGATTTGACCCTTCGTAAGGTTCATACTCAACTTTGATATAGGGAAAGCATAGCCAAATCAATATAGGGTGGTGTCTCGCCATGAGCTGCTGCTCATTTTTCAGGCTGTACTCCTCTTATTATAAAAATTGATAATGACAAGTACTGCACAGACTCCAACTCCAAGACTGCCGTGCAAGGCAAGTGGAAGACGTCTGAGGGGGGTCTAGTTTTGGTTCCTGTTTCCTTGTTGTCTTTTCTATCTTTAACCTATAATATGGCAGTTGTGTTTTTTCCCCACTGTAAATGCCCCTATTGTGTGACTTTCTGTGATTTTTTTTTGTTACTATTCCTTCTGTCTTAGGCTCTCTATCCTCTCTCTTATCTGTGCTCTTGTGTTTTTTAAACAGACAGAGGACAAAGTGCCATTATTAAACCAACCAAATATTTTTGTTGCCAAAAACCACGTATTTTCCGCAAGTCGCAGCACGCCCCAGTTCGTAGAGAACTGGGATGGCCCCAATGATGAAGCATGTCACCGTGGGGAAGCCCTGGTGAGTGAGGGGACTCAAGAAATAAATGTTTCTTTCCTGAAGGCAATCCCTGATCAAGTCGATCGGATTCCATACCCATACCTATGACTAGGTCCTCAAACCTGACAAGTCGGGTTTTATTTTGAAGCATAAAACCAAGGAGGACGGACCTAGCTCTATACCTCTAGCTCCCCCCTATTTGTGAACTGTCATTCAGACAATGACATAAATATCACACCTGACGTGACATCAAGTCTGGGACAAGTGTCTAGTTATCACAATATCAAGGTTTAATAACAGTGCAAACAGACATGTAGCCAAAATAATGTAGTCTGAATTGACTTCCATTTACCTTAAATGTTCATAAAAATATGTCTTGGAAGCACACCTTGATACACATAATCTATGTCAGACATCCCCAAACGTATGTCAGAAATTCCAGTTTCCAGTAAGATTTAATATATAAGGACTGTCGCTTGACCGCTTGTCAGGAGCATTCCTTCGCCCAAATTATCGCACAAGATGCTGCTCAAGACTGTCTTGACCGCTGCCAGTGCACCAAGAAGATGCTGCATTGCACCTGATAACAAATAACGAGTTGAGTCCAGGATAAAAATGCTACTTCGGCATGTGTTTTCCTTTCGCTGGGAACACTGCCTTCACGCCTCTGATAACCACAGCTTTGGCTGTCAACAAGGTACGCAGTGCATTGCTACTTCCTAAGAAAGTTTAGATTGGAAGTTCTACTCTCATTCTCTCCTAGTGTAATTCATTAAAGTAGATTTTAGGGTGTTAGTTAAATTGTCATGTAGAACCTGTGTTCATTTTATTCTTGTTGTTCGCAACGTGCCTATTTGCTGTTTTTATGATATTCTGTATGGTTGCATTGGATGTGCTAAGAAACTGGTTTGTCCTGTTGCAATAAATGCTTTTAGTTAACCCCTCCCATGCTCGTGACGGAACCGTTCTGTCACGAGCCTCGGGTGGGCTGTGCTGGTGACGGAACAGTTCCGTCACGGCCCACTCGCCGCGCCTGCGCAGCACAAATACCGGGCCTGTGCTGACGTTCTAAAGAGCGGGCGGGGCCGTGACGGAACCGTTCCGTCACAAGCATAGCTCACCTGAGGGCCTTGACGGAGCGGTTCCGTCAGTAGTACGGGAGCGCCGCGCGGCCCCGCCTCCCCCTTAGCTCTGCGGCGGAATAGCCGCCGTAGCGAAGGGGTTAAACGTGGCTATTCTCTTTAGTAACGTTTGTGTGTGTATGATACAGTAAAGAGCTAAATTAGTCTGTTTCCAGTACCACGGTGCCCCAGATCCAGGTGTAGGGATTGTTAATAACCCAAAAGCAATGATTCCACTTCAACAATGTATTGGGTGGCATTCTGTGGGGCTACATTAACCTGCCTTTTACATTCAGCGTTGGTGCCTTGAACAAAAGTTCTCCTGTGTAACAGTGGGAAGGAAAGCAAACATTGTAGAACTACACCAGAGTTGTAGTTTATACAAAACAATTCTACTTTGCAAAACACTACTCTATGCTACTCTACTGTATGTCACTACACTCTACAATACTGCACCATACGCCACTCTGTTCTACATCACTCTACCCACCGCCACTCCACTAAATGCCACGCCACTCTGTGTGTCACTCCACTCCACTCCAAGCCACTCTGTGTTACTATACTTTATGCCACTGTACTTTATGCAACTTTACTGTACTCCACTCTACGCCACTACACTCCACTCTATGCTACTTTACCCCACTCCTATGTACTCTACTTCATTCTGCTTTACGCCACTCCACTTTATGCAACTCCATTCTACTCCATCACTCTACTCCATGTCACTCTATTCTATGCCACTCAACATGCCAATGCCTTCTATGCCAGTCTACTCTACCCTTCACCATTCTACTCTACGTCACCCCACTCTAATCCACTGTACTCCACTCCACTCTAAGCCACTCTACTCCACTCCACTCTAAGCCACTCTACTCTATGCTATGCTACTGTGCACCACTCCATGCTACTCTACTGTACCCCACTCTACTCTAAACTACTCTTACATACCCCACTCAACTTTAAGCTACTCCACTCAAGGCCATTCTCCTCCACTCTCCTTTACGCCGCTAAGTTAGACATGCAGAACAGCAGCCATGCTGCTCCACAACATGGTCAGAAGGCTTTGGCAATGCTAATAGCTCTCACATAGGTGAGACCTCTTCACTTTGTCAATACTTGTTAATCCCTGCTTTCTTCCTTTATCATTGTTGTATGTCTTCCTCTTTTTTCCCCTTGTCTGCCTTTTTCTCTCTTGCTCTCTGTCAAGTTTTATGATGAAAAAAGTTCTGGTCTCCAAAAATGTGTACAGGTGCCTATAGCAGGCAACCACTGGCACAAATTAAGCACTCATTAGTATTGCATCCACAGAACATTTTCTGCTACACCTAAGATATTGAGAGTTCGCTGGTGGAATTTTCAATGTCTGAGCAGCCAGTCTGGAAATCAGTGGCGGCCAGTCCCCTGCCCAGGTGGCGAGGCGGGCCGAAGGAGGGAGTTGGGGGTGGTCGTGGGACAAAATAATAATATTTTTTTATAAACATACCTGATCATCAATGCCACCTGCTGCATTGCGCCTCTGGACACAGGCTCCCGGTATGCACTACGGCCAATACTGACGCTGCATGAAAGCAGCGTCTGGATTGGCTTGAGTGCCGGGATTTTGTACTACCAGGCAGACTGAGAGTTTGTGACTACTCTCTCCAGCCCCAGCAATGTAACCTGAGACGGCCGGCCAAACCGTCATGTGCAGGGAAGGGAGTGTGCTACAACTCCCCCACCACAGTGTCATCCCCTGGACCAGCCCCAAGACTCATCAGAGTCCTGGAGGCGGGTCCAGTGGGATCAAAATAAAAAAATGATAAAACAAGTTCAAAGCCTGTTTTATTTGAGTGTGGTGGCGGGGGCAGGGGGCTGCACTCCTCCACTCTAATGGAGGAGCCGCCCAAACTGGAAATGTGCCGCTGCACGCAGACGCCAATGTTCCAGCACAAAATGCTGAGACGGCATCTGAATCGGGCTGCTAGACCTTGTTACTGAAGGGTATCACCTCCCATTAGTAGAACCAAACAACCCTAATTGCCCACTGTCCCGAATTCTCACTTTATTATCTGCTTTCTTCTTGCAGCCGACTGGATCCCCATTGGAAAACAAGCATTGAAAATGCAACAGGTCTTGCCTTTGGTTAAGTTAAAGCCATTTGCTTTGGTAATGGTTTTGTATAGGAAAGCGAATGGCTTTAACTTAATAAAAGGCGAGACCTATTGCATTTTAATGTTTTTTTTTCTTTCGTTCCCATATCTCTCTGCACAAACAGGCTTGATCTCTCTTTTCTCTCTCCCGATCATATGCCATCTGGTTTCCATTTCGCATCTTTTATCGCTCACATATCAGGGTTCTTCTGCTCTGTCCTTTCCTAATCACAAGCCTAGTATGTATTTCTACCTTAAGTGAGGTCAGAATGGACTGGACACCTCTCACATTGCCTTTATAAAAACTGCTCCTTGGAGACGGTGAACTTGAGACATTGATTCTCTGCTCAGTTACACTGGCTGCAGGAGCCAATTTTGGTCTGCAGAAGAATATGAATATATTGCAGATAGCGATATCTGAATAACAAGTGGCTTCATGTCATGCGTCTCACCTTCAGCCAATCACAACTTCTTGGACAACAGCATGAGACATTGTAGGGCTTCTAATCCTATTTTTAACATTGTAAGTATGGCTCAAAGATCTCTACAGGCAAAGTGTTCTTGGTGCATACTTCTAGTTGGGTTTGCAACTACTACAGCTCCTTGCAACCGTTCGTCCAGATATAGGCGGCGACTGGTTCGTGGCGAGGCAATGGTGGTCATCACCTTGCGAATATGGCTACCTGTGTGCCCCATTCTGCTCCAACGCAGTTGTTACATCCTCAAGCCTGGTGAACCAATAGGATTCCACCCTTCACTTCCATGCACATACAGCAGTGCAAGAATGGGTGGTTCATGGGGCCCTGAATGGATTGTAATACATATATTTATTTCACAGTTCCAAATGTACATTGTTGAAGTCTATAAGTTTTTACTTTTTTTATCTGTGCTTTTAAGTCACCAGTTTGTTCGCCACAGAACTGTGAAATAGACAGGACCGAATCACCTAACTCTATTTGATGGACTGATTTGTAAGGCACTGAAGCACGAACAGGGCACCGGGCCTCTGCTTCACACTCCCTCGTGAGGGCCCCACCCTGCCTCCTTCCTCCGGGCCCCCAGATCCTGCCCCTGTCCTCGAGGGGCGCCTCGCCAGCCCTCCAGGTGCGCGGCCTGGTGAGTTTGTCCTTGTCGATTACATTAGATTATCCGTGATCCCCGCAGCAGTGTTTCAAATCCAGGGCACTTTGCAGCCATTAGAGCCCGCCGGTGGTTTAAGCGCTCTCGGGGGGATGGGGGCTCTGAGGGCGGGGCTGGCTCTGGTGCTGGGGGGCGGCAGGCCCCGGATATCAGTGTATGGGGAGGGCTTCGCACGCTTGCAGCCCCTGAAGATTACTACTCCCCGATCGGAGTACACTCCATGGAGTGGGGGGGTCACAGACTGCTCCGAATACTGGAAGAGGCGTCGACACTCAAATTTCACTGCACATATCATACTTCTTCAATGGCCAGATCACTGCAGAGTGCAGGAGTTAAACACACTGGGCCACCCACGGTGCCCGGTGGGTTGGAAAAGGACAATGCTCAATTGATGTATGCAATTCTAATGCAGTGGATGGGGCGCAGGGGATCGGGGGGTGCTTGGTGAGCTGGAAAATTAATTGTGATATGCCGATTATTTGTGATGTGATTCAAAATGGCAATAAAAACTGTTAAAAAAAAAAAAACACACTGGGCCACAGACAGCAAGAGACTGAATGGAGAAGGTGCACAGTATGCAGAGGGTCACACGGCGACTAGCGTGGCAGAAGAACCCTAAACCACAGGGAGCTCGCCGTGGAGAGTTAAGGGGTGTGGAGGGTGCTAAGTAACACTGTGGTCCGATTGATGAGATAGGCAGTAGTGCAAATGCTGCAAAGTAAATATTTTCTAAACTAACACATCTAGCCTTTTTGTCGTTCGTCATTTTTAACTAGTAATGCCCAGCACCTCGTTTTCACCAGATAATGTGCAACACGTCAGGTTTCACATCAAATTTAACTTGTGCCCCCGGTTAACTTTCATTTGTTGTATTCTGCACGTCAATTTTGCCCGGTAGTGGCTTCAATTAGTAATGTACAACAAGTCGAGTTTCACTTGTGTAGTTTAACGAATTACATTTCACTTGTACAGTGTAAAATGTCACTTGTCTAGTTTAACGGATTACGTTTCACTTGTACAGTGTAAGATGTCAAGGTTCACTAGTATTGTGTGACACGGCAAGTTTTACCGGTTTCACGTTCCACTTCCGAGTAACACGTCAAATTTCACTGGTAACTGACAAGAGGTCCGGCCTCAGGCGCTCGCCATAACGGGCACTTTTCTGTTTTTCTGCCGTCCCACTTGGACGGACTTGGCCGGACTTCCTTCTGGCGTAAAAGTTTTTTTTATCTTCTTTATGGGGCCATCTGTTTGCACCCATAAAGAAGATAACAAACATTTTACGCCAGCAGGAAGTCATGGCAGTCCGTCCAAGTGGGACGGCAGAAAGAGAGAAAACTGTACATCACCATGACCTCTTTCCCAATGGCCGGCCACCGTTTAGCATAAACGGTGATGCCGGCCAATGGGAAAGAGGGGCTGGGCTTAAAGCCCGCTAGTGAAAGACATCTAAAAGCATAAAATCTCGCGAGCAAGACTGCACATGCGCAGCCATCGCAGGCTCGACCTAAAAATATATGAACCAGGCAGTTTTATGTAGAGCTGAGCAAATTAGACCATTTTAAAGCTTGAAGACAGTGGCCTATTAATCGTAGCTGCCTTTTGGGAGCCTATAAGTTCAGTCTGTAGTATATATGTATTTACATACATTGCTTAAAGCTAATTCACTTTTTCATGTTTGTGCTCTGCTAGGTTTGTTATGGCTTGCACAGCCTGGAAATCCTGTCCCAGTACTGACGCAGAAAAGCTGATCAGGACCTTGTTCCAGAACTTTCACGAGATGGCCGAGCTGGTACCGACATCCCAGCTGTAGAGAAAGTTCAGAAGATGAAAGTTTATACACTGCTGCTTGACCTCATCTAACGCTGACCGCGATGAACGCTGGATAGGATTTGATTACTTGAACCAATTAAGCTGTAACCAACTAAATCAGGAATGAACAAAATATATTAACATTTAATAGATATAGGATGAAGAAAAATACCAACAATGCTATGAACTATTTACACTGCGGTGCAAAACTTTGCCACTAGCAATGCAAATAAAAATAAGAATGTCTGTTCGGAGAAACAATGCGAAAATATGCTACATCAATGCAATTTTTTTAACCTCTTGTTCGCTCACAAATTTTACTCAGGTGTATTTTTACAGTAGGAAAATAAATTTCCATTTATGGTTTAAATAAATTTCCATTTAATCGAAAGAAATGTCTCGTAGTTCTCAGTTCGAGTATGAGAATCAGGCTGCTGTTTATGTTCAAAGCTTGTCTTGCATTCCTTAATTGTGGTTATTCCAACATTGACACTACAATATATTTCACGACTAGGGGCCATTGCTGGTTCGCAAATATTTAATTGGTTAGAAATTATTTTTAATAGCCTGAGAGTGAATTTGGGAAATATGGATTGCTTAGTGTTTAAGTATTTTTACGGAGAACATGCTGAGCAGAAGGGTGAAGTTGGGAATTTCCTTGTTTGATAGTTGTTTTAATAAACCGAGGAGACCACCACCCCCTACTGAACAGAGGATTTTTGTTGACTGTTTAATGAATGCGGGTAAGTTGCATAAAATGTATACTTTGTGAAAGTTACATGTTCCACATGGTAATATCACGTAATAACCTGCTTGCCTTTTGTTTCTGTGTGGTTTCATTTGACGTTAAGATTTGAGGCAAAGCTGAGATACAACAGAAGTGAAACTTTACGATGTAGGGAGGTTCTGAGTACAATTGTAATACAAAATTACAGGCTCCTCTTTCACCCCCCCCCGAATCACACACACACACACACACACACCCTTCTTCTGCTCAGATCCGGCTAGACTTTGGACTGGTCAATCAATTAATCATCAGGAAGGGAGCTTACATTAAAACCTGGCAGAAAATAGTGTTCATCAGCCAATCCTCTGAAGAAGGCTCTTTGGTGTGAAATCTCAAAACCAAAATGCTCCTGCGCTTCTGTACGTAGACTCTGCCATTGACGCCTTGGGTATAGAAACATTATGGGACCTAACATCCTCCTGTGGGACTTTCAGAAAATCAGTAACCCATGTAATGAGCGACATTTCCGCAGCCGGCGATAAGGCCGCTTTATCAAGTAAATCACATGGTTGTATAATTCTGAATAACTATAAATCCCTTAAACCACAAGCTTACTTGAGGTTGAATGTTTTGTGCAGTTAAAGAATAAGTGTATAAGGATCTGCTTCTGTCCTCTTCCTAGACTAAAGCATACCTTGCCCTGGCTTCGGAGTGTGGATCCGCACACATGCAGGTTATATTGTATGGCAGAGGAGGACATTGCAGGCTCAGTTTGTTTTTGCCCTAACCCCGTGTATGGAGTATCTTGGTAAGAGCGCCTTTTAATCAACGTGTTATCTGAATATGCAGACAGGTGGTTCTTGCCTGTTTTAACCCCACAAACATTATCCTGAAGTCGTTTTACCAAATTTTTTTATAAAAGCAGAACAAAAACTTAAAGACTGTAAAATATCCCCTACTCGGGTTTGTACTTCTGAATGAACATTTCAGTTTTATACTTTATCTTTTTGATTATGTCATGATGCAGTTTGTTCTCCTTGGACTGGTGTTGCACTTTTGTACCCTTCTGTAGGAGGCTGGCTTAGTATATTGTGCCCACTTAAAGGAGTAATGCACCATGCACTAATCCAGGCAACCCTTATGTTGATTTAAGTGGCCTTTGATAACCTTAGGCTCTCAAAGTGGTAACTGTGGAGAGCAGCCTTCAGGCTTATCTTGAAGGAGTGTAAAGCTGCTTGTTTTACCACATTTAATCGACAGTGTAGATTAGATGAAAAAGAACCACACAGTGTTCATGAAAAATAAGTCTAATTATTACACAACACTATCATTATCACATTGGTATACCTCCTACTCCTAGCCGGCGACATCAACAGAACACATAAAAATACTTCAAAGAAATAAGGTAAGTAGCACAAATACACACTGGTCTCTAGGGGGAGGCCAAACCATATACTAAAGAAAAGGAATGCAACCTGCAAGGAAGAACAGGACATGGACCAAAGTCCTCAGAGGAGCTGGGAGAACAAGGAACCACCCAAGGTGGGTACCCAGGAACCCCTGGGAGGCTGTGTTCTGAGTAGAAACAAAGACGCATGCCCAAAGGAAGTCCATGGAGAAGTTGCGGTTGCAGTTTTAAAGAAAAAGGACCCTTGCCAGATGATCCTGAAGAAACCCTTTGGAGGACGGAAGGTTGGAGAGCTACCCCAACCGTGGATGCCTCAGGAACCACTTACGTCCATCAGGTAAGCTGGGTGCGTAGGGGTGAAGTGATGTCGGAACCTCCCGTAGACAACAATGGAAGACTTGGGAAGAAAGGCCTCTGAAAAAGTCTCTGAAGATATTCCAATAAATCCAAGGGTGGATTCTTGAAGAGGAGGACCTGCGAGCAAAGGAGATAGGGTTTATGCCACTCTGAGGTGACCTGGGCACACAAAAACACAATGCCCACCCTTGGAAGATTTTTGTGACTGTGGGTGAATGTTTGCAATTGTCAATCTGAGTGGGTAGGGTATGCCCAGACCTGGGTCCCATGCTCAATGTGCCACTGGATTCAAGCTAGCCTGGCTAATGAGGGGTAATGCCCCGAAACTGGTACCAGAATGCTTGTTTACGGTCCAGGCAGGACCTGGGTTGGCAGTTCAGGCTGGACTGTTCCCATGAGGAACAAGGACAGACTAATTTGCATATAGCCTGAGTCTAACCTGGAATGGCGTGGTGTGCAAAAGAACGATGCATTAAACCCAGATCTTTGTGACTGGGGGGGAATGTTTGCATTGTTCAGCATTCCATCCATCATTTGTTCCTTTTGCATTACTCACCCTTGGCAGGGAGATCAGGAAAGTTGACGAAGATCTTGTTGCTAAGCTGATAAAGACCAGGAGCCATACACAAGCTGTCTCATGTTGGATGCCAGTGTCTAGGTGGTTGGTGTACGGCAGGAGCTGCAACTGAAGTGGAAGACCGGATGCACTCATTAGGTACAGCAAGGTCCAAGGGACTCACCCAGTGCAGGATTGTCAGAGCAGGCTCGAGCAAGCAGTGGTGCCCACCAAAGCAGGAGAAGACCCTCTAGAGGACCCCCAGACTGCAGGCACAGGAGCTGCAAGAGGACCTCAAATAGCTCACCAAAGATGGAAGCCCACGGTGCAAGGGATGCAGCGAGAACCCTGATCTTCGGGGGATGAGGTGCTGGAGGCTGCAGTTTCTTGTAGCACGCAGATATCTGGAGTGCGGAGCCAACAAACCTCGGCAACGGCAAGTTGACGTGGTGCACAGGGGTTTGGTCCAAGCAGTTCCGACGAGGGATATTGTCCTCCAAATTTCAGGGAAGACAGGTCAGGTCTCTGTAGAGCTTCAAAACACCACCTTTGTTGCTGGGCCTCTGGAGGTCCATAGGATGAGGGGAGCAGCTGACCGGTCAACTTCGTTGCGGTGCCTGCAGATGCAGGGGAGTGACTCCTTCACTCTAAGGGAGATTTCTACAGATCTCCTAGATGCCCACAGGTCTTATGGAGAACCTAAGCAAAGCACAGACATAGACGAGGCAAAAGACTTGTAGAATAGCGAGACCAGGTGCAGCAGGAGTTCTCTCCTTGATGTATTCTCGGTTCCAGGTGTCCAGATGGTCGAAGAGTGTCTTGGTTTCAGAGGTGAATCTTGTTCCGCGACAAATCTGAGGACCCATCCATAGGGGAGCCCTTAAATACCCAAGGAACAGGTTGAAACGACTTGGGGGGGGTGTCCATCTCAGAGGAGGGGCTGGACAGAGGGGAGGATACTCCCCTGTCCTTTATCCAGTTTTGTGCCAGAGCCGGTACCAAGGGTTTCTGAACTGGCTCAAACCTGAGTAGGCAAGTAGGGCACTGAATGTGCCCTTCAATGCAATATGGTGGTGCTGGAAAATGCTCCCACCCCAACCCAATACATTAATTCCTGTCTGGAAGGTGGTTACACAGGTGTGTTAGGAAATCTATTGTTCTACCTTCCCCTGCTCGAGCTCAGCTCAGCAGCAGCAGGAGGGCAGAACAGTGCCTGTGGTCAGCAGCAGCACTAGCTTGCTATCAGACCCTGAAGGGTTGTAACTGGGAGTTCAGGGGGCTGCCTTAAGGGCCCCCCCAGTACATTGGATCATTCCTCCAACTCCGGAATCGGTGTTGGGGTGTGGCCAGGTTCGCCACAGTGATTATATGGTTAGACATCTTGTAATGACTGATATCCACTATATGTCTTAAAATGTCTGACCACACTTACAAAGCCTGGAGAATCGACTCCAGGGATTTTAAGGGGTGTTCTGCTCATGCAGGAGCGCCCTCACACTTACTATCAATTACCCTACCCTCAGGACTGATTCTCGATGCTAACCCAGAAACATAAACACGGTTCACCAAGATTAGGATGCTTTGGTCAATAGCCCCTTAGCTAGCCACTTGCCAGAGTGATCCCACTATGTTCCGGAGTATCTAGCTAAGATAAATATAGTTTGTGAATTTAAAATAAATTGTCATACCAAGCGGGAGATGTGCATGGATTTGAGACTTCTGGTTTCAAGAGTTTATGGCTTCATGCCTGGTACCTGTTAAGCTCCGTTGAGGAGTTGGGCAGTGATGTTCAGTGGTGGTGTTCACTATTCACTGAAAGCAAGATCATGGGTACAGTTTCCTTTGACCCGGCCAAGGTATTTCAAATGTCTCTTTTGCTTTTTGAGTAGGAGACGTTCTCCCACTGAGAACCTTTAATAGGGACCAGGCCAAACTTCTTGCTTCACCTTTTGATAACTTACAAAAGAATCGGAGCTGGATGTGCAACAGGCACGTAAGCCCAACATAGTGCAGAGGAGAGTAGTATATGGGGTTCCATTGAGTGACCATCCAACCATTGCTGAATTTAGTCGGCATCCACTTATTTTGAGATCTTACATAATAACACATCCACACGGAGACACCTCGCCCCACATTACCCCTACCGGTTCTAAATTAATCTCCCGGCACGCAGGAACCAAACAACCAAAATCCAAAGCAGAGAATGGGTCTTACTAGCAGCAAATGCCAATCCATAACTCTCCCGGGAGACATTTAATATTCACACAAACACACTGAGTACATTTTTTCTTCAGACAATAGACACAGGGCCAAATAACACAAAAATAACTGTGTCTTATTCCTCAAATATTTTGAAGTATCTATGCCTTTCTATTGTGCGAACCAACCCGGGGAGTAAAGGGGCACTGTACATAGCCTCTGCCCACAACAGCGGACAGCAAAATACTCCCAGCATGCTGCGGTGCACAGTGACACAAAACCAAGGGCACCTCATCGTGCCTAACTATTATTAATCGCAGCAATCGACAGCAAACAGATGTATAGTTCATCAAACACGGGCACTGCAAATGCAAGCACCTGCAAGCAGCACTCCAACAAAGGCTTTTTAGAAGGCCATACGTTTTTTTTCAAACCACCCTTCACAGCATGACTCAAAAACAACATGGAATTACAGAACGCACACTAACTCCACAAGCACACCCCGATTCATACGAGGAACTTCGATGTTCTACCAAGTGGTAGCAACCAATAGGAAGCATCCAATGCCTGCTTACTGCTGCACACCATTCAGATGATCCACAGGGCGAAGAGGCCATGGCAATGACCGGTGTGCACGGTATAAATCCCAATACCCAAACTGAATGTACAATGTTCATGAGTTTGTTTGCTAGGATGGTAACATTTTGTTAGCTTTGGGGGCGGTAATCAATATTTATTTATTTTTTAGATTTATAGAGCACGAACGAATGTCCATGGGCGTCTCGGCGCTGAAAACTCAATTCGTGACTCTCCTGATATTGGTTCCCGGAGTGGGTTACTGGTTAGACAGTCACGTCTTTAAACTTTTACGAAAAGAGAGAAGAGTGTGACTTAACCTGATTGACAGAGGAAGAGAATTCCAAAGTCGGACTGCCGTAAATGGGAACCGTCTGTCTCCCCAGGAACCTCTTTCAGTGCGAGGAACAGTTAATTGGTGCAGAGTCACAGATCTGAGTTGTCTTGGAGGACAGTAAGGTATTAGCTGGTTCCTAAGAAACTGCGGACCTAGATTATGTAGTGCTTTTTAATACAATGCAGAGTGTCTTGAATTTTATTCGATTTTTAATCGTTAACCAATGAAAATTCCGAATGGTTTGGGCAATTGGTTTAAATTTGGGGGTTCTGGAAAGCAGTCTTGCCGCAGCATTTTGTACCGATTGCATTTTGTTAACAACCCAAGTTTGTGCATTGGCAAACAAGCCGTTGCCATAATCGAGTGATGATAGTACAAGTGTGCTTACCAGGGTTTTACCTGCGCTGTCAGGTAGGAACGGAATGATTTTTTTAATGAGTTTTAGCTTATGAAAAGCTGTTGCCGCTATTTGATTGGCATGAGCGGAAAAATTTAGATTTTCATTGAATACAACTCCTAAATTCCTAACCTTTGGGACGGGGTTGGGCAGAGTTCCAAAGGCTGACCGCCACCAGACGGGAGACCAACGTCGGGAGAGTTTCCCGAAGAGGACAACCTTGGTCTTCTCGTAGTTAAGTTTAAGGCAGCTGGAGGACATCCAATCTCCAATCGCCAGCATGCCTTCCTGGAAGCGTTCCGCCACCTCTTCTCCGTCGTTATTGATGGCGAGAACTAACTGGGTGTCATCTGCGTAGGAGGTAAGGCCCATCCCATATTGCTTGATGGCTCTAGCTAGGTCCGACACATAAATGTTAAAAAGTGTCGGACTTAGGGATGAGCCTTGGGGAACCCCACACGGTAGAGACAGCTCGATCGATTGAAATGGTCCTAGTGTAACTACCTGAGTCCTGCCAGATAAAAAGAGGCAAGTAAGTTCTTTGCTCCCAGCTGGATTCCCATCTTTCCGACTCGGTCGATCAAGATGGAGTGATCGACCGCGTCGAAAGCCGCGAATAGGTCCAGCAGTACAAGCACTGCTGTGCCTCCCTGGTCTCTGATGTCGTCGGCGGCTTTAATGAGGGCCGTTTCAGTGCCATGAAATTTGCGGAACTCAAACTGGGTGTTATCCTGCAGGCGGTATTCTTCGATGTAATCGGACAGCTGGTGATTCATAGCTTTCTCCACCACCTTGGCTAAGAAAGGAAGGCTGGCTATAGGTAGATAGTTTTTTAAATCGTCTTTGGCCAGATGTTGTTTTTTTAGAAGTGGCTTTAAAAGAGTGTTTTTCAAAGCATTAGGGTAGATCCCTGATTTGAACATGGCATTACATATTTGCGTGGTTACACGTGTTAGTAGGTCCATGACCGGTGGAACATTTTTTGGTGGACATGGGTCCAGGGCAGATCCTGTTTTTATGGTTTTAATGATGTCCAAAGTTTGTTGCTCTGTTATTTCTTTAAAATGGGTTAGGGAGCAGACAGAGGGTGTAGTACAGGCGAAATGTGTGATGGAATTGTCCTTGGAGGAGAAGGCTAAGTAAATATCATTAACCTTTGTGTAAAAGAAATTGGCCAGTGCGTCACAGAGAGAGATTGGGAAGGGGGGGGCTAAGTCAGGGGTTTTCCCCACTAGTTGCTTCATTACGTCATAGAGTTGTTTACTGGAGTTCTTTGCATTTTCTATTTGGTAGCTGAAGAACTTCCTTTTTGCCTCGATAATAATTTTTTTTGTAGTTGGCAAGTGTCTCCTTGTAGCGGGATTTACTTTTTAAGTCGTAGGATTTACGCCAGAGTCTCTCACGATTCCTACAAATTTGTTTTTGTTTCCTAAGCTCTTCCGGGAACCATGGTGCAGAGGGGGCTATCCTGTTTCTAGATATGGTTTTATATGGTACCAGAGCCTTTATAGCGTTGCCTAACCTGTCTGAGTATTGATTCATGGCTATGTTTGGGTCTGCTGAGATAATAGGGCAGGTGCTATTCAGTATTTCTCTAAAGTCTGCATTGTTTAGGTCCTTCCAAGCTTTAAAAAGGTGCACGACAGGGATCAATCGGTCTGTCTTTTGGGGCATCGTTGATAGAAATAGCACAGAGAATAGCATGATGATCAGACCAGGGGAGCGGGAGGACGTCTTGTAATAGGATCCCCTTAAATTTGGAAAAAATGCCGTCCAGAGTATGATGGAGGGATGCTTGGGTTGAGCTCTTTTGAATGCAGGAGAGTTGGGGGTCTTCAGCATTTCAAATGTGCTGACAGGAGATCAAGGCCTATAAGGTCCATTTATCGCAACAGCTAATCCATTTAGAAGGGACCACAAAAGAGCAGCGTCCTCTTACAACAGATATATACTCCTTCGGGAAAAGCCATGATTTTACAGTTGCATGAAGACAGCTTAATATATGTATTCTCCTACTGAAAGTACCAAAATGGTAAAGTGAAATAACACAGTAGTCACATTTCTGCAAGCACCCCTCTACTTTACACCCAGATTTTGTAGACCACTATTGAATTGCAGTTAAATTTCTGCATGCAACGCCGAGAAGATTTGGCGACCACTAGAGAAGGGCAGTTACATTTCTGTAAAAAAAACAAAAACAAGGGTATTCATTTGCCCCTACACCACTATCGGAACCTCTTTCAGAGGGCCACGGGTCAAGTAGGAGCTACTGGCCAACTGTGGCAATTGAGACCTTTTAATTCTGATGTCCCGGGGCCTGACGTACTCTGGATCCCAAGCAACTGGACCATGTACTGCCCCATCCAGCACTTGAACTTCAGTGGTAGCATGAGTTGAGCAGTCCAAAGCTCTTCAGGGGAAGGTAGGTGTAGCACATATATAGGCTAATAACTCAAAGTACGAACAGCAGTTTCTTTTTTAAAGGAGTATTTTGAAGTAACACACAAAGCATAGCATCACATATGAGAATATCCTCCCCAACCTGTTAAGGTTGGCGAGCTAGTATCATCCTGGGCAGAATCCAGTCTACTGGGGGTAATTTAATCCCCATTCAATACTGGAGATGACTCCCAGGTGTGGCCCATGCTAGTCCCACACCAAAAAAGTCAGTGTTTGGCCTCAAGAGCATATGTCAGCAGCACTCCGCTGCTAAGTTCGTACAAGTCTCCTGCAGGCCCGATAACCTCAGTCTTTCCAGACCCAGAGGACCCAGACCTCCTTTGCAGGCCCTGGTCTCCACGTGCTGAGGGCCCGAGCCCTGCCTGAAAAGCCCACCCCCTCCTTTTCAAAACATGGGCTGGATGGGTTTAACTCTGGTACACACACACAGTGACTGTCCGACTTTCACAATCGCACCCTCTCCTTGCACCAGGGTAAAATGACTTGGTGCACAAATGAGTGAAGGCCCGAATTTCAGTGTCCAGCACTCCATGTACACGGTGGGTCAACGTACTTGGCGCACACATGGGTGATGGACTAAATTTCAGGGTGGCCCTTTCCTGCATACTGGGTCGCTAACTAGGCAGAATTGGGCAGAAGGCTAACACTTCCGCAACGACCGGAGCAAAAGTCTCACACTTTACTCACAGGGATCCATTTGAGATGCCAGCAGGGCTTAGTTCCTTACACCTGCACATCTCCTCACAGTACTCACTGGTCTTGCCATGGAAGCAGACTCTCCTTGTCACACGTTCTCTGGTGTTAGCAGAAGTAGGTGCTTTAGGCTCCAGGCAACTGGTCTTGACTACCTAAGAGATGGCGCCTCACCCAGCATGGACACTGGCAGACCTTGATTTCCATCAAGTAATCTTGGCGATCTTCCGTTCTGACGAGATGGTGCTGTTCAATAAAGTATGAGACACATGCGCTCACCTTTATAGTCCAATTCAAGACACATATGTGATTTAATATCTCGCCTTTGAAATTTGTGCTTTGGATGTCGGTGCATTTGAACTGCTCTCTCCTCTGCACTCCCCTTTGTCAATGGGACAATCAGCTCCTGTTCTGATCGACTTGCAACACAGGCCAATGCAGTAACACGGGAAAAGACCCGGCTATTAACCTCCACTGAAATATGCTCCATAAAGGTTCAACGTCCCTAGCCTTCCTTTCTGTGAGGAATCCCTGGTTTTTCCTGCCCTGCTCTTCTCCCATCAGTGTGTGTCCCACCCCAGCCCTCAGGGATGTCAGTAAAACACATCTGTTCAGTCCTCCTCTCTCTTCAGGCCATTTGCTTTCAAACACACAGGCCTCCCCATGTTGCGTGCCACACACATGTATTCCACTACACATATGCAGGTATCACACACTGTCTGACATTACACACAATCCTTGAAGGCCAAACAGACACAAAACTTTACACTAGAAGGTTATTAGGCCGCTCTCCACTCACACAGGTTGAAAGCCTGGTCACACTACTGATTCTATTGAACACAAAACGGGTATGATGCCACGTACCTCCAGGTAATGGCAGCGCTTGGTCCTCTAACTAGACCACATTACAATGAGAAAGGCCTAGGTCATGATGTATACACATGATCCATGTTCACCCATGACCAAAAAATTACCAACCATCCAGATATCCATGCAGCTGTTGCACTCAGAGCAGTGGTGCACGTCCGTCACCATGCAGGTGACTTATCGTCCCAACAACAACACTAGCGATTTCTTCTGGGCTCTGCTCAGCAGAGTAGGTAATGAGTAGTTCAACAGGCCTGCTGTGCATATGTTCAGTGTCACACTACAGGTGCACATGCAGGACAGCAAGCACCCTTCATGGCTACCACTGCTCCCATTTCCACTATCTCTCGCTTAAAGGAACTGTGCTGAATGCTTAAAGGGAGATAGTTGTACCCTAACTCCCCAAACAAACAAGACACTGCAAAACGTGAAACACTACCTTTCTTCGCTGCCATTATCTCTCTTTCTTGTTTCATACATGTCACTATCACTCACTTTTAATATGTAACCTTATTTTGCCTTCATCACTATTTTTGTATCATGGTTTTTTTTCTGTTTCTCTAACTCTTTCTTTTTGGTACTATTTCCCCATTGTGCTCTTTTTCTTTTTGGTATTATCTCCCTTCAGAAAAGAATAAAAGTCTATGCCCCCTGCTGTAATCTAAGATCTGTCTCGAAAGCCCTGCTGTGGGTCCCTCGCATCCGTCTAACACGCAGCGGTGGAAAGGCTTTTCCTATCTCGCCCCTGTGTACTGGAACAAGCTTCATCTTCACGTATGTTCTTGCCCAAACTACTGTAAATTTAGGAAACAACTCAAAGCCAACTTATTTTAAACAACCTCATTGATTCTTGTCTTTGATCCACAAGCAGCGCAGAGATGCCCTAGGGTAATTTGTGCGCTATACCAAGTCGATTTAACATAGCTTAACATCAGTGGAGCAGGGTTCATAGGCACTACACCATTAGGGAATGATGCAAATGGTAGGACCCCTCTGTGCAGACACTATTAGACAACTCCTGTTTGTCAGCTCACCTAATAACAAAAATAAAGCGCATTGTCATACACCCAACTGAGTTGGAGAACTTCTGTCTAAAACTGCCCTGACATGCGGCTTCCTCGTCTCACCTGGCTTCATGATCTTAAGGCTTCTATTGTGCAACCCCCTTGCAGGACATCTGTATAAAAACCTCTAGCAGCCCGGACGTCCTCAGGAGATGTCATATGGAGAGGTTCGAAATCCTGATAGCAAGAGGTTCAGCAGACATATTTACATAGGTGGTATAGTGGTGTGTCAGAACTCGTTTTAGTGTGCCACAGGGCACACCGGAGCTACTGGGCCCAATTGTTGAGGCGGAGACCTTTAACTCCTGATGTCCCGGCGCACAACCTATAATGGACTCTGAGCAGCTGGGCTTAGTACCCCTTCTGCATTTGGCATTTGCCTGGTCCGAGTACTCCAAGGCTCCTGGGGGAGGGAGTTGAGGTGTGAAAAGAGCTCGCATCGGAGGTCGTTCCTTTGGACTGCTGGCACCACAGCTGTGGAACTTTCTGCCGCTGACACTCCGGGGCGCCACCAGCCTGCTTGTTTTTAGGAAGGGTCTAAAGACCTGGCTGTTCACTTTATAGGCCTCTTTCCCTCCTCTCACTGCATTTCCCCTCTTCGTTTTATTGCCGTGTTATGTTATTTTACCGTAGGTCTCGCTGCTAAAGCGCCGGGATACTCTTTTTGAGTCGCCGCGCGCTATACAAAAATAAATATAACATAACATAACATAACATAATTAAAGGTTAGTGTATAGAGCACAGCTTTCCAAACTTTTCATGTTGGTGACACACCCTTTTGTGAAAAAAAATTTAGGGACACGGTAACGCGAGGAAGCGCAGCAAGTGAGCCCGAACCACCTATGGTGGGTTCGGGCACCACACCCCACACACACACACCCCACCCCACACACACCACCCCACAGACACACCACCCCTCACACACCCCACACACACAACCCCACACGCCCAACACACACCCCACACACACACACCCCACACACACACACCCCACCACACACCCCACCACCCCCCCCCCCACACGCACACCCCCCACACACACACACACCACACACACTCACCCCACACACAGATACTTGAGGGGCACTGTTGAAGGGTACTAGTGAGGGAATCGGTGGCGGAGGTGGCCTTTCCCTTCAACTGTCTCCCTCCATCTGTCTCCCTCCGACTGTCTCCCTCCCTCCCTCTCTGTCTCAATCCCTCTCTGTCGCACTCCTTCTCTGTCTCCCTCCCTCTCTGTCTTCCTCCCTCTGTCTCACTCCCTCTCCCTCTGCCTGTCTCCCTCCCTCTGTCTCCCTCCCTGTCTGTCTCCCTCCCTGTCTGTCTCCCTCCCTGTCTGTCTCACTCCCTGTCTGTCTAACTCCCTCTCTAGCTCACTCCCTCTCTAGCTCACTCCCTCGGACTGTCTCTCTCTCTCTCTCTCTCCCTCCGTCTCCCTCTGTCTCACTCTCTCTGTTTCACTCTTTGTCTCTCTCCCTGTCTGTCTCCCTCTGTCTCATTCTCTCTCTCTCTCTCTGTCATCCTCCCTTTCTGTCTCCCTCCCTCACTCTGTCTCACTCCCTCCCTCTCTGTCTCACTCCCTCCCTCTCCCCCGATGCAGTTAAGAGCAAGGGTTTCCTAATTGCAAGGAAGATTTTGTTCCTCTGACGAGGCCCTGAGCGGGATAAAGCTTTTTTGGGTGCTGTATGCAGACATGGCCTTTTATCATGGCATGAAGAGGCGATAGCCACTGGTAGGACAAGGCCCTTAACGTGAAGACACGAAGTGGACTGAAGGTAGTACTGTGAAAACATTGTACTTGTGCTAAAAAAAATAGAGCAAACAAATGTTGCTACTTTTTCCACATATGATAGTGAATAGAGCAAACAGATTTTCTCCAACCTCATTTCTTAATTATTTCCTCACCACTGGAGAAAAGAAGAAACATGAAGTAATTGCAAAAAAAAAACAGATGACTTCAATTTCCCCAAAAATATTTACCAGATAAATAGAGCTGTTAAACCAGTGCTCCATGAATATCAAGTGGCGTCAACGCCTATGGTAGCGTCAGGTGTAATTGGTTTAGCACATCACGGCAGTACTTGAATATTTAATGATGGCTCTTTCAAATCCTATGACTGGGGCAAATCAGTGAAAACTGCGCTTTAAAATGTACCATTTGACCAACTTATTTCAACAATTTCTCAAGGTGCGAGGGAGGGGAAAGCAGAGAGGAACACCCTCAAACCCTCTCAGAAGCACTTGAGGGGGAGTGAGGGGGGGCGCGCTGGAATTCGAGCATTGTATTCACCCTACTACTCTGGAAGGTGGACAGCCGTCAACATTGAATGCAACCAGAGAATGTAAATGGGGTGAAATGTCAAGAGCAAAACACATTAAAAAGTTAAAGAAAGGACACACCTTTAGGGTCCTCTCCATGACATACTCTTTTGGCGGAGAGCATCTCAACTTTAACAGCAGTGACTCTTTTACGAGCAGGAGGTGTCGACTCAGGTGAAACTTGGCATTCAATGCAGCTTGAGCACTCTGCCACCTGCTTTACCATCTCCCATACCATCTACCCAGGGCAGAACCTACAGCAGAAGGGATGTACCTGGCTACTGAACACTGCCTATAGCGCTTTTCTTTCTTGCTTTCTTTCTATTCATAAGCACAGTGGACCCTACAAAGTGGCCACAGCTGGCACAGACACAGTGCTTCAAAAGGACAGGTACTGTCAGGTACTGGGGTCCTGCACTTCATTAACTTTAAAGGGAAAGTACCTGCACTTTTCAGCATAGGTGCAATGTCTTCAATAGGAGAGTTCTGTAATGTAATGTAAAAAATATTTTTAAAGCGCTACTAACACCTAGCGGTTTCTTGGCGCTCGAGCAAAGGGGGCAAACAGTAAACAAGGCGAAACGGCGTTAGTCATAAACATCACAGAACAAATAAGTCTTTAAAAGGGACCTAAAACGGGTATAAGAAGAGGCAAGTCTTATGTTCAGAGGAAGGGAGTTCCAAAATGAGTGAGCAAGAAAAGAAAATCTCAATCCACCATGTTTCTTCCGTTTAAAAACCGGAACCTTAAGCAAGGCCAGGTGAGCAGAACGAAGATTGCGGGAGGGAACGTAAGGGTGCAGTAACGAGGAGATGAAAGATGGACCAGTACCGGCAAGGGACTTAAAAATAGTGCAACCAAGTTTAAATTTACAGCGCTGAAACATAGGGAGCCAGTGGAGGGATTTCAACAAAGGACGGACGTGTTGGTGCCTGGGTTGACGATAGATAAGTCGGGCAGCCTGGTTTTGGACAAGTTGCAACCTCTTCAGCAGGTAGGCCGGAATACCAGCATAAAGAGAATTGGCGTAGTCTATCCTCGAGATAACTAAGGCCAATAAAACTACAGTGAGGGCCTCAATAGTCAGGAAACGGACAATCTTTCGGATTTTCCGCAGCTGGAAAAAACTGGAGAAAACTACAGCATTGATCTGGGGCTTCATTGTAAGATCGTTGCTAATGATAACCCCCAGACTTTTTGCTGAGTTAACTGGATTGCGGGGGGGAACCCAACCTCGTAGGCCAAAAGATGGATTTCCACGGGTTGGCAGATCCCCCGACAAGGACCAACTCTGTCATGTCGGGGTTAAGCTTAAGGTGGTTTGCCCCCATCCAGTCACTGATGTAACAAAGGGTGGACTGAAAATCGGCAATAGACCGATCCGAGGAGTCAATATTAAAAACTAGCTGAATATCATCCGCGTAGTTAAACGCGGTGACGTGACTACCTCGCAGGGAACGAATGAGGGGAGTCAGGTATAAATTAAAAAGAAGAGGGGATAAGGAGGAACCCTGCGGGACGCCGCACGTCAGTCCGACCCCATCGGCAATATACCGAGAGAGCCGGACCGACTGGCGGCGATTGTTCAAAAAGGAGCGGACTCAGCCAAGGGCGGTACCACGAATGCCGGCCTCCTCGACACGGCCGACCAAAATATCATGGTCGACCGTGTCAAAGGCGACCGACAAGTCCAGGAGCACCAGAACCTGACTGATGTTAGAGTCCGCCCCTCTCCGCAGTTCCTCCATGACTGAAAGAATGACTGACTCCGTTGAGTGGGCGGGTCTAAAACCGGATTGTTGAGGATCAAGATATTGGGAATGTTCGATAAATGAGCTCAGAGTGTTGATAACATGAGACTCAAGAATCTTGCTGAGGTAAGGGAGGAGAGAAATGGGCCGAAAGTTACTCATGACCAAAGGGTCCGCCGTGTTTTTTTTTTAAGATAGGCACAACCTCAGCAACTTTAAATGAATTGGGAACCAGGCCGGAAGAAAAAAACTTATTCAGAAGCCCCAAGGGGGGAAGCGTGCAGGCTGTAAACGCCTCGCGAAGAACTAAAGGGGGACAACAATCAGAGGGAGACCCGGAAGTAACTTTATTTAAAAGAACTAAAAATTCCTCCACCAAAATCGGAGGGATCTGAGTCAGTTGCTGAGGTTTAGGAGACGACATGGAAAAACTAAACCTGGGGGACAAGGGAGGGCCTGCTAGTGAGATGCTATTTTTGATGTTAACAATTTTGTCCACGAAAAACTGGTTGAGGGAGTCGCAGAGCGCACGGGAGGGGAGAGGTTTAATGGTGACCCTGTCTGGATGTGATAACTCCTCCACAATGGAAAAAAATCTTTGGTTTTGGTGGACGAGTCAATGATCTTTTTAGAGAAGTAGGAGGTCTTTGCATGTAAGACCGCTGTTTTATACTCTCTAAGCAGAAATATAAACCGCGCAGCTTCGTATCGGCGGCATAGCCTCGTCGCCAACGGCGCTCAGCCTGCCTGAGTTCGAGATTTAGAGCTTTGAGATCCTCCGTAAACCACTTTTGTGCATCATGAGGGCGCTTAAGCTTAAGCTGCCTAAAAGGGGCTACAACGTTACTGGCTGATTCAAGCCAGCACGTTAAGGCGGAAGCTTGAGTATCAATAGAGTCAGAGGGGAAAGGGACAGAAGTGCTAGGTAAATAAACAAATTCACTACGGTTGGCCCTATTCCAATTCCGGGCCAGGAGGTTGCCCTCCAAGGCCCTATTAGGGAAAGGAGTAACCGTAAGGGAAAAAGGAGGTTATAGAGTGGTCTGACCATAGACAGGGAGAGATAAAAGGAACGGAGATGTCCAGGTTCAGGGTCCAGACCTGGTCCAAGACATGGCCTTTGATGTGGGTCGCTACATTTATGTGTTGATTACAATTCATCCCAGATAATAAATCAGAAAACATAACGGAACAAACACTCTCCTTTTCATCAAGGGGCCAATAATTAAAATCTCCTATAACTAAGATTTTAGAATTGTTAATGACTAATTGAGAGAGCATATCCCCAAACATCATCGGAAAGTTGGGCATAGGCTGAGGAGTGCGATATACCAATACACAGATAAGAGATGTCACTGGAGATTCCATCTTAGCACAAGATAATCGACTGAGGGAATACTAACAGTAGTCAAAGTAGAAAATCTAATAGAATGTTTGATAATGGCTGCTACCCCACCTCCAGGCCTGCCCGAGACTCTATTCACTTGAAGGATGTAATAGCCGGATGGAATTGCGGCAAGAATATCTGGGGAGGATTCCTCGTTCAGCCAAGTCTCGGTGAGCAACAGTATGTCGGGATTCACAGTATCTAAATAGGTGAAAATTTCCAACTGGTGTTTAACCAGTGAACGAGTATTGAGATAACTCACATTGAGTTTAGAACATAAGGGCCCTTAAGTTAAAGGGAGATCGATATCTGGGGGGGATGGTGTGGTAGAAGGGGAGTTTGAGACTGAGGCCAGGGGAAAGTCTATCTCAGGAAAATTTTCCCGGGCACAAAATAGCCCCTGTAACTCAAGTTTTGGCCGAGTGGTAGGGGTGAGGGGCCAATGAGCATGTAGATGAAATAAATCGGAGAACGAATAACTTGGAGAACGAGCAGGGGGACATGCCCCGATCGGCCGCGGACGGGCTCAGACGGGCTTACCTTTGGCGCGCCATCGTCGCGCCCGCTGCGCTCGTCCGCTGCGCTTCAGGGGAGCCGTTGTAATTTGAAGCTAAACCCCACCCCCAACTAGTCTGCAGCGCGCGGCACCGCTGGGGACCAGGTCCTCACCTAAGATGGCGCCTGCCCTCCACAACAAGCGGCATGTCAGCCGAGATGGACCGGGGCAGGGAGGCTCACCCTACTGAGGGAGCGAGTATTAATTCACCCGCTTACTGGCCCGAGTAAAAACAAGTAAGAGCAATGGGGGGAGTGAGGGGAGTGAATTCAATAAAAATATCGAGCGAAAACGCTAATTAAAATGTAGCAGGGCGGAATGGGGGACGGGTAGCAGAAGAGCTCCACGCTATTTCCCAAGCTCGCAGTCTGCTCCCAGCGCTCAGCGGACCTTCCGAAGTGCTGCCACCACACCTTCAAGCACAGTTCTGACAAGTCGCAGCTGAAAAAAGGTACTCTGGGACACCTATACTTCGATATTCACATTTCAAGCACTGCACAGGCACGCTGTTATGTTTTAGGTCTTTTGGAAAGGAAGAAGATGAGTTCTGTTTTCATTTCATTATGTGTGATTATGTGCTCTCACAATTTTGGAACTGTAGTTCTTGGGTTTTGGATTTGCAGCGCCACTCTGCCTGTTGCTGGAAGGCCCGCAGGGGTGATCTAAACAGCATACTAAAACCGGGGCATTTGGATGTTTTACCCGGACGCTGTTGTAAAACCCGGACATTTCTCTACTTCACCCCCCCCCCTCTCTACCTCCCTTCTCTCGCACTGAGGATCTTTTGTTGGTACTTTTTTGGACACCGGAACGTGTGCACATGGGATGCAAAGAGCGAGGAACTTGCAGCCTACTATCCATCCCCTCGAGTGGAGTCGCTGCTGGGAAGGGCTTTGCACACAATTTTCAGCCGACCTACCTAAGCCTCTGGAGAACAGGTCAACGCAGCTGCCGTTCCACCTCAAACAGGATACGGTGAGGAGAGACCCCAGCCACCGAGCAAGGCTCCGGCAACTGTATGTATACATGGCTAGCGCCAAGAAACAGTGCTGCGAAGTGCGTAAGATCAAGGGTTCATGATCAGAAACGCCGTCGCGTTCCCAGCACAGACCCTTAGTGCCTCTCATTGATACGCACGTGTCGTGAGATGTACTGTCAGGTCTTCCGTTGTCGCACATGTGTATTCTCTTAACGGCGATAAGGCAGCAACTTGCTGCTATAATGAAAAGCCAGCCATCCGGTCACTTGGTGCTTTATGATTGAGACATGGCCGTCTTTGTTTAAGGAGCATTGCCTTTAGATACTTTGAACCGATATACGGGAAGCAGGTACAGTGCTAGCTTGCTCTAATGTTCTTAACTGTACGTGTACATACTGTGTACAATAATTATGTATGTGGAGGGAAATTGTGTAATTCCTAGTTTACTACTGCACAGGTTTCCTATTTGTTTATAAAGTGTCCATTGTACAACGCTTCCCCACCCCTTGCCAGGACCCCAGATGTTCAAGTGGACCCTTACTACTTCTGTAGCACATGGATATGAAAAGGGTGTGGGCTGAAGTGTTATCTACAGTTGTTGAGTTTTGGTGTCGTGCATGTGTCAGAATGCTCGTATTTATTTTCTTTGGGAGTATATTTCACAGTTTGCATGTTTTCCTGACAAGGTGATTCTCCCCCCACCCCCCTGTCGTGTGTGGCAGCCCGGGACCGCTCACAGCCGCACCCGAGCACTTCACAGGTCGTTAAAAGACCTTGTGCATGTTAATGGGGCTTTGTTGTTCCTTCGCCCCTTCTAAGAGCCCCTGCAGCTCGACTCTGCCGATTGCCGGCAGACGTCAGATCATCGCATCGCGCGACACACCTCCGGTTGGGGCGTGACACAGTAATGTGTCGTGCCACATAGTTTGGAAAGCAGTGGTATAGAGGCTCACAACTCTACATGCGCACAGCATCAACAATAATTCATTGCCCAGCCAAATACTCAACAATTAGAAAGTCCCCTCTAAGGTCGGGCTGTGGTGTTTTTTGGGGGCTTCCTATGCCACTCCCTCTTCACTCTAGTGATCATGGTTATAACCAATTCACTATTTCACGCATCCAGGGTATTGCCACTAGTAGTCCAAGTCTCACCGGTCCATTTTGACTTGAACTTAAAGTCAACAGTGTTCCAGTGCTACTGTGCTATCTTAACAGAAAATTCCTTGGGGCAGAAATGCCCAAAATCAGTTTCACCTGCTTTGGCAGGGTGAAGCGTCTGGCATTGCTGAGTGCACACTGTCCGCAGGAACTGGTAGCGGCTGCATCCAAGCCCAGGTGAGTCGGCTGCACACAGCCCAGGTGCCCACACTCAACAGGCGCAGAGTCTCTCACTTGCAGTCATGCTCATGAAGCAACCAGAGTCTCTGTGGCTTCTCTTGGCAGATAAGTGTATGGTTCTTCTCCCGGTGGGGCATTGTGACGATCCTGTTTGTGGTTCTCTGCCTGGGTGATGGTATGCCAGTGCTCCATGCTTCCTCCCTGTTCCTCAGAGGACACACTGGTCTTGACAGGCAGGCAGCCGCTGGAACTGCAGGGAAGGTCATTGTGGTTTCCCTTGAAGGTACCCCATCCCCTAGCATGAAGCCTAGCAAGCTTTGGCGCCCAGTCTCTGTCACAGGCAAAAGTCATGCAGAACTTGGGGTCTCAAACCCCACTTATTATAGGCAATTTCCCAACACTAAATGGGATTTCTGGTCGAAGTCTGTGAAGTTTTATATTGGGGTTCTGATTTTGAAGGGTCCACTCCACTGCTCTTTTCCTGTTGAAAAGCAGTCTGTCACAGCAGTAGTGACTCCAAAGCTGATAGTCCCACAACACAGGCCATTGGAAAGACTAGGGTTCACACCTGAATGTCAGGCACATGATATGTGCATCAAAAGCTTAGCCCAGGGGCCAACTCTACTCTTGGATTCTCGTATCAGCCCCATCGCCTTCCTGAAATGTGCATCAGACATCTTCCTTGTGACGTCTCACTGAATCAAAGAGCATCCTTTGAAATGTACAGGGGAAACCTAGCTCTCCCCTCTCCAGGGTGTCCCACTTACAGGAATGCTGCAGTACACAAATCTGTCTGGGGGATTTTTCACATCTTCTACGTGTTTCACCATGCATGCCTTGGTTTCCCAGAAAGGAACCACGGTCCTCTACGTGTTGTTTCCTCCAGAAGCACACACACACACACACACACACAGTGCATGTAAACAGCATACACATACTGCACAGCACTGTATCTTCCATGTACTGTAGCACTCATAGGCACACATACATCCAGCACATGCATTTTCCATGCATACAGTGCACAGCACTACATCCTCCATGTATTGCACTACTTCCTAGGCACACATACACCCATTACCTGCACTAAACATGAATGCTCAGTGACGCATTATCCCTGTATTGTACCCTTCCCAGGCACACATGCTCCCTGCGCAGATGGACCACTCCTGCACTGTTGCAGCACTTCACGACAAACCAATGTAGGCAAAGGATGAGTTAAGCATTGGAACTTCAAAAATGACTGAGCCTATAGGCTTTCCTCCAGTGAAACAGGTTAACAAGGGCTTGTTTCCGCCTACTGATCCCTACACAGAATGCTGCCACAACCCTGCTCGTGCTGCTTATCTCCTTCTAAAGGCAGTAGCCTTCCACCAATATGAGGGTATCTATTTGAGCGCCCCTCCTGGTTTAGCAAGACTGCAATCCATGAGATAGGCCTATGTCATGGCGCACATTCATGATCTGTGTTTGCCTATGACAACAAAAATTGCCAATAGGGATCCAGACATCCGTACAGTTGGTCAGGGGTGCATGTCCATTAACATGCAGAGGACTTTCCATCCCCATATGGTGCCAAAGAGAAGGTGAAGACAAATGTATGAAGAGCTGTAGATCCAAACATTGCCTGGCAAGAGGTGGAGTGTTATTCAGGATCTTGGTAAAAAAAACATCCAAAGAAAAGAACAAGGTGCTGAGGTCATGTAAATTAAAAAGTGTGCCAGTATGGTGATTTTCAAATAATTTGTTGACCATCATGAACTGTTTTTCCAGAAGGGAAAAAAGTTAGACCACCCTCAGCCTATGCAATTCCTTGAACTGTTCCTTTACAACTTGTGCTCAAGAGCTGATGTTGATGTACATATATATTTTTCATGTTTGACATTATTTATTACCTTCTCCCAAGCGAGACATTTGACCTAATGTATTTCCCTCTGCCTGGTTTCTGACCTTTTTCATTGTTAATCTGTAGTGACATGTTGAAAAACCAATTGTAGCATGTGTTACTGTAGATACACCAGTGTTGTTCTCAGATGCCATGCCTGGCTCCATTACTCAGGGTTTAAACATGATTTTCAACAGCTATACCTCAACATACCCTTTGATGGGGAACACCTATTTATGCCACTGGTGGACAAGATACTGAAGAAAATGAAGGACACCAACATCGCAAATCAGTGGGTGACCTTGAAACTGGCTTTCAGAGGCCCCTTTCTGAGACAGTAGCCTCAAGAAGGGACTAAAACAACTGAGCCTACTCACCACCAGGAAAAAGACATCTACTCTCTTTACTCCCTCATTCCTAGGAAAGATTCCCCCCCCCAGGCCAATCTTGGACCTCAGGCCCCTAATCCAACACCTCCTGGCAGAACATTTCCATATGACAACCCTGCAGGATGTCATCACTCTGCCTCAACAAGGCAACTACCGGACAGCGCTATATCTGAAGGATGCCTACTTTCACATCCCTCTACATTAGGGGTCTTCAAACTGTGGGGCGCGAACCCCAGGGGGGACGTGGAGTGATAAAATGGGGGTCACGCATTCCCAGTCAAACGTCTGCCCAGGCCCATAGAACTACAAGGGCTTCAGCCCCCCTCCTCCTCGTCCTGTGTCTCAGCCCAGGCAGCTGCAGTGCAGCTCGAGCTGCTGTGGGCTGGGCAGTGTCTGGAGTCTTATCTCCAGCACACCCGAGTTTTTGACAGGTCGTTAAAGACCATTTGCATATTTACATGCCTTTGTAAACTGGTTACAGAGGCTTTGTTATTTTTTCTGGTTCCAGTACCCCCTGGACCCCCACTATGCCTATTCCTTACATTTAAACAGTTTTATAACACAGCAGCTGTGAATAAAACTCCAGGAAGTTAAGAATGTCACAGGTCAACAACAAATAAAATTAACCAAGAACAGAAAAGACATTCATACAACTCAAAAGGTTTTTTTCTGTACACCAAGGGGTGGATTTACAAGCCCCTTGTACCACTTTTGCGTCACTTTTCCCGTGTTAAAAGTGGCGCAAGGGGCTTGTAAATCTGCCCCAAAGTGTTTTATACTTTTGCCAATTTCTATTATAAGAATAATTTATCTTATAAAAGCATTATATACAAGTCCCATTGCATCTCGGCACTCGTGAGAATTTGGTCCTGTGTATGTGCTGGAGTTGTAAAAATGTTAAAGCACTTTAGGGCAGATTTACAACAAGTAATACAGCATGGTGCAGCAAGTCATTTTGCTGGGCCATGCTCTGTTAGTTTGGAAAGCACAGAGATGCAACATATTTACAAGAATATGTTGCATCTCTGTCCTTCCCCTGCACTGGCGCACAAGCTTCAGCCATGCACTGGCACAGGCACCCTTGCACCATGGTGCAAGGATGCCTGCGTCGTGGGGAGATTGTTTTTGTGCAGGAAGGGGCACCTTCCTGCACAAAAACAATCCCTACAGGCATTTTCCTCTTTCAATGCCTGCTGTAGAATGCTGAATAACACTACTGGGTTCGGGCTCCCAACAGTAAGGCCAAGCCACTGAGCACTCAAAAACTGAACAATTGCCAATACTGTTCTCTTAACTTATTTCTTTTCTAACAGACATTTGATTGAAACTAAATGTGAATGTGAGCTATATACTTCACTCTGAATTGATCAATTACTTTATTATACTCTTTTTTTTGTACATTTGTTGGTAAAATTTCACCAAATTTGCATAATTAACATCTACAATACAAAACACCTTACATTAAAATACACCTTACTTATGTACATATTCACAAATATTCATCAATCCCAATCATTCAAACATTCAACCGTTTGTCATCCACGAGCACCCATACACTCATATATACATCTTAATCAAAAAATAAACATTTTTTACAATAGCCATAGCAAAAAGAATTTCTTTCTTATTTTCTTCAATTTGGAACTGTGAATTATCTTTGATTCAAAATTCTCATGGCTCTATGATAAACTGGTCTACGCGTTTCGAACTCCTATCTGGTGGGGAGTTCTCATCAGGACCCAAAAGCTTAAATCCCAAAAAACTGGCTCATTTCTAGCCGTCGCCTGACAAGTAATCCAACACTGTCACCCTCGTCTAGCTTGTATGCTTTTGAATGTGCTCTTATTATTCCAGAAGGTGACCTTATCGGATTTGTAGATGTTTGAGAGGACCTTCCGACTACGCCTCTGAGGGAAACCAAATTTCGTGTCCGCAGCATGGGCTCAATCGCGTACTGCGTCTGCCCCTGTGGTCGGAAGGTCCTCTCAAACATCTACAAATCCGAGCCATAAGAATTTTGAATCTAAGATAATTCACAGTTCCAAATTGAAGAAAATAAGAAAGAAATTCTTTTTGCTATGGCTATTGTAAAAAATGTTTTTTTTGATTAAGATGTATGTATGAGTGTATGGGTGCTCGTGGATGACAAACGGTTGAATGTTTGAATGATTGGGATTGATGAATATTTGTGAATATGTACATAAGTAAGGTGTATTTTAATGTAATGTGTTTTGTATTGTAGATGTTGATTATGCAAATTTGGTGAAATTTATCCAACAAATGTACAAAAAAAGAGTATAATAAAGTAAATGATCAATTCAGAGTGAAGTATATAGCTCACATCACATTTAGTTTCAATCAAATGTCTGTTGTAAAAGAAACAAGTTAAGCGAACAGTATTAGCAATTGTTCAGTTGCTGTAGAATGCAGCACGCATTGAAAGAGGAAAAAATGAGGAGAAATGAAAACATTTCTCCTTGTTGCGCCTCGCTACCTCTAGGGTGGCGTAGCATTCACACGCATCTCCAGATTTACGATTTCTCAAAAATATGGAGATGTGTCTTGTTCAATGGGTGTTGCGTGGGAACACCCATGGAACTCCCCTTCCACGCAGTGCTGCATGTGAAGGGGCCATATTTACGAGGAGAGCAAAAGTCAAACAGGGTGGCTTTTCCTCTCCTTGTAAATATGGAGGGGCCCTCTGCGCCACCAATACGTCACAAAAAGTGACGTAGTGGTGGCGCAGGGGGCTGCCCCTGAGTATGTAGGCTTAGGAAACCGTATGTTAACCTGCGGCACTGGCAGAGCCATGAATCCAGGCTTTTTGCCCACTGCTGCTCTGGGACCAAAACTTGTTGTGCTGCCTGGACCAGAGCTGGAGTTTGATGCATGTGCCGATTCTGCCTACAGATTTGGAAATTTTTGTCATGAGGGGGTCCTCACACCTGTAAATGTCGACAGGGGGGTCTCTGCATCCAAAAGTTTGAATACCTCTGCTCTACATCCAGCACTCTGGCACTACTATCACGTTGTGGTAAGAGGTCCTCATTACCAATTCAAAGTGCTCCAGTGCAGTCTGCTCACTAAGAGGGAACATTAATTTCTCCCCTACCTCAGCGATAGGCAGTTCAAGAGCGCAGGCAAGCAACAATGCAAAGCTCACACCCAAGTTTCAATCTGCCTGCTTCATGAGCTGCTATTAACTGTAAATTCTACCGAGTATCACTACCAGCCCCTCAGGTTCAGGTCTCCTAGGAATGGTTCTCAATTCAGTCACGGCAAGGCCTACCCCAGCCAGCATAGAGTGTTGGCATTCCAATACCTCTTTTGCAGCCTACTTATAAACTCACAATCGGAACTGCTTTGTGCCTCCTGGAGATGATGGTACCCTGCATCGCCATTATAGCCCACTGTGGTATTCTGATGTATTAATGTTATTGCTTTACATGATTTACGGTATCTGGTGACATCATTCATGTGCTAGTTCCATGCTGCTCTGTTGTCAAGGGTCGAGAATGTTAGTATTCAATTGACATTGAGCAGTTGCTCTTATCGGTTAGTGGCACTGGATGAGTCTTCTTCATCTACAATAAATCCTCTAATTATCTTCAACTTAAGACCTGCCTACCTCTTTGATTTCTTTTTGGAGGATTTCACATTGGCATAGTCGGCAGCTGGTGAAGGAGAGGACTCAACAGCCTCAACAATTTTTGAAAATATTTCAAAGGTACTGTGTTGTGTAAATACCAACAAATTGAAGGTGAGGAATTAAGTTTATTCCAAGAAATGAAGCACTCCCTGCATACAGCTCCAGCAGCAGACCAAGCATAGCCAGTAACTCACAATACAGTTAGGAGATGCAGTGTAACAGTAAGTAACTGAAGATGGTCTCGAGTGATGCACAATTAAACAATAATATCACTCGAGGCCAAACTGAATGAAAACAATGGCACGAGTCGGCGCGAGTCCATGTGATGAACAACCGAGGAAAACCTCGCATCAACATGCCCTCGCGCTGACTCGCGCACAATACAACATACTGTTATTTTAACTCTGAGGAACCTCTGATTAATGATTAATTCCATCCATTATTTGGTAATTTATATTAACCAAAAGAAGGTATTTCGCTGCACACTCACCCTTGTTTTCATTAAATTGGGTTGGGAGTTAAATTCGGTGTAGATTATATGTGTTTTCAACTGAAGGAATCTTTGATTGATCCCATCTAATTTATGGCAATTTTTCTTAACCCAAGGAAAATATTTCGCTGCACACTCACCCTTCGTTTTCATTAAACTTGGTTGGGAGCTAGATCGGTGCAGAATATATTTGTATTCAATTTTAAAAAACTGAGTAGAGCTTTGTGGAAGGATTATGCCATAATCGTACTTGTTTTAATGAAGAGCTGGAATTCATTAACCTGGTTTCAGTTAATTTGGTGATAAACTACCTTAACAGCGATATTTTTAATTTCACTTGGCGATTTAATTCTGAAATATCTGCACAAGATTGTCGAGTGAAGATCATATTTTCATTTACATTTTTTTACAGTGAAATACACATTTGGGAGTATATTTCAGTTTTGTTTTTCTTCAAACTTTCAACTGTGCTCGAGTGCATTCCAACTGCAACTCTTACCTCGAGTGTGAAGCAGCGTCAGCGTCAGCAGCACGGAATTTTCACTTCTGAGGAGTTCCTTCTTCTGAATCTCTTCTCCGAATGTGGCTTTTACATTCTTGAACACACAGAGGATCCGTCATCATGTCATAGCGTTTTTGCGTGACTGCCATTTTCTTTTGTGTCGGACTTCGGGAAAAGGAGAAGCTTACGAGATCGGACTGCAAGGTTACTCTGTTGTGACAGTAAAGTGAGAAATTGTTCTTTTATTTTTCCAATGGTTGTGGCTTAAAGGTTTTCGCTGCCATTTCAGGTCAATACAAAACGGAGGTACTGTCTTAATCAACAATTTGGAGCAACATTTTTCCTTTTCAGCAACCTTTTCTTTTGCCCAACACCACCATCTAGTGGATCTTTTCTGTATTATTCTTCCAGGATTTATTTTGTTTCTGTTGTAACCTAGTTCTGTTCCCCCCCCTGCAACCTCTGGCAAGTGGTGCCTACCAGCTCTCCTGCGCGAGAGCATCCATTGTCCCCCGCCCTCCTGATTGGTTCCCCTCATCCCGCACTGTCCTGGTTCCGCCCCCCCTGCCCTCAACTGTCATAATGATTCTAACTAACTGACCGACGCACCGCCTTAAGGTGTGGGGCTGATTTAATAAACTTCTACTTCGTTACATTACCTTGACTCCGTCTTCAATTCAACAGTGGCGACGAGGACCTCAGCCCCTCACCGCGAACCCACTGCCGGCTTTTGAGTGAGTCGAGCATGACATGAGCCATCGACTTGTGAGTAAGTCGAATGTGAAATGGACCAAGGACGCTTAGCAGATTGATCCGACCATTTGAAACTCGAGCGTTCTTGTGAAACTGACGGAGTAAGTCTCGAGTTAAAGGATAATTGGACTCTGCGCAAGCAACCTCTTCTAAGGGCTCGGTGCTGCAGCTGGTTCAGGGAAGGACTGGCTTGATATTTACAAGTCGGGAGCAATTAATAGCTCCGTAATTCCGGCAAGTCGACTTTTGAGTGAGTCGAACGTGCAATTAGGCAGCGACTTTTGAGTGAGTCGAATGTGAATTGAACCATGGACTCATAGCAGAGTTATGCGACCAGTGAATACCTTTTGAAACCTGGGCTTCTTGTGGAACTGACGAAGAAAGACTAGAGATAAGGACGACTGGACTCTGCGCAAGTTCATGTGGTGAGCCGTGAAGTACAGTGAGGAAACTGAGCAGCCTCCATCAATCTCGGCAAGTTTAATTGAATAGTGACAGTGATAAATGAACCGTGGATTTTCTAAAAAGTAAATGTGACCTGGATTACTAATGAAACTCTGGGCGTTTTTGTGGAGCTAGTAAAGCAAAGAAAAAAACGCTAGACCCGATGCAGATGAACACCGGATCCTGAACAAGTCTTGGAGGTGAGCCTGGGCAGCCGGGTGGTGGTGAAGTGAGCGGAGCAGGGAACCATACTAAAATAATCTCTGCTACCGCGTTTATTGAGATTTAAGCTGCGCGTTAGCGTGTGAAGTGAGACCTTCTTCACATACAGCGCAAACCCAAGCCAAACGAGACAACGCTGTGTGAAAGACAAAGAATTACCAGTTGATAGTATATAATTGTTGAAAGGAGTTAGAGTGTCTCCACAAGACTGAAGATCAGTGCAGCGCATGTCAAATGAGCAGCGTCTTACGTTATTGTGAGGTGCATTTCAGTGAAAGTGAGGTGCGGCGTAAATCCTTAAGTTGTAACTGTTCGAATGAAAAAAGGGTGATACCTAGTGAAGCCTTCCCGCTTATGAATGAAAATGGACTTTCTGTTGTGAAATAATGATGAAGACATCACTCACTGAGGTCGGAGGGGTGTGCCGATCCTCTGCGGTGTAGGAGCCTGCTGGTGTCAACTTCTGGTGCCAAGATTTGAGTGTCTCGAGTTGTGGATGCCTAAGTTGGATCGCAGCCATCGATGAAGTTTTTCTCTGTCGGCCGAACCTTCGTTGCATGCGCATGTTCTCTGAGGCAAATCCTGTCAGCTGTTTTCGCGCTTCTTCTTCAAGCCAATCTGCGCATGCTCAACTGCGTGTGACGTCACTGGAACGCAGCGCTGGAGGCCATTTTGAGTAATAAGTAAACAAAGGCGTCCCGCTCACGCCTCCCACGAGTCAGTATTCAAGCCTGCCAACGTTGTGATTGCGAACTGTGCACCAATTAAAAACAAAAAGCTACTAATACTATACACATAACGTGAAAGTACTAGATGGGTAACACCAACTGAAATAACATACGTTTCCGCTGCAATTACACAGATCGTGTTGCTCCCTTCCCTGGGCTTAAACCCTTCCCCAATGTGAATAGAGGGTAAACGCTAAAGGTAATCTACTCCACCTGGTGACATTTCATGAACTGCTGCAATTTCCTCCTCACACACTGCAAAATTCTATTTCATAATAATTACATAACTTCATGTACACAATAATTCCGAGCAATAACGACACCAAGTGGTACTGTGAATGAATAGTACCCCCTTGTGGAATTTACTAGCAACACTTCAAGAATTTTCTGTGAAGAGAAATCTGTATCCTTTAATAAGTTAATACCAAGATCTGCTTGTTGTGTGTGAATTCAAAGAGATAAGGGATAAGGGAAGCGACACTGTCTTTTAATAAGTTAGCGCCTAGATCTGCTTGTGTGTGTGTATTCAAAATTTGATAAGAGAAACTACATCATCTATGTCTTTGCGCATCCTAAAACAAACAGAGCAGTAAAATATACTTGCGTCCTAGTTTTATCCTGCACAGTATTACAGTTTCTCTGACCTCATTGGAAATCCTTGTTTAGGAATATTGGACGGAAGAAACGGAGATTCTGGGACACTAAAGGCGAAATTATTGGAATAAATATAAATGGATGTAAAAGATATGTACATCATAGTAGGAGGAATAAAAATTAAAATCATCGCAGATTCAGGGTCACACTACACAGTTATCAGCGCGAGCATGTGGAGTAAGAAATTTGCAAAAATACATGGGTTCGATTTGAAGGTGGCCAATGTATCCCTGAAATCGTTCACGGGAGAAGACATTATATTGATAGGGTACAAAGTGATGGATTTATGTTACAATGTATATAGCACTAGGAGTGTTATATACATTTCTGATAACCAACTCTCCATGCTCGGGTGGAATGATCAGAGGAAATTGAGAATATCTCTTGATCAAAATTGGAATGAACACCATGATGATCTGGCGCTTTGCAAAAGCATACAAGTGACAAAGTGCGAAATGGAGAATGAAAGAACGCCACCATCTATCAGCCTAGTTGACAAGGAGGAAACTGCTAGGAGGAAGAAAAATGAAGCAGCTGAGGACAAAGTCAATAAGAAGCAAGAAGCTTACTGTGTATTTAAGGATAAGTTGAGTTCAAGCGAGTGGTATGAAAGAATAGACAGTGAAGAGAATTTTGGGAGTAATGGTAATTGCGAGAAATTAGGAAAACAAAATGTTACACAATCCACAAATGGACGATCAGAAAGAAAACATAAGAGTAACCCTTTCAATTTCCAGGCTGTGCGGCAAAGTGCTGCATTCGCAGGATTCATGTCAAACACAGATGTGTATGGGGATTGTATGAGTTTCGAATACTTAAAGACTAGACACAAAGCAAATTATTCTGAATGGTTGAATTGTGGTATGCTGTCGGATAAGAGCAGGGAAGCTCAAGATCTCTTTCCATATCCTACAAATAAAGTTGCATCAGGGAGGATGGATGTGCTCGATGAGTACCTAAAGAAACATGAGTCATCCAGTCCAGTAGAGGCTAGTACCAATGTAGCAGAATGGCCTGAGGTGAAAAGTGATAGTGGCTTTGATAACGTCCAAAACCAAGGAAATGAAGCAAGAAGTTGGTCAAATACAAATACCGATGATGACATCGAAAAGGTGGCAGGTCGCAGTAAAGGACAGAGACGCAATGTAGTGGATACTGAAGTAGCCCACATTTCAATGCTATCCTTACCACGTGACGACCCCCAGGGAGCTCAAGGGGTGCTTGATGTCGTTACAGGAGAAGATGTGTTCTGGAAATCCAAGGTCTCAGCTACATCCACTAATGAGTGTCGTTCATCCAAGTGGGAGGTTGGACCGGTCACTGCTTTGACTCTTGCAGAACGTATGAACCTCTTATTCTACAATGTCACCGAGAGTCCTGTGCTGATGATAACTAGTTGTTATTTAGGCTCTCCTGAATCTGATACTCTCTTATATGTACATGGAATCCCATTCTGACACATTGAGTGTTCCTCATGCCCCTGCTGCCAAGAGAACATCAGGGAGAACCACCCACAATTCCAAATGTTATTAAGACTGGTTTGTGACTAATGTTAACTAGTTCACTCATCACCTAAGTTCCTTATGCCACACGTTGGGCCTACCTGTCAAAACCCTCAAGAGAGGAAGATGTGTTGTAACCTAGTTCTGTTCCCCCCCCTGCAACCTCTGGCAAGTGGTGCCTACCAGCTCTCCTGCGCGAGAGCATCCATTGTCCCCCGCCCTCCTGATTGGTTCCCCTCATCCCGCACTGTCCTGGTTCCGCCCCCCCTGCCCTCAACTGTCATAATGATTCTAACTAACTGACCGACGCACCGCCTTAAGGTGTGGGGCTGATTTAATAAACTTCTACTTCGTTACATTACCTTGACTCCGTCTTCAATTCAACAGTTTCTTAAGCTTTATTTTAATGTGACAGTGGTAAAGCTTTCTCCCCATTTAGTTTTATTAGGCAAAGTTATACTTAGATTTCAGTGCGAATTTTATCTTGAATTTCCTGTATTTCAAACACAAGTAATGTTTTCCTTCTCAAGCAGGATGTCACAGTCAGTCCATTAACGTATTGTGGGTACATAATGGGTTTCTGATTCTGTTATATGCTGGTGCACAATATTTATTTTTAATTTTCTCTCACTAGTTATTATTTCTTCTTTTGTGTGTTATTGACATTCTTGTGATCATGCAGAATGTCACTGCCCCACCATTTTTTCTCATGTCTCCTGGTGAACCAACGATCAAATGGAAGAAATGGAGGAAAGTGTTCGCGCGTTATGCCAGAGTGTGTGGTGTTAGTTTGTCAGCTGAACGGAAAACTTCTCTTTTGCTTCATTGTCTTGGGTCGGAGGGTCAAGACGTCTTTGACCATCTTCCCCAACTTACTGATGAAGAGAGTTCTGGTTTGAATGAATTTGAAATTTGTTTAAAACAACTTGATAAGCACTACTTACCTAAAGTAAGTACGATATTAGAAAGATATCAATTTGCTAAAAAGAAACAAGAAGACAGTGAAACTGTTGAAGGGTATGTTACTCAGTTAAGAAAGCTCGCTTCCTCCTGCAAGTTTGGGAATTTTTGTGATGAGAGAATTAGAGACCGATTCATGTTTGGGTGTAACATCGAGAAAGTAAGAGAGGAACTTTGGCTGAGAGATGAGCCTACCTTGGACGAGGTCCTACAGTTTGCTAAGAGGGTGGAACATTCTCTCAAATGTGTCGATACCCTAATTAAAGATAAACAAGCTTCTGTTCAATCTGTCAAAGCTGCTGAGAAGGTTATGTCTAGCGCTAATTCAGGTTTGAAACTGCAAAGGGAGGAACGTAGAGGGCTTAGAAGGACACACATTTCCCTAGACTGGAACTCAATACTATTGGAGTTTGAAACTTGCGCCTCAACATACATTGAGTGAATATCCAAGGTGCTTAATGATATCTGACTCCATACACACAAGCTTGCCGACATAGGACGCCATGGTAAGGGTAGCGCAGACTACATTCCCGACCCGTGTACACGATGGGATGCAGAGACTATTAATATAATACGTTTCATATGCAATGTAAGAGAAGGGAAGTTGACAGTCACAATGCTAATATGACAGTCACAATGCTAATATGTAAATATGAGACATTACCTGCAAGATAAATGAAAAATGCAGTATACTACTTACGTACAGTGAGTAATGTCACAACGGGGAAGATAATGTCGTTTTGATTATGTATATGGCACTGAAATATTGCTGCACCAATAAAAACATTTAAAAAAAAAAATTCTAGCGCTAATTCTCCTACTGTGTCTGGACCTTCTAAATTCAATTAAAAAAAAAGTTTGTACCGAGATGTTTCAGATGTGATAAGTTAGGTCATCTGGCCAGTGATAAAAAATGTCCTGCTTGGAACGTTATATGTGCTAAGTGTAAAAGAAAAGGGCATCTTTCTGTAGTTTGCAAAACTAAGACTAGTTCATCTAATGTGAAATCAGTGGAGACTGAGTTTTTGGAGGAGGATTTTGTCTGCGGACAAATAGTTGTACAAGTAGTGTCCCATGGTGAAACTAAGTCCTGTCCTTTAGATTCAATTCAGGTTGATGGAGAGTCTACTAGAGTTTTGTTCGACTCTGGTGCCAAAATCACCATCATCTCTAGGAATTTCTTTGAATCCAAACTTTCTGGCAAAGTTACTGTATATCAGAAAGCCAGATGTATATTCTACGTTTTTATATTTTAATAAAAAGTTTTTTTTAAATCAGAAAGGATACTTTAATGGGTTGATTGAATATAAGGGGCGCTACACGTCAGGGAAGATTTATGTTTCACTTAAAGGTGATAGTATAATTAGTTGGTTCCACCAGGGTGGATTAGGGGTCATGTTAGATCGAGGTAGTGATTCTCCTATTAAACTCAAAGAATTCGTACAGACTGTTGCGATATCCTCTGATAGTATGTTGGAAGCAAGAGTTAAAGAGAAGTTCCCTCATGTGTTCAAGAATGTTTTGGGTTGTCTTAAAGGATTTAAGCTTAAGATACCTTTACGTCCAGGTTCTCAACCATTTTCTTGTAAAGCAAGGAACGTTCCAATAGCTGTGAGGGAAGAAATGAAAAAAGAATTGTGCAAGTTGCAAGATGGTGGCATCATTGAAGAAGTAACTGCAACGGATTGGGTTTCTCCGGTTGTAGCCGCCCGGAAATCGGACGGCTTGCTTCGTCTGTGTGTGGACTTGAGACAGTTGAATAAGTGTGTCATTGTTGATAGATTCCCTTTGCCCAACATCTCAGAGCTACTTACATTGTTGGATGATGCGAAGGTATTTAGTACCATTGACTTGACCTCGGCTTACCATCAGGTCGAGTTGGATGAGGCATTGAGGGATTTTACTTCATTCATAACCCTGTTTGGTTCTTTTAGATTCGTACTGCGGCTGTTTTTCAACGTATGATGGAAAAGATCTTGGAGGGTTGTAAGGGTTGTTGTGTCTATCAGGATGACATCTTGATTTTTGCTAAGAATCAAGTTGAGCATGAGGAGTTTCTTTTTGATGTTCTTAGGAGATTAGGTAATGCCAATCTCACCATTAAGTCTGAGAAGTGTAGATTTGGCACATCTTCAATTCATTATCTTGGGCATACAATTTCCAATAGTGGTATCTCTCCAAAGTCCAGTCTTATTGATTCCATTACGCAAATGCCACCTCCATCTAGTAGGGATATGTTGGCCAAATTTTTGGGCATGGTAGAATACTACAATAAATTTATTGAGGGTTTTGCGAGCTTAACAGCCAATATAAGGACTTTGTTAAAGAAAGGCTGTGAATTTAAGTGGACTTCTATGTGTGATGAGGAGTTTAACCTTATTAAGGATAGGTTGAAATCTCCACTGGTTTTGACTAGTTTTGATACGTGTAAGACTTCTGTTGTTACTACTGATGCGAGTTTAAAGGGTCTAGGTGCGGTTCTACAACAAGAGTGTAAAGAAGGAATGTCTACGGTTAGGTTTGCTTCTCGTGGTTTGAGGGATCCGGAGTCAAGATATTCTGTTATCGAACGTGAAGCTCTGGCGGTGTTTTGGGCTGTCAGAAAATTTAAAAAGTTCTGGTGGGGTACTAGGTTTATAGTGAAGACGGACCACAAGCCTTTGTGTGAGGTTTTTTCAAAAAGAGGGATTGACATGATCTCTAGTAGAATTACAAAATGGGTCATTGCTCTCCAAGAGTATGATTTTGAGATTAGATATATTCCTGGTGCTGATAATAGTGTGGCGGACACACTATCTAGATTGGTCAATGGTGGACATGAAGAAGTGCATTTGGATGAATGGGATGATCCTGATATGCATGTCTGTTTTGTTGATGTGGAAATTGTAAGTAGAGATAAATGGAGAGAGTTATTATCTGCGGATGCTGTTCTTGTGGAGGTCATTGTCCTGTTACACAAAGGTTGGGAGAACAAAAATGGTTGTTCCAGTGAAGCTTCAAAGTTTTGGTGTGTGAGAAATGAATTAGCATTTTGTGATGGGTTTTTATTGCGTGGTACCAAATTGGTCCCTCCGTTTGAGGTTCGAAGGAAGTTGATTGACTTTGCTCATGAATCACATTCTGGGATGTCTAAAACAAAGGAAAGATTGCGTACCTGTTATTGGTGGCCTGGAATGGATATTTCCATTGAAAGAGTTGTTAGAGAGTGTGTGGTCTGTACTCAAAGTTGTAAATCTAAAATAGTGAGAGTTCAGCCTATGGTAATCAGGGATCTTCTTAGGAGGCCGTGGAGTGAAGTTGCTTTTGATATTGTTGGTCCTGTTCATCATAATTGTCAACAGACATTTGTCATGGTTCTTTTGGATTTATTTTCGAGATGGCCTGAGATTTGTTTTTCTCAAGGTATTGAGACTTCTCAAGTTATAAAGTTTTTAGATAATGTTATAGCTAGGGAAGGATTTCCGGATTCTATTCTCACGGACAATGGAGTTCAATTAGTTTCACAACAGATGGAGTGTTATTGAGGGAATAGGGATATTCTTCATAAGAAATGTACTTTATATCACCCAGAAACAAACGGAATGATTGAGAGATTTAACAAAGCTGTAAAAGAGACTATTTCTTGGGCCAAGTTGTCTGGTCTTAATTGGAAAGAAGAGGTGTTAAAGAAGGTGGAATTATATAGGTTGGCCCCGCATTCTTCAACTGGGAAGTCTCCGTTTGTTCTTTTCAAGGGGAGAATTCCCAGTACTCTTGTTGAACCTTCAGACTTGCCTACCTCTTTGATTTCTTTTTGGAGGATTTCACACCCACACCGGGCTCCACTTGTGCAAGTTGCAGGTATGCCTCTCGGCACAATGGTCACAAGCAAAAGGTCAGTGTTCATTAATCTCTGTAGTGGTAGAACAGCAACAACCTGTTACGAAGTAGGACTTTTTAGACCATGTTCCACAAATCACCAATACCACGGATGTCTCTCTTGTCACCTGAAGGCACATCTTGATGATATGACAATGCAGGGGATGTAGCCGCTCCATCAGCTGGGACATCACATCAACTATCTCGAGCTGCTGGATAAATGCTCGACGCTTGAGGCTTTTTGTTAGGTCATTCAGGGCAAGGTAGTACTTAGCAAAACCGACAACATTACTGTTATGCATTACGTTCAGAAACAAGGTAGGACACATAATCTCTTCCACTGTCCATTTGAGCGCAGGGGACCTGCCATTGGACTATCCACCACCATGAACACCTCCTGACGGAGTACCTTTTGGGAGTAGACAATGACGTTGCAGACCTGTCCTGCAGGACACATCAACAAGTTCACAAGTGGGAACTCCACCTGCAAGTACGTTCAATGCTGGGACGCCCCCCCAGATAGACCAGTATACAACTCTCAAAAGAGCAAAATGCCCAAACTTTGCCCCTAGCTACCCACACCCTCAGTTCTTTGGCAATTCACTGAATTGGTCAGGGATCTTTTCTGACACTTTTCTGCCTCTTCAATTGCTTCAGTATGGGTTGCGGAAGATGCAGCAAACATATTTGATGCTTAGGTCCCACGTGGGTCAGGCAGCCTTGGTACCTAACAAAACACCTCGAGTTATCAATCAGCCCCCAAAAGAAACTCACTTCCAGACTAGATCAGGCACCCAAGCAATTCAATCTGGCAATTTGGCACCAGAGGACCTAGCATTTAGTTATCTGCATCTCCCATAGGAATTCATCAACATTCTGCGCAACTCCAGAAGGTCTACCACGTGGGCCTGCTATGCTGCCAGGTGGAAGAGATTTGTCTATTATTGCATCTCCAGTCACCTGAACCTTCACAAGCTTAGTACCCAGGACATCATTTGTCTCAAAGTCAGGCCTTGTCTACACTTCGGTATGGCTTGTTCTAGTTGAAATTGCTATAGCCCTGCAAAATAGGGAACAAACATTTATAGAGGGCCATCACTCCTACAGTCCCGCCGTACCCCTGTATGGAACATGAATGTGGTCTTTACCAGACTCGCGGGTCCACGTTTTGAGCACGCGCAGTCTTGCTCTTTGCAATTCCTTTCCTGGAAAATGGGTTTCCATGTATCCATAATGTCCCTCAGACACATTAGTGTGCTGCAGGTCCGTACCACGCAAAAGCCCTTTATTCTGGTTCACAGGGACAGGGTCCTTCTCAGAACCAGAGTTCTTCCTCAGAGTGGCGTCAGTTTTCCATCTCAATTAAACTATAGAGCTTCCAGTCTTTTACCCACAGCGAGCCTCTGCAGGGGAGAGAGCCATTCATAATCTAGATGTTAAACATGCTGTTATGTGCCACATCAACAGAACCAAGACCTTCCGCAGGGCTAATCTGCAATGTGTGGCCTTTGCAGAACCTTGCAAACGTCACCCTAAATCTAAAGCTGGTATTGCCAGAAGTATAGTCAAGTGCATTTAAAGCTGCTACCACAAAGCTAAAAGACCTCTTTCTGTTACTCCCAGGATACACTCTACATGCAAGAAAGCAGCAACAATGGCTTTCTTAAGTAACATTCTGATAGCTGACATATGTAAGACAGCCCACTTGGCCAACTGCTGTTAATGCTTGAGGACTAATCTGTCCCATCAGTTGTGTGATCTTGTAGGAATGAGATACATTCAAAGAAGCACATTTCCAATGTCACCCAAACACTGCCATGGCCTGTATATGGTATATGATCTAGGCCACGCCAGTCCTTAGGGGACAGTGGAAGTGTATTTAGAAAAGAAAAAAGGTCCTCTCTGCATCCTGGTCCCTCTCTGAGTAGGTACATCTTAGATCAGCTTCTTCGTAATTCCCTCTCTAGTTGCTAGCATCTACTAAAACAAAAATACATTGTGTACATTTCAACATATGTTAATGCAAGTCCTAATACTGAAATAACACTCTCAAGTATTCTTCCTGCTCACCTAAAACGTCCCTTCATGTGTGAGGATGGTGAGGGTGTGGAGGGGGGAATGGACCTATAAAAACATTCCTAGAAAGAAGATACTTCGCAAAACTGAATGAGTACTTTTTCATACAATTTTTGATGAAGACTGCTATTCTAAGGGCCTCCTTTTGATTACCCGATATTTCTTTCAAGAAAGTGGTACTTTATAGTCCGTTTTTGAAAATATTTAATGTTTACCTGCAAGTCACCCTACCTGATATTTAACATACAATTAGTTGCAGGCCAGGTGAGTGAAAAACCAAACAAAAGTCTTTTATGTCCATGTAGAGAATTCAGTCAATAGTTTTTATGAGTAGAAGTTGCACTTCGCCCAACCCAACTACATACTGTCTTTATAATGCAGGAACTTAAAAAAATCGATATACTTATAAGAATGAGGAGAGTATCCAGTACAAATGCACACAACCATTATAATGCACACCTTACCACCTTTTGGTTGCAGTGATCTGGGGGAAGGGCTCTCTTAATGCATGTTTTTAAAGATTTCTTTGAGTAGTCCTTCACATCGAATGCAGGCGATGGACAACACCCAACTAGCCCAGGTCCTGAGAACTAATCTCCATGAAGAAGACAGGATAAATACTGGCCAAAGAACCAGACATCCGGTACGTTAAAACCCTATTTTTTAAATTTAATAAGCACCCTGGTTCTCTCGAATGCAGCTTTTGTAATCTTCCATGTCCGAGAACATGGCTGAGTTTGTGCACAATCTTCTGTGTATGGCGTCGTGATTCACAGGTGATGGAGCGTAGATGTTATCAAGCATCTGCCTTTATCAATTACCACCTGGAAAAAGATCATAGAACATATATTACCTAATGAGACATGATTACCTTCTCAGTCAAAAACGTGAGATCACATACTGCATCGTAAAAGCATTCAGAGTTTGAGATGATGAAACGAAAATGTAAACAAAGCGAGAAAAATTAGAATTTCATGTAGATGCATTTACATGTGAAGAAAATTAAAATCAATGTTAACATAGAGAGTTATTGTGATAACATTTAAATGTGCATTGAACATGGAATGCGTGCATGCATAGTAAGATTGGTGAAATTCAAAAATGCTTCTTAAAGTGAATTGTGCGATCTTGAGCCTTTGTAACGTTTATGAAAATAATCCATGCACTGAAAAGTGTCTTGTTAGAATTTTGCTTGCATGATAAAGTGTCAAAAAAAGACAAGGCAGAAAACCTTTCTCAGTACCGCCTAATACTGACATGATATTGATGAAGTTAGTCGTAACAGAATTAATGAAGATTAAAAATAAAAATGCAAATGTTTTATTTTTCTTTCAATGAATATTAACATGATAATGATTCAGCCAAAATTTAATGTAGGCCTCAAATGCTTCCCTTTACTTTATGCTAAGGGGAAATCATGTGAGGCAGTCACTTAAGCCCTATGAGAACTTTCTGCAAAGTTTCACTTCTGTTCTGCTTAACAATGAACTCTATTTCTCACTAGAAGCATATTCGATAGGATTCTAGCAAATAATGTTGCAAACCCTGGTAAAGGCGCCTCAGAACGGACTATGGACAAATACAAGTACCTCCTACTTCTGTGGAAGCGACGAAATGCTAACTAACTAGAGTAAATTAATATTAATGAGATTTACAAAAAAGGATTACTTAACTCACCCGGAATTGTATGATTTACTGATCGCCCCAAAACAGCCCACCATGAGTGACCAATGAAAACCTCCTGGACTGACGGAATTGATACGTTAAAGGGTGCAAACTTAAAACATGTGCGTTGTAAGTGCCCCCTCAAGTAGGAGACCTGGACTGGCTGTCATTTTTAGGTCGAGCTGGTGTTAGCAGCGCAAAGCGCTGCATCCAGCGAAAGACCTTATGTAACTCACTTGCTGGGAATGTTGGACAGGGGATGGGCACGCACAAGCCCTCGGCGATTTCACCTTGTGGACGCGCTTCTGCTGGCGGGCTTGCATCACGTGTGCATAATGACTTTCGTGTTTCGCACACACAGACATACACACACACACAATGAAGAACGGTGGTACCCAGCACCGACAACATCTCCATGAACACGCTCGCTTGCTGGTAAGAGGCACAGGGCTAACCGGTGCCTGACCCCGCCGCCCTTCAACTCACCTCCGGCTACACCTAGCTCCCCCCAGCCCACAGAATAAGTGTCTAAAAGATTTCCATATGATGCCAGGGAGCAGGAAATTTGGATGCGCTTGGTTTGCCATTTACATTTAAATAATCATTGTTAATTGTTAGCAGCGCGAAGCACTGCGGTTTCCGGAGGCGCAGCTTTCTAGGAATGACATCGTTAGCCGGAAGTCGAGCAGTACTGGGCCTTCCACTGGACACTCATGCACAGAGGCTGCGCCGATGCCCTCACAGCCGGTGATACTCGAACCCTTTAATACTCACAGTACCTATGCTGCTGCGCCTGGCTCACGGCGAGCCCCAGGGTCCCCGCGCTCTTGTTGAGAACGCCGCTGGCATGGGCTCTGCTGCAGACGGAGTGCAGTCCTCGGAGGTGGCCAGCCATCCTGCAAACAGAGCAGGCACGGAGCTGAGGCTGCTGCACGCGCGCAGGGGGAGAGGGAAAAGAAGCAAGCTGCGGCCTTGCGCGCGGCTGTAACCGGCTTCAAGGGCATCACGTCACCAGCCTGTCTTCCTATAGGAGTGCAGGAGGGGTGCACGCGCAGTTCAGTGGCTGGCACCTCATACTCATTCTCTCGTCTCGTTGAGTTTGTTTAACCACCCACCAAAGCACGCAGAGCCACAGTAATCATAAAACGAGCAAGAAATTCTAAAGTGAAGCGTGACAAGGTGTGGGGTGTTTTTTAAAGTCTCAAATGTGCACATTTCCATGTATTTCCAGTTATGGATGAGATTCCACAAATAGCTCCAAGGCCACAAACATCTCCTCCACTGGAAGCAAAAATACGCGAATCCTTCAAAATGTGTGTGAGGCGTGGTAAGTCTGCTCTCAGTGGCCGCCTGAAGCATGCCCTGGCTGCTCCTGCAGAAGGAACATTTCCAGTGCTCTTGTGTTTATGGAATCTCGCACCTCATAAACCGGGCCTAGCACTGGGCTGTAAATGGGATTTATTTTCTGGCCCCGCGGTGAATACCACCTCCGGCTACGATAAATATTTTCTTTACGCTCAACAAATATACAGAAACTTCACTGTTCATGCCAGCGTGCTAATACTTTTACTCATTTATTTGTGTTCCTTGGAAAAGCAAATGCGTGTCGGGCAAACTTAGAAGAGACTTTTTTTCAGTCCATGCTCACTGAGAACCCTTTTGAAGCTGGGGAACCAGGTTCGAGTATTGCGGGAGGATCAAACATCCTGTGATTCTGGGTAAATCACTTAATCTCCCGTGCCTGAAAATGTTTGTAATACAACTGGTACTGAAGCGCTCTGATACCTTCGGGTCGAGTTCGCGCTATATAAAACTGAAAAAAACAAAGACCAGCGCAATGTGCCGTGTACAACCACCTTTCGGAGTGCTTACGCGACAAAAGAGATAGATTAAAACCCTTTGTTCTTGTAATTTACTTGTCCCTCTTCCGCTGCATTCTTGGTTACAAAAATCAAATGCGGTATATAGTCGAAAATGCAAGATCTGTGGGGAAAAAACGAACCATGTTTTAATTACCGGCCATCACCTGAAAATGTGTGCACTACTAAGGCATGGGCGTTCAGTGATCATTTCAATTGTAACTCCCGAAAGAAACGGCACCCTGGACCAAGTTAGATAAACCATAGTGCAATAGCAATAACAGGAAGCACGCTTTCATTCAGCAGCCCTGTGCCTGCTATTACAGTAGGCATTCACTCAACGATGTAGTGTAGTTCCTATTATCCCAATAGGCTCTGCGCATTGGAATAATACCTTCAATAGTATAGGCCTAGACCAGACGTTAACTAGGTCTTCTACTGTCGATATTAGACTTAAAGTTTTGGGTTTGCCAGCTAGCTCAGAGTTCACTAGAAACTTTCTCGAATAGGCAAGGAGGAGTTGAACCTCCCTGGATAGACAAGAAGGGATTTAGTTTCTGACAATCATAGAACATGACAACTTTGCTCTCCCCTAATCAAGAGTGTATCTCTAGAGTCGTGTGAAAACAAAAGACAACTTATTTTACTCAGTCAGTACGTGGCATGTTCAATAAAAGATGGTATTTATTGATCAGTCTCTTTTCTCATACAAGAGAAATGAATCGATATTATCGCAATACTTATGGTTAAGTAAAGTGCATACAATAAAAGCAGAAGTATAAAATAATACTGTAAAAACATTTATATGGTTTCTAAGCCATATGGTGGTTTAAAATGAATAAAATAGATACATACATATAAACATTTGACTAATCGTACTCAACTGGTGTTTCTAACTACGCCTACCCCAGTGTACCTGACCTAAGCCTAATACGTGGGCGGGAATAGAAAGTAGCAGTTTAAGTTAAGTTTGTTTTGCCAAGTGACTGACTCAAGAATTCTCTGCAAGGGGTTATTCAGTTCTGTACCTGGAATCTAGGATGAATGAGGGATGGTATCTCTCGTCTCTGGTCTCGATATTCCAGGCTGCCTGCGAGGGCTACCCGGAAGCGCCGGAGCTGGATTTCTCGGCAGGAGAAAGCAGCGTCTCGTTCTCAGCGCGTCAGGAAGGCGGGGCTGCGCCAGCGGGGTCTGCTCTGCTCTGGGCTTCGGCAAGTCTGGCTGCTCCGATCTCGTCACCACCGCGTGTGTTTGCTTAAGGCAATACCGGTAATATTTATACCTGTAAGGTGCCGAGATTGACGTAAGGATGGACATAGATACGTCAATAAGGATGTCATACGAGCTGGTCGTTAGCACATTCTTTTGCTGAAGTTCTCGGTGAAATCAAAACAATGGCCGCAGGGTTTTTCCCAGGTTGTCATAGGTTTGATTTGTTTTGAGAACTCCGTATGCCTTATCAGGGGCTGGAGGAATATCGCTTGTCTAATTAGATTGCAAGCGTTATGACCTAATCAGATAACACGTTCCTGTGCCGTAGTGTGGCTTCATCAGATAACGGTTTCTGCATCATGGGATGGCTGCTAGTTAACTTGTTAACCAGAACAGGGTCAGGAATAGGGGGATCGATACAGAACCTATAGGAATACATCACACCCACTCCACGCTAACTATGGCCATATTTACGAATCTAGGCATAGTAAAAACATACTGTAGAGTATCGTGTATACCTTACCACCCCAAAATACATATAATGCATTTCGAAATTATCTAATATACTGAAAAAGCAGTCACATGTATTATATGCACTCACGCTGTAGAATAATGCTAAAGTAATCACGCATATGTATACACTATTGCTAAGTTGTATATGAGAATTTACACATGAAATGGCTCTTAATACAGAAAAAAAAGTTCGAGACCATTTCATCACAGAATAAACATAATTATGAACATACCAGCGGGCAGCTAATGTCTATAAAGTTTCTAAAAATAGAAATTTTAGTTCTCTAAGAATAGTTCTTACTTTAAGCAGATGATTAGTGTCCCGAAAAATCGTAAAAATATTTTGGGGCTGCTGAAAAAATTGCTGTCCGTGAACTGGAGGGGAAATTGTTCATGTTACTTTATTATTAAAGTTGAAGGCCAAATTCAGGGTGTTGGGAACGCCGTGTGCTAGCTTGCTCAAAAGTCTCTATTTCTGCTCTGGTGAGAACATCATATCATTTAGACTGTCGAAAAAGCTGTCAACAGCTTCCTGGGAGAGTTCCACTAACTCGGAAAAAGGTGTAACCATGCATTCGTGCGCATGATTGTCTCCATTGACGTTTTGATTAGTATTGCTGACAGAAGGTCGTACCTGATCGATGCTGCTTTCATCTTGAACTTCACTACCCCTTAATCGTAGTGGTGAAGTTTCCACGAATGCCGTCATCAGGATTGGTAGCCGTTGAGGGCAGCACAAAGCATGAGCCTTTATCGGACTCAACAATGTTTCTGCATCCATTGGCGCATCCAATTGTAGCGTCAGACAGGTGTCCAACACGCATTCTTCTCCGCACAGCAAGCACCTTAATACAGGTAAAACACATCGATGCCACATTGGTCGAAATGAAAGAAACCAAGTCATGTTCAGGTCTCTAAGCCGGGATAGTCCCAGGACTTTTGATATCCGTTCCCGGTATCCAATGGCTCGGATTGTTTCTTCCCTTGTCGCAGGTGTTTTGTCTGTGACACGGTTTGCCATAACGAAATATAAGGACTAAGAATAGGATTCCTGCAATTAGTCCCAAAATGAGGGGAAGTCCGCCAAAAATCGAATGGACGAAATCTGGAAAAATACCCAGTATGGCTTTGAATGGTGTTAATGCCATCGAAAATACTGTCTTAAATACTTTTGAGACTCCACTGGTATCAGAAATAGTTAAGATTTCATTCAGGATTTCTGCGAAATGTATGGGGGAATTAGTTGATAACAATGAGTGAATCTCTGCAGTCGTCCTTGCGACTAGGAGATCATACGTTTCTTTTGATGACGTGAGTCTGGTCGGCGTCTGAAGAAGCACTGTTTTCATTCTGCTTAAAGTATCTATTCGAAAAGAAGTAATTTTCAAGTTAGGCCATGCCCTTGCCTCCCTGTCTGGAAAGGAGCTGGGGAACAATAAGCGTCCACAGCACTTGACCTTCGCAGTCGTAGTTACGAGATAAGGAGTCCCGGGCATAAGACTACAACATCTGCGGTCCACAATTAGAATGTAACTCCCATTATAGAGTCTTTGAAAAAATGGTTCTATCTCTGTTGCAGGTGTGCCTAGCTGGTGACATGAAAGGTTATTTGAGTTCCCTTCACAGGCTCCATGCAAACTAATTCCATTACACAGAAGTGTACCGCTTAGTGACATCGCACAATTATTGCCACTAAGAAACACTTTCTGTCCTTTATTACTGACACATGCATGTGAATAGGGCAAATTCCATGTTGTCTTAATGTACCCTTTTCCCAGTTTTTCGTACATGCCAGTCTGTATATATTTTTGGCAGTATTGAAACCTGAAGGTTGATATTGGAATATTAATTATCCCATGTATTATCCATTCACTGACAGGTCGTTCTGACATTGTCACTGGTAATCTCTCGAGTTTCTCAATGCTCAGGATTGTATAATCAGCACCCTTCTGTGCCATACTGATTTGTTTATCAGTAAGGTTAAAGATATTGAATAGTGACGTTGTGTTGATTAAACGCCAAGGCACATAGCCTGAACGCAGATTTTGTAACGTCCAGCCAAGCTGTACAATAGAACGCAATTGAGACTGACCGTGTTGTAACAACAGTAAGTCTTGCGATATTATGTCGATTGCTGAAGACACAATGCTGTCCAAAGAAAAAATTCTGGAGGACAGAGTCATTAACCCATTGTCCACTACAGAAAGTGATTTTTCCAAATTAATACGGTCAATTTCCCGTATACTTTCTGCTGTCTCAATTTGAGTAACCTTCCAGGCCTCGTTGTAAGCTGCATATACAGAGGCTGCTATGAAGCGTTTTTGACTCCGTTTGCGTGGTCCCATAATGAAATCACGCAAGTCAGCACCATCAGTAAGTAAAGTTAGGTGTTGCTTAATTTCTGTCAGTGTGGAAGTTTGTAGCCATTGAAGGCAGAGTTTGCCCACACTGTAGGTGGTTATTATCCCTGGGTGTTGTCTTTGGGAATATCTAGGGTCTGGCCTGGTCAATGTGAACCCCTGTGTTTTGTTCAGGAATCTATCTTGACAGCTATTAGTATCTGTGGGCCAGATTAACCATTGTTTCCAATCAGGATGTGTTCTGTTTTGGTTTAATACATAGTTTACGTCTATCTCTTCATCTGTAGAGCTATTGCTGTTTATAGTTGGCTTTGGAATAGACGGTTTATTTAAGTCTTTGATTTTGGCTAGGCCAAGACAGGTAGTTTGTTGAACAGTGTCATTTAAAAATATAATTTGTTCTGGGATCATGCAGGCTCTAAACAATAATTCTATCCCTTGTACTTGCCATTCTTTTGTACCCCAAACACTTTTTACTTCAACATTTTTGTCCCAATAATCAAAACCAAAAGTATTCATTTGTTCAAAAAATGAGTCTGAATATATCAATTTCGTGTTTGTTAGCATGGTCTTTGTCCCTGTCTTATTTGACAATTTGAAATAAAATGTTTCAGCATTACTTGTGTTGAACCCTGAAAAGTATGAATATTTGTCATAAAAGGTTCTTGAGCTTCCTTTTGGAGGGGTTGCACAATGTTCCCATTGATTATAATTTAAAACATTTCTAGGTTGTGCCGATTTATGTAGAAAATGGTTACCATAGTGGTTGTAACAGTACATACTATCATAATTAGTCGAACCCTGCAAATAATCATGTTTGGTAAATTTAGCAGACATCACTAAGTCAGACATCATATTATTTATACTTTCAAAGTCCCAATCATCAGCAAATGAGCTTGCTTTTACAAAGTCACTTAACGAGATCTTGATTTGGTGTGGATATTTCAGGATTTCAACCGGACCATACATTTCGTAGTCAGTATTGTCCCATGCTACCCCACCCGGTATAGGATTGGCTGTGAAGTTGACTGAAGAAAGTTCTCTTTTCTCGACGTGTGAAGATGTGTGTGGTTTGAGGATCAAGTTGATTTTCTTACTTGCTGTGTCCATTTTAGCATATTTTCCCTCAATGAAGCGTCCCAAAGTTAGTACCATGATGAGCCAAAGTATTAGGATAAATGCACCAAAGCCCACCCAAAATTCAATCCATGGAGAAATCAGATATGTTTCTTTCAGATGTTTCAAAAGTTCTTTAGCTTTATCTTTAAAGGTTTTTGTTGATGGCTGTGTTTTTGATTCACTGAGGTCTTCAGAGGAATCATCGAAGTTTATGAAGTAGCCGGATGCAGTTCTGTCAATTGTTCCAATTGCTTCAGGATTACTGTTTCTTGCATATTTGTTTGTTACTTCATTGTAGGTTGGTGTGTCTCTACTAAATGTTTTTATTTGGGTTGTTAGAGGTCTAAGTTCCATTGCATTGTTGCACAGTCCTTGTTGTTGTTCTGTAGGCGTTTCGAATGTGATTAGCCTCTTAGATTGAACCTCTGTGTTTGTAGCAAATCTTGGTGTTCTAATACTTATCGGGAGTCCACTTGGCCTACTGTTTGTTATCGGCCACATGATTGTGGTTTTACCAGGTCGATGGATTCAACTCGGTTCTCCTTTTTACCAGCAAGCGGCGGTAGTACAACTGATCTTGTCCCGTTGATAGACAAGACAGGAACTGCTTTTCTGTAAGAAGGCCCAAATTCCTTCTTTACCGCGATCTTTTCTCTGACTAGATCCCCGCCTTTTGGAATCCAGACAGGTCTTGCTGGGACAGGTGGTGGTTCTTCAGTGGTTGTTGGCTGCTGTTTCAACTTTATGTTGCTCAGGTCTTTTCTTGTTTTGTTTAAGTCCTGCAAAATAGCCAAACGATCTTTGATATCAAAGCATTTTTCCTTCACCACTGAAGTCTGACTGTCAAGATCTAAGACTAACATCCTAGTTCCAAACAATAATTCGTACGGACTGAATCCCTTCAGAGAATTTCTTGGCAGGTTGTTTAGACTTCGTTGGACACTTATTAGATGTTTGACCCACCCAGCTCCCGAACCTAATATCCTTTCCGTTATAGATAGCTTTATGCCTTGGTTTTTTCTTTACACCATCCCGTATCCCTCAGGAAGGAAGTGAGAAGAATCCCGCTTCGCTATGCTCATTTGGCCGTGCTTTCCCACAAGCTTGAGGGCTAAAGTGAAAACATTGGTCAAACGTAGCATGCTCCTAGCGTATATGCCATTTAGACTCGCAAATCTTTGTATAACAGTCCAGACGTCAGCCGAGTGCTGGGGATCTACATTATAAGTGGAAACTAGCCTGTATATGTTAATCGGACGCTTTGCTTTTTACTGTTGATCCTTTCTGGAGTGAAACGCCACGGTAGTATACCGTTTCTCTCGCCACTGCGATCTCTGTTGCAGTTTGGGCAGTTTTTTACAAAAATGGTATGATGCAGGCTCATGCCTGGCCTCCAGTATACTGATTGTAATTCTTCCAGAGAATCTTTTAGTTTGAGGTGTCTGAGACCCTCACCCATATGTGCGTCTGCTATTAACAATGTTTTCCTGTCCTTGTTTGGAATTACTCTATCCCCCACTCCAGGGATTCGAGCAAAAGGGACAGAGTTTGCATCGATTATGTATGTATAATTGAGTGGATAATTGATCGGTAGCGCTGAGCAGTCGCCTTTTGATGACGTTTTCACCGCCAGCACTGTTTCACCGTCAATGTATTTCACTGTACGCTTTTTTCTAGCTACGGAAGCCGATTTAGTTGCTACCGCTGTGGCTGTCTCAGCCAATGAATTCCCTGCAACGTGAACGCCATCACGCTGATGACTCAGTGAGTGTATCACGTGAGTCTTTGGTAGTTCTTTTTGTAACAGAACTATTTGTTCCCAAAGCAGTTTTTGCTTTATTGTTGCACCTGTGTCATCTTTGTAACCGTTTTGAATCCTTGTCTGCAAGTCGTTGTTATATGATTTGACGCAGTAATATGAATCGGACACTATGAGTGTCGGGAATTCGCGATCTGCATTATCTAGCGCCATTTTTAATGCTATTATTTCAGTCTGTTGTTCTGAATTAGTTTCTACTGAGTGTGTTTTTGTTAATAGAGGTCTTAGTTTACCTCCGCGCCACACTTCTTTTGTAATCTCACATGTGGGGTTGTATGCTTGTTCTCCCCAAACGGAGGGTTGAGCATGTCCGTCTGTATAGATTACACAGGCGTATTGTCGTAAGGGCAGAATGTCGATTGGCAGAGGGAACGTTCTTTCATATTCTAGATTTTTTAATTCCTTTAGTTCTGGATCAAAGTAGTAGTATACTTTGTCCGTTGTAATTGAATTCACCCATTGTATCCACTTTGGATCCAATACTGTTGTTGGTAAATTACACGGGGTTGTTAATGCCTCAAAGGCTGATTCTGCTGTTCTGACTGTAATACGTCTACCGTCAGCTTTATCTTTTTCTCTAGCTATTGCGGTTTGAACTGCGTGAACAATGTTTTCTTTAATGTTGAACTTCTTTTCAGCTTCTGTGTACAAGTGTGAGTTGAATGCAATTGGTACCTTTTCTCCCTCATTAGAGGTCAGGTATGTGAATCCGCATCTTCCTGGGATGACTCGAATCACAAGATTGCGTGTGTTATCACGTGTTTCTAATTTTGTTTTTATCAACATGTCTGTTTGTAAGGATCTCAGAATTTCTGTGTGTGTTTGAGTCCAATTAGTTCTTTTAAAATCTGGTTTTATTAGATCATAAAGGGGCTTGACCCTTTCTGCGTAATTTGCAATGTATGTTCTTCCGAAATTTAGGAAGCCTAGAATTGACTGTAGGTTTTTTAGTGTTCTAGGTGCTTGGAGTACGGCACATTTCTCTAGGAAATTGTCAGCCAGGCTTTTGCCTTCACTTGATAATTCATATCCTAAGAACAGGACTGTTAGATGGGCAATTCTGGATTTTTTAAAGTTGAATTTGTAACCCTCTGCTGCGAACCCAAGTATTATGGTGTTCACTCTCTTCAAGTGAGTATCCAAGTCATCATCTGTTAGGTATATGTCGTCGACATAAGATAATGCTTCGTCATCATATGTTTGTAGTAACTCTGTTACTCTCGCTGAGAATAATCCTGGGCTGTTCTTGAACCCCTGGGGTAACCGACAGAATTGTTTTTGAGCGCCATTTATTGAGAACGCAGACAAGTATCTGCTCTCTGGTGCTATATTTTGACAAAATAATCCATTAGAGATGTCTAATGTTGTTTTGTATTTTTTGCGCACTATGTTATTCATTAGTTCAGCACTATGCGAGTTTTGCACTGCAAAAGTTTTGCAACATGAGTTAAGGTGTCTGTAATCCAAAACTAGACGATATGAGTTGTCTGGTTTGGAGACAGGAAACAAAGGGTTGTTCATTTGTGAGGTGCAAGTTTCAATCACCCCCTGGTATTCTAGTTGATCTAGGATTTCTTTTACCTGTTTTTTAGCTTCTTGCTTAATTGGGTACTGTCTTTGTGCAGTAGGTTGTGTTTTTAACTAGATTTTGTGAGGAGGAGAGTCCTCATCCCATCCTACGTGATTTTTATATAAAGCAGGAGCTTGAGCTACTGCCCACTTTCTAGCAAGTGTGTATTTTTTATGAATTGGGATATGATTTGAGAAGGCAGGCATAATTATTTCTTCGCCATGAGGGCAGTCCCTGACAAACTCTGGTGGCCAGTCTTTTTCAGCTAGAAGGATGTCATAGCCCTTGGAGAGATTATCCCAAAATAGTCCCCTTATTTTTCTAGTCTTATCCCCTTCTATACGTAAAGTTATTTCATGTATTTTGTGAGGTTTGCTAACTCTGGTGTCTGCAGTTTCCACTTGAAGGTATTCATTCGTGTCCACTGTCTCCAGATGATTCATAAGGACTTTGCGAGCTATGCTCACTTCTGCTGCGCTGTCTAGCATTGTCTGAGCCCATTCTCCGTTTTTCAGTTGTGTCCTCAGTATTCTCGGCATTGTTAACTACTTTAATACTGGCTACCTTCTTTTTTGGAAATTGTAATTTCTTTTTTAGATGAGCAGGTTCCTTGTCTTTGGACTTGGCGTGCTCTTCTCTTTGTTCTGATCGTCCTCTTCTTTCCGATTTCTGCGAGGAAGTCTGAAAAGATTGAGAGGGGCGTGTATCAATTTCTTGATATCTATCAGGTTTCTTTATATTATCCCTATTTCTAAGGTTGTATTTTTTCCCAGAGGGCTCACTTTGGGGAGACCTGTGTCCTTGGTTTGGAGATTTTTCTCTCCACCGAGGAGACCTTCCTCTGGACTGGAATTTCTTTTCTTTAGGATTGGATTGTTTGTTTCCATCCCAGTTCTATTTTTGTGATGTTAAATTATTATTAAAAAATACTTTTTCAGGACTTTCAATCAGTCGGGGTTTTACTGGTATTCCACCTAAACTATCTCTACCTAGTTCCTCATAGGATTTTTCTATAATTCTGGCAATTTCAGCTGGTTGGTCTGCTATATCGGTTTCTTTTAACCTTTGGCGGATCGCCACGTTTGCTGCTTCTCCCTTTATGTTGGCTAATAGTATTGCCGAGACCTGCTTGAAGTCTTTTAGTAATTTCATACCAAGAGTTAAAGCGGGTTCTGGACCGTATTCATCTTGAATTTGTTTTAGCACATCTGGTATTACCGAGATGGATGGAACACCATGCGTTTTTGTGTAAATGGAAGCAAAGACTGTACCCCAAGTGTCACAGTCCTCCACGTGTGGTGCGATTCCCATTGGAAGACAGATAGTCAGAATCCTGTGTTTTTCCAACGGGGTGGTGTCTGGAAACACCGCCTCTATTTGGGTGATTTTTTGTGCTAACCAGAATGGTATTTGTTCCCGTTTAGCTGGTACTTTACCTAGGCAGGATTGTATGTTCTGTGGTGTAATTTTATTTGTGTTCCCCTGATGAGGGGTCAGCTGTGGAATTTTAATTGCTGGTTGGATTGTTGAAGTCCGCATTACATATTGGACTAATTGTCTATGTACTTTTATTAATTGTTTTAGTTGTATTAAAAGGTTTGCTGCAGACATCCCATCGATGTCTGGATGTGGTGTGTATCCGGCTAGGACCGGCCACGTTGCTCCTGGTCTACCTAATGGACCGAGCCTGGTGATGTGATTATTATGTTTTAGGGCGCCATTAAACAAGAGCAGGTGCTCTTGAAATTTAAGTGGTACTTCCACCTCCTCGAAAGGAGTGTACTCATTAGGAGGTTCCTCTGTTTTGTAATAGTGGAAGACCTTTGTTACAGCGTTTGCTGCTGGAAAGTGTATCCATGAATAGAACACCTCTGTCTGCCGATATTCGTGTGCCTCTATTACGAATATGACTGTGCCACCTCTAGGTGTCAGTCCATTTTCTATACGTTTTAAAGTTATAGATTTTCTTATGTTGACCGCGATGAGTATTATATTCGGGTCTGTTTCTTGCATAGGAATATCAGCTGCTACTAGTTCAGCTGCTATTCTAGCTGCCTCTCTTTCTCCTTCGCTGTCTGACATTTTACTGTCCAGAAGGTTATTCCGTTTGTTTGCAGATCAGGTTTCTTATGGAAACAAAGATTAGATGCACAATATTTTGGAACAGTGTATCCTTCAACGTTGACTAAACCAAGAACCATACATAGGAGTTTCCTCCTGCGAGGTTTGGCGGATATGACCTTTCACCCACTCCAGACGTCTTTGGAGTATTATGGGAAAAAAGGGGTCTGAGTGAAAAAGCACGACTGAGTTACTCTAATGTCTTGCGTTAATTTTATCGCCTTTCCAAACGTTTGGGCGCCATGTAGTGTAGTTCCTATTATCCCAATAGGCTCTGCGCATTGGAATAATACCTTCAATAGTATAGGCCTAGACCAGACGTTAACTAGGTCTTCTACTGTCGATATTAGACTTAAAGTTTTGGGTTTGCCAGCTAGCTCAGAGTTCACTAGAAACTTTCTCGAATAGGCAAGGAGGAGTTGAACCTCCCTGGATAGACATGAAGGGATTTAGTTTCTGACAACCATAGAACATGACAACTTTGCTCTCCCCTAATCAAGAGTGTATCTCTAGAGTCGTGTGAAAACAAAAGACAACTTATTTTACTCAGTCAGTACGTGCATTCTTAGTCTCACCAGATTGTAGAGAAAAGGAAGAGACGGGCGTGTTCAATAAAAGATGGTATTTATTGATCAGTCTCTTTTCTCATACAAGAGAAATGAATCGATATTATCGCAATACTTATGGTTAAGTAAAGTGCATACAATAAAAGCAGAAGTATAAAATAATACTGTAAAAACATTTATATGGTTTCTAAGCCATATGGTGGTTTAAAATGAATAAAATAGATACATACATATAAACATTTGACTAATCGTACTCAACTGGTGTTTCTAACTACGCCTACCCCAGTGTACCTGACCTAAGCCTAATACGTGGGCGGGAATAGAAAGTAGCAGTTTAAGTTAAGTTTGTTTTGCCAAGTGACTGACTCAAGAATTCTCTGCAAGGGGTTATTCAGTTCTGTACCTGGAATCTAGGATGAATGAGGGATGGTATCTCTCGTCTCTGGTCTCGATATTCCAGGCTACCTGCGAGGGCTACCCGGAAGCGCCGGAGCTGGATTTCTCGGCAGGAGAAAGCAGCGTCTCGTTCTCAGCGCGTCAGGAAGGCGGGGCTGCGCCAGCGGGGTCTGCTCTGCTCTGGGCTTCGGCAAGTCTGGCTGCTCCGATCTCGTCACCACCGCGTGTGTTTGCTTAAGGCAATACCGGTAATATTTATACCTGTAAGGTGCCGAGATTGACGTAAGGATGGACATAGATACGTCAATAAGGATGTCATACGAGCTGGTCGTTAGCACATTCTTTTGCTGAAGTTCTCGGTGAAATCAAAACAATGGCCGCAGGGTTTTTCCCAGGTTGTCATAGGTTTGATTTGTTTTGAGAACTCCGTATGCCTTATCAGGGGCTGGAGGAATATCGCTTGTCTAATTAGATTGCAAGCGTTATGACCTAATCAGATAACACGTTCCTGTGCCGTAGTGTGGCTTCATCAGATAACGGTTTCTGCATCATGGGATGGCTGCTAGTTAACTTGTTAACCAGAACAGGGTCAGGAATAGGGGGATCGATACAGAACCTATAGGAATACATCACAATTTGGCAGGCGAGAAAATCCCCCCTATTACAGCGAATGACCCAACATCAGTGGACAGCAGTGGTGAGTGGGGCTTAGTTGTATCCGGCCTGCCTCATGCCAAGAGTTACAACTTCAACCGGACTGTCACTCAATCTCAAAGCAACTCTGTGGAACTCGTAGTGGAGAAGTTAGCCCCACATTTTCCTAGTCCAATTCTGGGTGATGTGCATGGGGATATTGGTATGTCTCCCCCACAGGTGAAATAGGATGACTGAAGGATCCACACAGCTCACGTGTAGCCAGTGGTTTGATTTATTTTTCTTACATTTTCTTTTTCTTTTTTTTATTGTCAAAAAGGGAAACACTAATACATTCTTCATTATTACATAATGTGACATAACATATCATAGCCGGAAGCTATAATAATCCATACGAGATATTAATAAGTACAAATAAATGTCCCTTCTATGAATAGAGGGCAGCCTCACAGTCTATGTTGTAACGTGTCATCGCTAAGAAGAAGAATAAAGATACATTCCAAATCTTTTCCGACCCCACCCTAGGTTAGTCATTAAGTCTTCATGTACGCCTTCCCCTATTCTAGGAAAATAGCCCAAATTTCTCTAGTACTCCAGGCGCCTTCAATACAACCCCATATAGAGTCAAATTCTTTCAGGGAGCGAGTTCCCCTTGCTCGAGTCAAGGCCTTCTCCCTTTCACAAGTTTCTCTCACAATTGCCCACCATTCAATTCCTGAGGGAGGTTTAGGTGAGATCCAAGCCCTGGCTATAGCAAACTGAGGCTCCACCAACATTATTGAAATTATACCTCTGTGTCCAAGACTGACCCCCTTGTAGCCCAACATCATTTCAGCCTCTATTAAAACATAGTCGGCACCTAGTCTCAACTTCATGGTGTGGGATATCTTCTGCCAGAATATTTCTAATTCAGGGCAAGTAACGAACATGTGCATGATGTTGGCTGCATATAAACTGCATTTGGGGCAGTTGCTGTGATCCCCTCCCTGTCCCCCCCACCGCTTTGGACCCACCTATCAATCCTCTCTGGAGTATAGTAAAGTGTGGTGAAGTGTGCACATCGTTCGGAACGGCTGCGGTCTTAGACTAACAGAGTGTATCGATCTGTCTATAGTACCCACCGCAGTCTCGATTACTTCAGAGGTAACATTTATCCCCAGGGTCTCGCTCCATTTGGCTGCCAGCTTTTCACACCCATTTGTTCTGAACTGGCACAGACATTAAAACATCATGCTGACTGCCGATCTCCGATTCTACCCACACAGAAATTCCCATACTGCAGAGCCTGAGACTGTTAATAATGCATGGTGTCTCATAAAATAATACCTGATCTGAAGGTATTTAAAGAACATCTGGCGCCAGATGTCAAATGCGAGCTGCAGACTTTCAAATGACCGAAAACCGTTATGGTCAAACAGGTGGCCCAGTCGGTCAATGACGTAGCTTGCCCACCGTCTACCTGCCGCGCCCTGAAATACCTCCGGCAACATTGGATTTCCCCATAGGGGTAGATTGTCATGGAGAAAAGAGATAGAGCACTTGGCTACGATCTCCTGCCATATATGTAAGCTATCCCTGATGCTCTTAAACGGACCCGTTTAAAATAATTAGGGTCACTGACTCTATATGGAATCTTATAATCATAGTCTTCACAAAAGTCATTTACAAAAGTTTAAGCTATTGCCATTATAAATTACAATAACTTTCATTTAAGTATTAATTATTTTAAAAAATTAAAAGCCATTGTTATTTGTAATATCAATACATCTAAGTCACGTAAATACAACACATATTGTAGTACAAATGCTATAGGTGTCACATTTGCGAAAGTTAAAACTATTGGCATTGTCAATGACACAGCTATTAATTTTGCTATTTTCAAAACCAACACATTAATAAAAAAATTGTCATTTACAATACCAATAACTCAAACTTTCCTAATGCGAGACCTATTGCATTGCAAATGCTTGTTTTATCTTCCTGCTTGGCATGCTGTCAGTTTGACTCTCGACTTATCATTTTCTCTATATTCGTTTCCTTTTACTTTTGATGAAAAACTCTAATGAAGTGGACTTAAAGTTCAACCTGCGACCTCTAATCCTGTGCTTTGCCGGCTGGCAAAGTTGTTTGGGAAAATAATCTCTCGGCTGAGGAGTTATCTGACTCCTGCTGTGGAATGCAGTGCTAAAGCTTGAACTTGGACTGGGTTATCTGAAGACAGACCTGTAGTGTACTGCCTTGCTTGGTTTGTATGATTAATAAATGGAATTTGTATCTTTTCCCATGTTCTTTGCAGGCTAAACCGTTGTCGTTAAAGTTGATCTGTGCTAAACTGTGTGATTACTTGCATTAACAAATCTATCATTAAAACCAAATTTAAATGTGCTTCTGATCGGTCTATGCAATCTGAGGCCATAGATGAAATGTTTTTCCTAAATTATCTTTATAGATTATGTCTCATTCTTTTGGTCATATTTGTTATCCCCAGGAATCTATATGAGTGGCTAAAGAAAGTTTTCAATATTGAATTGTGAAGGTTATGGTCAACTTAAAAACTATCTATTCCGGGTCCTCATAGGATAATTGCATGCATTTTTCCAAGTATTCTAGTCCCTATCAGCGCAACAAAAAGTTCCATCGGAGGACCTAGGTTGCATTAAAATGGTGGGTAACGGATGAAAGGCATTGAAATAAGGAACAATAGGAAAGGGGCCAAATGATATTACATGTGGTAAAAAAAAATGTAATCGGCTTTCTGCTGCAGCACAGGAAAACGCTGAAAGACTATACGGCATCCTGTGTGCCAGAGCCATCCACCCGAGTCACTACTGTGTCGGCACCACAACTTACAAAGCTGAGGCAGCCATGTCAACCGCAAACACCTTTAACTAAGCACTGTTGAGTTGCTATCTTAGCTCATTAACAGGCAGTGGTTAACCTGCCGGTCTTAAAGACCTTGTTTTGGACAGTTGCATCACCCGCACACTAGCCACTGATTTTCGGTGGTCCTGCTTTAAAGTTCATGAACAGCATGGTTATCTATTGCAACACATGCTTGGAAATGAAAATATTACTTACCTTGTAAGCATCTGCTAGTAGTGTGTAGTGCTGTAGATTCATATGTGCCCACACTCCTCCACGGATCCATGTGGCTCTGCTTGCACTTTTCCTCTCTTACTGCCTAATTCATGTTTACAATTCACATGGTTTACCATGCTGCGGTATTTGGCTGCTTCTTAGATACTATCACCCATTGTGTAGAAAGCAATCTAACATAGAATATGTTCCCACTCTCATTAATCACTAATGGTGGATTCACAGTGCATACCGGCTCTCTAAAGCCTACTTCGTGGAAAAACAATTCACACACATTTAAGTCCAGCACTAGATGGCAGAAGTAGGCAGAGCTTGTAATTCAACGGTACTACGCACTACAGAGAGGTGCTTACAGGGTAAGTGACACTTTCCATTTATATTTCTGTTAAAAAAATTGTCTGCCATAGTTCACTAGTTTGAACGTTGACGTGTAAGAAAAATGAAAGGACACCAAAGGTATATATTTCTTTTATGACTTCTTCTTTTTCTAATGGTAATAGTGAAAGATATTCCTTAGGTCGAATTCCCATCGTTAGTTAGAAAATGCATTTTCATTTAGAAATGCTTTGTTTATTTGCAAAACTGTATTTTATCATGTGTGGTCTCTGCATATGAGTCAACTGGAACGTTACATCGACGAGCGAGTTAGCCTAATGTCTGATGACTGCTCCTTTGGATCTAGATTTCAGAAAATGGGGCCACCATCTAATCCGGTGGAACCTGGATGTGTGACTAATGTGCCCTCATGCACTCAGTGGTTATCCGAGGGAAGCAAAACTCTACAACCCCAAAAACAAGAAGAGGTCACAGTCAAAGCAGATGTCCTTCTCCAAATTGCAAGCACTGTCTTGCACTTGATCATAAGGCCATTCCAAAAAGGAGTCTATGTCACGTTCAAAATGTACCAGTAAGTTTAAATGTAGGTCTAAGCACATGCAAGAGAAGACAAAATGTGATCTGACCCTATTCACAACATTTAAAATCCTAGGACCAAGCACAAGGATGTCAAGGCAAACACTTGCTCCCCTTCGAATTCAGCAGGAACCGAACCAATTCCACAATTTGTCCTGGGGAACCCCACGTTTCACTGACCATTGCCAACTCCGCAGCCAATAGAGGTCTTCATGGAGACCATGCTGCACATTTTCTTTTTTCATTCCAGTTCCTTCAAGTGTGCCTTCAGGCCCTGTAGTGCTGCAGGGTCTTCTGTTGAAACATTGCTGATGGGTCTGCCTCCTGAGGACCCAGTACTGGGCCTGTACTGACTCTGGTACAGACTTACACACTGGTGCCGAGATCCATACTGATTCCCACTGCATCTGCACTGCCTCAGTCGGTAGAATATTTGGGGCTGACCATGATATCAGACCATGAGCCGGCTTCGGACTGATCTAGATACAAAGAATCCCTGGATCCCTCAAACGCCACAACACCAGACTCCGCTACGACGCCAGCACCCTCTATGCACTCAATGCCGGCCGAAACCACACCTGCTACCAGGCCGCCTCCTGCCACACCTGCAGCTTCACCTGTGACAGAGCCACCAAACCTCCAAGGACTGGACCTTAACACCTCCGCTGCATACTCCTCAACACCCGCTCCGCACACAAACACGCCGTCGAGCTCTGGGATCTGCTCGACACCTCCGCCCCAGACGTGGCCTTCCTGACCGAGACTTGGTGGAACGACTCCTCGGCGCTCGACATCGCCATAGCCATCCCGGACGGATACAAGATCACCCGCAGGGATCGCGCCTATGGAATCGGAGGAGGAATAGCCATCGTCCACAAGTCTACCCTCAAGGTCGCCACCCACGCAGACAACACCCTCAACACCGCCGAACACCTGCACTTCCGGATCCACACCGACCCCAACACCACCCTCAGAGGAACACTCATCTACAGACCCCCCGGGCCCCGAGCTCAGTTCAGCGACTCCATTGCCGACCTCGCCAGCACCCACGCACTCGCCTCCACGGACTACATCCTCCTCGGGAACCTGAACTTCCACCTCGAGAACAACGACGCCAACTCCACCACCCTGATCGACAACCTCGACAACCTCGGCCTCAGACAACTCGTCACCACACCCACCCATGTCGCCGGCCACACGCTGGACCCAGTCTTCTCCACAGGCACCCATGTTGCCTTCGACCACACCTCCAAACTCCACTGTACCGACCACCGCTGCATCCATTTCACCTTCAAGAAACCTACCAAGCACCACCGCACCCAACAGCTACCCCGCCGCTGCTGGAGCAAAGTCACTGAAGACCAGCTGATCACCACCCTCTACTAGAACCCACCCACCGACCCCACCAACCCAGACACCGCAGCCCGCAACCTCAGACAGTGGATCGACGACTGCGCCAACACCCTCGCCCCGCTCAAGAAACCCTCCAACAGCCACACCAGCAAGAGAGCCACCTGGTTCACTGACGAGCTTCAGACCTCCAAACGCGCATGCCGGAAACTGGAGAAGATATGGCTCCACAAACACACACCGGACAACAACGCAGCCCACAAGGACGCCACCCGCAGACATCACCACCTGATCAGATTAGCCAAGAGATCCTCCTTCAAAGACCGCCTGGATAACAACAGCATCGTAAAGGAACTCTCCAACCCCAGCGCCAACGACATGCCGCCCTCACAAGAACTGTGTGACTCACTAGCCATCTTCTTCCACCGCAAGATCACTGACATCCATGACAGCTTCACCACCACGACCGCCCCGACTATGCCAGACTCCACCTCCCCTGTGAACACTCCCAGCGCAACCGCCTGACCTCCTGGTCCAACGTCAACGACGACGAGACACGCAAGGTCATGAACCCCATCCACTCAAGATCTCCGTCAGACCCTTGCCCACACCACGTATTCAACAAAGCAGACACAGACATTGCACCCCATTACGGAAGGTCATCAACATCTCCTTTGAAACAGCGACATTCCCGGAAAGCTGGAAGCACGCCGAAATCAATGCTCTCCTCAAGAAGCCCAATGTGGACCCCAAGGACCTCAAGAACTTCCGGCCTATCTCCCTGCTCCTGTTCCCTGCAAAAGTCATAGAGAAAATCATCATCATGCAACTGGCCCGTCACCTGGAAGACAACAACATCTTGGACCCGTCCCAGTCCGGGTTCAGACGAAACCACAGCACCGAGACAGCCCTCATCGCCGCCACAGATGACATCAGGTGCCAACTAGACAACAGCGAAACATCAGCCCTCATCCTCCTGGACCGGTCAGCCGCCTTGGACACGGTCTGCCATCGCACTCTAAAGACACGTTTCCTAGAAGCCGGAATCCAAGAGAAGGCCATTGACTGGACCACGTCCTTCCTCTCTGGCAGAACCCAGAGCGTCTGCCTCCCGCCCTTCCGATCCGAAGCCACCGACATCATCTGCGGCGTCCCCCAGAGCTCATCCCTCAGCCCGACGCTGTTCAACGTCTACATGGCCCCCCTCGCACAAGTGGCCCGCCATCACGACCTCAGCATCATCTCCTATGCCGACGACACCCAGCTCATCCTCTCCCTCACCAAGGACCCGCACACCGCCAAAACCAACCTCCACGAGGGAATGAAGGCCGTCGCCGACTGGATGAGGAAATGCTGACTGAAGCTGAACTCGGACAAGACGGAGGTACTCATCCTCGGACCCACCCCCTCAGCCTGGGACGACTCCTGGTGGCCGACCACACTGGGAACAGCACCGACACCCACCGACCATGCACGCAACCTAGGATTCATCCTCGACTCCTCCCTCTCCATGTCTAAACAGGTCAACGCCGTCTCCTCCTCCTGCTACAACACCCTCCGCATGCTCCGCAGGATCTACAAGTGGATCCCAACCGAAACAAGAAGAACAGCAGCAGACTGGACTACGGCAACGCACTCTATGCAGGAATCCCAGCCAAACACCTACGATGACTACAACGCATCCAAAACGCCTCCGCCCGACGGATCGTCAACGTCCCCCGCCGCAGCCACATCACCCCCCACCTGAGAGTCCTACACTGGCTCTCCGTCGACAAGAGGATCACCTTCAAGCTCCTCACCCATGCACACAAAGCACTCCACAACGACGGACCAGCCTACCTGAACAGCAGACTCAGCTTCTACACTCCCACCCGCCAGCTCCGCTCCGCCAGCCTCGCCCTCTCCGCTGTCCCCCGCATCCAACGAACAACCTCCGGTGGCAGATCCTTCTCCTACCTCACCGCCAAGACCTGGAACACCCTCCCTACCCACCTACGACAGACCCAAGACCTACTTGCCTTCAGAAGACTCCTCAAGACCTGGCTCTTCAAGCAGTAGCGGCACCCCCCACCCCTCAGCGCCTTGAGACCCTCACGGGTAAGTAGCGTGCTTTACAAGTACTCTGATTGATTGATTGGCGCGCCACGTGGACCACCAACAGGGAAAGGTATCTCATTTGCAGAGGTGATTCGGAGGGCAGCTGTGACAATAGAACTGCAGTTGCCCACCATTGTTGCAAAAACTAACATTCTGATTCAGATTCTCTAACCAGAGCCTACTTCATCAAACCATTACTCCAATTTATTTAAGCCTTTATGTGTACATGGTCCAAACCATGTTCATGTCTGCAAGTCTGTTGACCTGTGGCTTGGTGACCTAGACCTCCTTCTGGTGATCCACACTTATTTACTAAACGCATTACGCTGAAGAGCCTGGTTGTGCAGACCTCAAAAGGTAATTTCAGTCCAAATACTTTTATGACCAATTCCCTGGGTAGGGAATCCAAAAGAATTGATGTTTCATGAAAAGTGTGTTTTCATTAGCCAGCCTGTTCTTCGATCCATCAATGTGGTTGGCCTATTAAGCAGGTACACACATGCATTATCGGACATGGCCTGTGAGATGTTGCTGGAGGTCTTAGAGTACCTGAGCACTTTGCTGGCCTACATGATACATGACGGCTAGGATACAGCAAAATACATATTCTGACCAGCCTGGAAACTGAACAGTGTCGTGCTCACAGAGCATGCCTGGATGAGGTAATCTGGGTTTTCTCGTGGCGTGCAAGCATCCCTTATACAATTCGGCAATAGAAAGACTCACAGACAGGCACACCACAGCATGATACTAGGGGTTATTGACTCCGATTAAGCAAATTCCACACAGTTCAGGTAATTCATGGGTTACTTCAGAGGGTTACCTTATAGGTAAGGCCAGCCCTTGTAACGAGTTGTACAGCAGTCAGCCCAATCCTTGTGAGACGGTGGATGTGGCACTCGTAGGAACTATACAGGCCAGCAGGTACTGCAGTCTTCCATTTCTTCATCTCCTGTTGCAGCGGCCACCAAGCCATCTTGCTTTTCTTTCAAAGATTCATGCCTGGTCGGTAGAAGGCAGGATCCAACATGTTCTCCCTGAATTGAGAGCCAGCAAATCGTACTGTGGAGTCTTACAGGTTGTTCAAAAGGGCTACCCCACAGTACCTTCCTCCCACACCAGAGCACATTTTGGAGGAGCACTCTGCTATCCTGATGCAAGAAGTGAATCTTTTACTCTCCTAGTGTGCCAATGAATGGGTACTAGACGCGGAGAAAGTAGAAGGGTTCTATATGTTCTACTTCCACTTTCGGAAGAAGGATTGGGGCCTCAGGCGTATTCTGTAACTGTGTCATTGAATGCTTTTCTGTGAAAAGATAAATTCAAAATGCTCACACTGGCTGAGATCCTCCCTGCCATTGACCCAGGAGACTGGGTTGTGTCTTTGGACATACCCCCCTGCAGTCTCACAGATGTTATCTGCAGTTCAAGGTCAAGTGCGTTTTCAAATTGCAGTGCTTCCTTTCAGCCAAACTTCAGCCCCATTCCCAACAGAGATGGTGGTGGTGTATGCCCATTTTCAGAGATCAGAAGTAAAGGTATTTCCATACCACGAAGATTGGCTGCCTAAGGCCGGCTCGCGCTAGTCAGTCATAGACCATCTCCAAGATGACAGCCAAACACCTGAGGTTGTTGGGTTTCACCATTAACGAGCCTCAGTTCCATCTGCGCCCTACGCAAAGGCTTCTTCTCATTTGAGTAATTCTGGACACGGCGGTGTTCAGGGCCTTTCCTCCTCCACAGGAAGCTTAGCACATTAAGGATATGGTCCTAATGTTTCAGGATGTGACCTGGATCAGGAAGTATGGCTCTGAGGCTGCTTGGTATGTATGTTCTTCATCCTGAACGTCATTTGGCACATTGCAGGCCCTACAGTGGACCTTCAGATCTCAGTGAGCCCAGCATTGGGGTTGCCTCTCGCACTCCATTCAGGATTCAAGGAAGATGGAGCAGGATCTGTAGTGGTGGCTGGTGGACCTCAATCTGACCTGGTGGTAGGCTACTGCTACTATCCCTCCCCCACCCTGAGGTCAAAATAGTGATGAAAATATTGCTGTTGGGTTGGTGGGGACATATGAGAGAGGTGGGGATCAGAGGCTTCTGGTCTTCGACAGAGAGCATGCTCCATCTCAACATGCTGGAGCTTCACGCAATCCATTTGGTCCTCAAAATCTTCTTGCAATCCATAAAAGGGGAGGCTGGTGCAGGTCCTCACAGACAACAATACCTCCAAGAGGTACTGCAACAGGCAGGGCAAGCAAGGTGGAGTGGGGTTCAGGATCTTGTACCCAGCGGCTCTACGCCTCTGAAGACATAAAACCAGCAAAACATCTTCTCAATTTCAAGAAACCATGTGGAGTCCCTGAATGCTAGAGTGGACAAACTAAACAGATGTCATCTGGCAGACCAGTAGTAGCAATCTAGTGCAGGGCTTCTTCAATGATTAGGAAATGTCCTGGAAATATCTATTTGCAGCCATTGAGAACATGAAATGTCAATAATTTTGCACACTGGAGTTTCCTCTAATGCTTTGGGTAGACTATGCATTCCAGCTAGAATGGATCAATTCGCAATGCCACTGCTCCTTGTCCTATGGCACATTCTGAAAAAGATCAGGGTAGACCGGGCCCAAGTCAATCTAGCTGCTCTGGAGTGGGCCAGGAGAGTAGTACCCGGAGCCCCTGAACCTGACCACTTGCCCTTCGATACGGTTCCTACTTCGGGACATCCATCAGTCTCAGGAACAGAGCACGGACCTGCATCCAAGAACCTACCCCTCCATGGGTGGAGAATGAACAGCACCGCCTGGATTCCTTTGGTGTGCCCACAGAGATGGTTGATGTCATCCTTGCGGCCAGATGCCCTTCCATACAGTCCAGCTACGCAGGGCACTGGGAAAGATTTGTTGCCTAGGGTAGTACCCTATCTGCCAATCCTTACTAGCTCGACTTTCTGTTATTCTTTTGCTTGTTCCTTTGTCAGCCAGACTTTCTGATGTTCTTTTGTTTGTTCTTTCGTCAGCCCAGCAAGGGCTATCTATGTGCTCTTTCTGTTTATCAGAATAAATATCTTTAAGCCACCCTTTGTGGTGGGTTTTAGTAAAGGATTGACCCACGTTTCCCCAAACTGCTTGTGATACCTCAGTGGGATCTGACCTGCTTTCAACATTTCTTATGTGCATGCCTTTTGAGCCTCTGCACAACTGCTCGATAAGGCTCCTAACATTGACAAAATCTTCTGGGGCTGATGGCCTCCTGCATCCTACTGGTGCATCACGCCAGGTGCCGGATGCGGGCTCTGCAGTGGGACCTGAAGTTTCAGTGGGCCCAGCATCAAGGCAACCAATCCGACCATGTCCTGATCTCGGAGGGTACTGCGAGACAGATGCAGTGGTGGCTCACGGACCGCGATTGGGTCTGCGGCAGATCCCTCTCCCTTCCCCAACCGGAGCACGTAGTTGTGACGGACGCATCCCTCCAGGGCTGGGGAGGCCACATGGGAGAGGCGGAGATCAGAGGCCTCTGGTCTCCGGCGGAGACTCGACTCCACATCAACATGTTGGAGCTTCGGGCGATTCGTCTAGCACTGAAGGCATTCCTCCCCTCTGTCCGGGGGAGTGTAGTGCAGGTGTTCACGGACAACACCACTGCCATGTGGTACTGCAACAAACAGGGCGGGGTGGGGTCGTGGACCCTTTGCCAGGAGGCTCTGCGCCTTTGGCAATGGCTGGAACATCAGGGCGTGACTCTGGTGGTTCAACACCTGGCAGGTTCTCTGAACGCCAAGGCGGACGAACTCAGCCGCCGGTGCATGATGGATCACGGATGGCGTCTGAACTCGGACGTGGCGCAAGGCCTCTTTCAGCAATGGGGAGAGCCTTGGTTAGATCTATTTGCCACCGAAGAGAACGCGCAATGTCATCAGTTCTGCGCGTTGGAATTTCCAAGGTGGCACTCGCTCGGAGACGCTTTTCGTCGCGAGTGGAGTTGCGGTCTGTTGTACGCCTTGTGATACCTCAGTGGGATCTGACCTGCTTTCAACATTTCTTATGTGCATGCCTTTTGAGCCTCTGCACAACTGCTCGATAAGGCTCCTAACATTGACAAAAAAAATTCTTATTGCAATCACCTTGGTGCGCCGCTTGAGTGTACTACAGGTATTGCTGATGCAACCAAACTACACCACCTTTTTTATGGACAAATTGTTGCTTACCAAGTTGTCGCACCCTTCCTCGTCGCACCCTTCCGTGTTCCATTGATCACTGCCAGCCTTCTTTGCTCCACCTCACAGGAGGAGGAGATCCGCTCTGCTGGAGTTTTTGGACTGTCTCACCTCTCCAGGCCTGCTGCCTATTAAAAGTACTGCTTTGGTATCTATTCTAAATCATCAAAAGAAAAATGTGATCACTTTCAGTAATGTTTATTTTTGATGAATATGCTATTTTCAGATTACTGCTCTCCCACCCACCCGTTCTGTGGAGTAGCCTCTTTTATGTCTAAACATGTCCCGAATTAGAGATTTGCACATTGTCACCAACAATTTTGTTCAATGTTCCTTATTTGGAGACGCGAAGCGAGGAAGATTAATGAAAGTGATGCAGAGGTGGTGCTTATACACGGCTTTGCACCATCACTTCCTGGGCAATATGGAGTCTCCGCAGACCTGCAAGACATGACCTACAGCTTTATGTGCTCTTCTCAGAAAATCTCTGATCTTACTTGGTGCCTTTATATATTCTAACGGTGGGGATGGCGTTCCATCAGAAACACTGTTACAAAAGATAAGTAACTTGGGGGTCTATTAGTTTATCGGGCGGATCACCACCGCCCGTATGGTGGTGGCGATCTGCCCGCCATTTCCCACCGCCCTTCTCCCATTTCCCCCCGCCATATTACGATGGCGGGGGACCCCGGCGGACGGAAAGACCGTCCGCCCGTTTTTTCCGTCAATGAGTCGACTGTGCGGAAAAGGGGCTGAATATGGTGGCGGTGTCTTCAAGACACCTCCATCCATATTACAATGCAGACGGAGATGTGTCTTTCCATGGCGGCGGCGCCGCCATGGAAAGGCATATGGTTCCTGCATGTGGGGGCCCGTTGCGGGCCCAGGGAATGTTAGGGGGGTGGGGGGTGCACATCGGGGGTACCTATGGTACCCCCTTCATTGGCATGGACAAGGTGGCATGTAATGTCACTATCATAAATTAATATATTTTTTAATGTATTAATATGTTTTAATTTAGATTTTGTAGTGCTAATTTTATGAAGTAATTAAGTAATTATTAATTGGTTGTTCATTATTAATTAATTATATTAATTGTGTCATTTGTTTAGGAGCGGGTTGTGGCGTTTATAGGGGTAAAGTGTGGGAAGTAATTTATTTTTAATTAATAATTATTTAATTAATGCTAATTAATTACAATTGAAATATGGTAATTGTGTAATGAATTTTTAAAGTGAGTTGTGGGGTTTATCGTGGTAAAGGGTGGGAAGTAATTTATTTTCAAATAATTATTAAGTAGTTGTTAATTGATATCTGAAAGAGGCACGTTAGTATTAGATTCCTTACCTTAGAATATCCCCAGGCGTCAGACTGGATCCGGAAACTTTTGCGTAGCAGTACCCTTGCGCGTCGGTAGGCGTCGTCTGCGGCTCCGCGTCCGTCGTCGGCGTCGTGGGCGCCGTGATGACGTCGTCGGAGTACTTAGACGCCGCCTCTGCGTGCTGACGTCAGTTCTTCTTTTTTCCGCGCCAGCAAGCGCAGAGCTGGAAAAAGCAGTAACCCTAGTCAATTTTTGACTAACTTTTTGATCACCTTTTTGATTGTATTTCGAGTTTCTCGACTCCGAACGGTGCCGTAGGGATGCCCGGTTTCAAGCACTGTGACGATTGCGACCGCCTGATGTCAGTCACGGATCCTCACGCGTCTGTTTATCTTGTCTGGGCGTCGACCACGACGACAAGGCCTGCTCCGACTGCCGGGCCCTCTCTTCGAAAGCCAGGCGTGAGCGGTCCCGCAGGCGACTCGAACTCCGGCAGTCGGTCCCGCGCCGTGAGAGGTCCCGATCCCATGGGAGGTCGAGGGACAGGTCGCGGGCTCGGAGCCACCACAGTTCCGAGGGTAGGCCGCACTCCTCCGGGTCGAAGTCGTCGTCAGGTAAGAGGCACAAGAAGTCCAAGCGGCATCATCGCTCCTCGGACTCCCCCCGACGCTCGCACGATGCGGCCGGGGGTTCGGGTGACACCACCCACGCGGCTCCACACCCTCCGGTCCCTGGGCTGAATGCGACGCAGGAGGAGATCGTGCGCTTCCTCATGGCCATGAGGAAACTCTCTCCTCCGACGGGCTCCGCGGCGCCTTCGGGCCCAGCGGACCCGTCGGGGCCTAGCGGGTCGGCGGCTCCGGCCCCGACGCCGTCGGGTGCCTCGGCCCCGACGCCGCCGACGCCTTCGGGCCCGGCGCCGCAGGACTCCGCTGGACCTCCTTCGGGATCTGGTACGTCGCCGGTGGATCTTACGACCTCCCCGGCGTCGTCCCCGGTTCTACCTTCGTTCCTGTTTAGGCGCCAGGACGGCCCCGATGGGCGCCGCTCCAGACGTCGTTTATGAACAGGCCCCATTGGTTGAGAACCCTGAGTTTCAGGAGATGGGTGATGAAGAGGACTGGGAGGGGTCTGAGGACCCTCTGACCAGAGAGTGTCAGTCTCAAGAGGACTGGACAGGAGACCTTGGGGAGGCCAGTGGCCTGGACACCTCTCCAGACACTGGTTTTGTCTCCCCTCCTACCGTGGCTTCGGAGGAGGGGGCAACCTATAGTGTGGTGCTGATGAGGGCTGCCAAGGCATTGGGCCTTGAGCTCCCCGTCGCGGCCGTGAGGACTAACCTCCTCACTGAGGTCCTTAAACCGCAGTCAAGCTCGGCCGAGCCTCTGCTGCCCTTTAATGAGGCCTTGACCGACGTTCTTCTGGGCACTTGGTCCAAGCCCGCTACGGGTTCGCCCGTAGATAGGAACGTGGCCAGACGCCACCGCCCAGCCCCGGGCGACCCATGTTTCCTGTCCTCCCACCCTACCCCCGAGAGCCTGGTCATCCAGGCCTCCAATTCCCAGACCGCATTCCCATCGGCCCCGCCCGACAGGGAATCCAAGAGGTATGACCAGTATGGGAAGAAGATCTTCTCATCCCTTAGTCTAGGCCTGCGGTCTTCCAACACCGCCTGCCTCTTGGGACGTTACACCCACTCTGTGTGGGATAAGGTCGCGGAAGTGCTGCCAGAGTGTCCGTTGGAGGTACGGGCCAAACTCGGCCAAGCCCTTGTGGAGGGCCGGGATGCAGCCAAGTATTTCATCAGGTGTGGGCTGGATACCACCGACTCGCTGGGTAGTGCGATGGCAACGACGGTGGCGGTCAGACGCCACGCCTGGCTGAGGTCCGCCAACTTCTCGGCTGATGTCCAGAGCACACTCATGGACATGCGGTTCGATGGCCGTCGCCTCTTTGGCGACAAGGCAGACCATGCGCTTGAGCGCTTTAAGGACTCCAGGGCCACGGCCAAGTCCTTGGGCCTCTCGGGCCAGCGCCAGCAATCGGCTGCCTTTCACTCCTTTCGTGGCCACGGAAGGGGTGCGCCCACACGCGCCACCAGCCACGCTCCGCAGGGCAATACCCAACGCGGTGGCGGCCGTGGGAACCGCCGTCCAGGCGGTAGGGGTCAACGGCGAGGTCAGTCCACACCTTCCCCCGCAGCATCCGCCTCAAAACCCTCCTAGTCCGTGCTTTCAGGCCCATGTGACGCCAGTGGGGGGCAGGGTTCGCCATCACCACCTCCACTGGCGCACTGTCACTTCGGACAGGTGGGTGCTACAGATCGTCCGAAGGGGCTACTCCCGCCCCTTCGAGGCGACTCCTCCAGCCATGCCACCGCAGATCCACCGCGTATCGGGGGATCACTTGCGACTTCTGCAGGAGGAAGTTACAGCCCTCTTGGCCAAAGGGGCCATCGAGCGCGTTCCTGGGCCAGAAGTAGGGTGTGGTTGCTACTCCCACTACTTCCTGGTACCCAAGAAGGGCAAAGGGGGCCTACGCCCTATCTTGGACCTACGGAACGTCAACGGCTTCCTCCGGAAGGAGAAGTTCAAGATGCATTACACTGGCTCAGGTCTTAGCTGCCCTGGATCCAGGAGACTGGATGGTAGCGTTGGACTTGCAGGACGCTTATTTCCACATCCCCGTCCTGCCGGCCCACCGGCGCTACCTGCGGTTCACGGTTGGCCACGAGCACTTTCAGTTTACCGTGCTCCCCTTCGGCCTTACCAGCGCCCCACGGGTGTTCACAAAGGTGATGGCGGTGGTCGCAGCTCATCTGCGCAGGTTGGGGGTTTCAGTCTTCCCCTACCTCGACGACTGGCTGTTGAAGGCGGGCTCGCCCCAGACAGTCGTCAGCCGCCTCCAGACTACGGCAGACCTCCTGCATCAGCTGGGGTTCTCGATCAATGTGCCAAAGTCACACCAGTGCCCCTCTAAGAAGCTCCTCTTCATCGGAGCGGTTCTAGACTCGGCGCAGTTTCGGGGTTATCCACCCGAGCAGCGGGTCCGGGATATTCAGGCTCTGATTCCCATCTTTCAGCCGTTATCCCGGGTTTCGGTCAGGTTGACGCTGCGGCTTCTGGGGCTGATGGCCTCCTGCATCCTACTGGTGCATCACGCCAGGTGGCGGATGCGGGCTCTGCAGTGGGACCTGAAGTTTCAGTGGGCCCAGCATCAAGGCAACCTATCCGACCATGTCCTGATCTCGGAGGGCACTGCGAGACAGATGCAGTGGTGGCTCACGGACCGCGATTGGGTCTGCGGCAGATCCCTCTCCCTTCCCCAACCGGAGCACGTAGTTGTGACGGACGCGTCCCTCCAGGGCTGGGGAGGCCACATGGGAGAGGCGGAGATCAGAGGACTCTGGTCTCCGGCGGAGACTCGACTCCACATCAACATGTTGGAGCTTCGGGCGATTCGTCTAGCACTGAAGGCATTCCTCCCCTCTGTCCGGGGGAGTGTAGTGCAGGTGTTCACGGACAACACCACTGCCATGTGGTACTGCAACAAACAGGGCGGGGTGGGGTCGTGGACCCTTTGCCAGGAGGCTCTGCGCCTTTGGCAATGGCTGGAACATCAGGGCGTGACTCTGGTGGTACAACACCTGGCAGGTTCTCTGAACGCCAAGGCGGACGAACTCAGCCGCCGGTGCATGATGGATCACGAATGGCGTCTGAACTCGGACGTGGCGCAAGGCCTCTTTCAGCAATGGGGAGAGCCTTGGTTAGATCTATTTGCCACCGAAGAGAACGTGCAATGTCATCAGTTCTGCGCGTTGGAATTTCCAAGGTGGCACTCGCTCGGAGACGCTTTTCGTCGCAAGTGGAGTTGCGGTCTGTTGTACGCCTTGTGATACCTCAGTGGGATCTGACCTGCTTTCAACATTTCTTAAGTGCATGCCTTTTGAGCCTCTGCACAACTGCTCGATAAGGCTCCTAACATTGACAAAAAATGTTCTTATTGCAATCACCTTGGTGCGCCGCTTGAGTGTACTACAGGTATTGCTGATGCAACCAAACTACACCACCTTTTTTATGGACAAATTGTTGCTTACCAAGTTGTCGCAGCCTTCCTCGTCGCACCCTTCCGTGTTCCATTGATCACTGCCAGCCTTCTTTGCTCCACCTCACAGGAGGAGGAGATCCGCTCTGCTGGAGTTTTTGGACTGTCTCACCTCTCCAGGCCTGCTGCCTATTAAAAGTACTGCTTTGGTATCTATTCTAAATCATCAAAAGAAAAATGTGCTCACTTTCAGTAATGTTTATTTTTGATGAATATGCTATTTTCAGATGACTGCTCTCCCACCTACCCGTTCTGTGGAGTAGCCTCTTTTATGTCAACATGTCCCAAATTAGAGATTTGCACATTGTCACCAACAATTTTGTTCAATGTTCCTTATTTGGAGACGCGAAGCGAGGAAGATTAATGAAAGTGATGCCACCGTGCAGAGGTGGTGCTTATACACGGCTTTGCACCATCACTTCCTGGGCAATATGGAGTCTCCGCAGACCTGCAAGACTTGACCTACAGCTTTATGTGCTCTTCTCAGAAAATCTCTGATCTTACTTGGTGCATTTATATATTCTAACGGTGGGGATGGCGTTCCATCAGAAACACTGTTACAAAAGATAAGTAACTTGGGGGTCTATTAGTTTATCGGGCGGATCACCACCGCCCGTATGGTGGTGGCGATCTGCCCGCCATTTCCCACCGCCCTTCTCCCATTTCCCCCCGCCATATTACGATGGCGGGGGACCCCGGTGGACGGAAAGACCGTCCGCCCGTTTTTTCCGTCAATGAGTCGACTGGGCGGAAAAGGGGCTGAATATGGTGGCGGTGTCTTCAAGACACCTCCATCCATATTACAATGCAGGCGGAGATGTGCCTTTCCATGGCGGCGGCGCCGCCATGGAAAGGCATATGGTTCCTGCATGTGGGGGCCCGTTGCGGGCCCAGGGAATGTTAGGGGGGTGGGGGGTGCACATCGGGGGTACCTATGGTACCCCCCTTCATTGGCATGGACAAGGTGGCATGTAATGTCACTATCATAAATTAATATATTTTTTAATGTATTAATATGTTTTAATTTAGATTTTGTAGTGCTAATTTTATGAAGTAATTAAGTAATTATTAATTGGTTGTTCATTATTAATTAATTATATTAATTGTGTCATTTGTTTAGGAGCGGTTTGTGGCGTTTATAGGGGTAAAGTGTGGGAAGTAATTTATTTTTAATTAATAATTATTTAATTAATGCTAATTAATTACAATTGAAATATGGCAATTGTGTAATGAATTTTTAAAGTGAGTTGTGGGGTTTATCGTGGTAAAGGGTGGGAAGTAATTTATTTTCAAATAATTATTAAGTAGTTGTTAATTGATATCTGAAAGAGACACGTTAGTATTAGATTCCTTACCTTAGAATATCCCCAGGCGTCAGACTGGATCCGGAAACTTTTCCGTAGCAGTACTCTTGCGCGTCGGTAGGCGTCGTCTGCGGCTCCGCGTCCGTCGTCGGCGTCGTGGGCGCCGTGATGACGTCGTCGGAGTACTTAGACGCCGCCTCCGCGTGCTGACGTCAGTTCTTCTTTTTTCCGCGCCAGCAAGCGCAGAGCTGGAAAAAGCAGTAACCCTAGTCAATTTTTGACTAACTTTTTGATCACCTTTTTGATTGTATTTCGAGTCTCTCGACTCCGAACGGTGCCGTAGGGATGCCCGGTTTCAAGCACTGTGACGATTGCGACCGCCTGATGTCGGTCACGGATCCTCACCGCGTCTGTTTATCTTGTCTGGGCGTCGACCACGACGACAAGGCCTGCTCCGACTGCCGGGCCTTGAGCTCCCCGTCGCGGCCGTGAGGACTAACCTCCTCACTGAGGTCCTTAAACCGCAGTCAAGCTCGGCCGAGCCTCTGCTGCCCTTTAATGAGGCCTTGACCGACGTTCTTCTGGGCACTTGGTCCAAGCCCGCTACGGGTTCGCCCGTAGATAGGAACGTGGCCAGACGCCACTGCCCAGCCCCGGGCGACCCATGTTTCCTGTCCTCCCACCCTACCCCCAAGAGCCTGGTCATCCAGGCCTCCAATTCCCAGACCGCATTCCCGTCGGCCCCGCCCGACAGGGAATCCAAGAGGTATGACCAGTATGGGAAGAAGATCTTCTCATCCCTTAGTCTAGGCCTGCGGTCTTCCAACACCGCCTGCCTCTTGGGACGTTACACCCACTCTGTGTGGGATAAGGTCGCGGAAGTGCTGCCAGAGTGTCCGTTGGAGGTACGGGCTAAACTCGGCCAAGCCCTTGTGGAGGGCCAGGATGCAGCCAAGTATTTCATCAGGTGTGGGCTGGATACCACCGACTCGCTGGGTAGAGCGATGGCAACGACGGTGGCGGTCAGACGCCACGCCTGGCTGAGGTCCGCCAACTTCTCGGCTGATGTCCAGAGCACACTCATGGACATGCCGTTCGATGGCCGTCGCCTCTTTGGCGACAAGGCAGACCATGCGCTTGAGCGCTTTAAGGACTCCAGGGCCACGGCCAAGTCCTTGGGCCTCTCGGGCCAGCGCCAGCAATCGGCTGCCTTTCACTCCTTTCGTGGCCACGGAAGGGGTGCGCCCACACGCGCCGCCAGCCACGCTCCGCAGGGCAATACCCAACGCGGTGGCGGCCGTGGGAACCGCCGTCCAGGCGGTAGGGGTCAACGGCGAGGTCAGTCCACACCTTCCCCCGCAGCATCCGCCTCAAAACCCTCCTAGTCTGTGCTTTCAGGCCCATGTGACGCCAGTGGGGGGCAGGGTTCGCCATCACCACCTCCACTGGCGCACTGTCACTTCGGACAGGTGGGTGCTGCAGATCGTCCGAAGGGGCTACTCCCTCCCCTTCGAGGCGACTCCTCCAGCCATGCCACCGCAGAACCACCGCGTATCGGGGGATCACTTGCGACTTCTGCAGGAGGAAGTTACAGCCCTCTTGGCCAAAGGGGCCATCGAGCGCGTGCCTGGGCCAGAAGTAGGGTGTGGTTGCTACTCCCACTACTTCCTGGTACCCAAGAAGGGCAAAGGGGGCCTACGCCCTATCTTGGACTTACGGAACGTCAACGGCTTCCTCCAGAAGGAGAAGTTCAAGATGCTGACACTGGCTCAGGTCTTAGCTGCCCTGGATCCAGGAGACTGGATGGTAGCGTTGGACTTGCAGGACGCTTATTTCCACATCCCCGTCCTGCCGGCCCACCGGCGCTACCTGCGGTTCACGGTTGGCCACGAGCACTTTCAGTTTACCGTGCTCCCCTTCGGCTTTACCAGCGCCCCACGGGTGTTCACAAAGGTGATGGCGTTGGTCGCAGCTCATCTGCGCAGGTTGGGGGTTTCAGTTTTCCCCTACCTCGACGACTGGCTGTTGAAGGCGGGCTCGCCCCAGAAAGTCGTCAGCCACCTCCAGACTACGGCAGACCTCCTGCATCAGCTGGGGTTCTCGATCAATGTGCCAAAGTCACACCTGTGCCCCTCTAAGAAGCTCCTCTTCATCGGAGCGGTTCTAGACTCGGCGCAGTTTCGGGTTTATCCACCCGAGCAGCGGGTCCGGGATATTCAGGCTCTGATTCCCATCTTTCAGCCGTTATCCCGGGTTTCGGTCAGGTTGACGCTACGGCTTCTGGGGCTGATGGCCTCCTGCATCCTACTGGTGCATCACGCCAGGTGGCGGATGCGGGCTCTGCAGTGGGACCTGAAGTTTCAGTGGGCCCAGCATCAAGGCAACCTATCTGACCATGTCCTGATCTCGGAGGGCACTGCGAGACAGATGCAGTGGTGGCTCACGGACCGCGATTGGGTCTGCGGCAGATCCCTCTCCCTTCCCCAACCGGAGCACGTAGTTGTGACGGACGCGTCCCTCCAGGGCTGGGGAGGCCACATGGGAGAGGCGGAGATCAGAGGCCTCTGGTCTCCGGCGGAGACTCGACTCCACATCAACATGTTGGAGCTTCGGGCGATTCGTCTAGCACTGAAGGCATTCCTCCCCTCTGTCCGGGGGAGTGTAGTGCAGGTGTTCACGGACAACACCACTGCCATGTGGTACTGCAACAAGCAGGGCGGGGTGGGGTCGTGGACCCTTTGCCAGGAGGCTCTGCGCCTTTGGCAATGGCTGGAACATCAGGGCGTGACTCTGGTGGTTCAACACCTGGCAGGTTCTCTGAACGCCAAGGCGGACGAACTCAGCCGCCGCTGCATGATGGATCACGAATGGCGTCTGAACTCGGACGTGGCGCAAGGCCTCTTTCAGCAATGGGGAGAGCCTTGGTTAGATCTATTTGCCACCGAAGAGAACGTGCAATGTCATCAGTTCTGCGCGTTGGAATTTCCAAGGTGGCACTCGCTCGGAGACGCTTTTCGTCGCGAGTGGAGTTGCGGTCTGTTGTACGCCTTGTGATACCTCAGTGGGATCTGACCTGCTTTCAACATTTCTTAAGTGCATGCCTTTTGAGCCTCTGCACAACTGCTCGATAAGGCTCCTAACATTGACAAAAAATGTTCTCATTGCAATCACCTTGGTGCGCCGCTTGAGTGTACTACAGGTATTGCTGATGCAACCAAACTACACCACCTTTTTTATGGACAAATTGTTGCTTACCAAGTTGTCGCACCCTTCCTCGTCGCACCCTTCCGTGTTCCATTGATCACTGCCAGCCTTCTTTGCTCCACCTCACAGGAGGCGCAAGGCCTCTTTCAGCAATGGGGAGAGCCTTGGTTAGATCTATTCGCCACCGAAGAGAACGCGCAATGTCATCAGTTCTGCTTGTTGGAATTTCCAAGGTGGCACTCGCTCGGAGACGCTTTTCGTCGCGAGTGGAGTTGCGGTCTGTTGTACGCCTTTCCGCCTATACCACTTCTGCCCAGAGTGCTGAAGAAGATCAGGCGCGACCGGGCCCAAGTCATCCTTGTGGCTCCGGACTGGGCTCGAAGGTACTGGTATCCCGAGGTACTCAGTATGTCAGTCGATCCCCCGGTTCGTCTGCCTCTTCAGGAGGACCTTCTGTCGCAGCAGCAGGGGACGGTCCTCCACCCGAACCTGTCCAGTCTCCACCTCCATGCTTGGAGATTGAGCGGCGACAGTTGAGGCCATTTGACTTGCCTCCTGAAGTCTGTAACGTCATTCTGGCAGCCAGGCGTCCCTCCACAAAGTCGGTATACGCCTGCAGGTGGAACAGATTTGTGGCATGGTGCACAGCAAAGGCTGTGGATCCTCTTGCTGCCCCTCTTTCAGAGGTTCTTCTCTTCCTTCTTTCTCTTGCCCAGCAGGGCTCTGCTCTGGGCACTATCAAGGGCTACCTTTCTGCCCTTTCAGCCTTTCTCAGGCTACCTGATCAGCCTTCTTTGTTCAAGTCCCCTATTGTAAACAGATTTCTTAAGGACATCACTCACACTTTTCCTCCTGTTCCGTTTGTGATGCCTCAGTGGGACTTGAACCTGGTTCTGACTTTTCTGATGTGCGCTCCCTTTGAGCCACTTCACAATTGCCCTCTTCGCCTTCTGACTTTGAAGACTGCTTTCCTGGTTGCCATCACCTCTGCCAGGAGAGTGAGTGAGCTCCAGGCTCTTTCTTGTACTCCACCTTTCCTTTCTGTCCATCCGGACAAAGTGGTGCTTCGTACCAAACCATCTTTCCTGCCCAAGGTTGTCACGGCCTTCCACATTGGGCAGTCTATCACCTTGCCTACCTTCTTTCCGCCACCGCATCCCTCTAAAGAGGAAGAGCGGCTCCATCGTCTGGACCCAAAACGTGCGCTCTCGTTTTATCTGGATCGTACACGCCAGTTCCGGGTGGATAACCAACTCTTTGTTGGTTACGTGGGCGCTAAGAAGGGGAAAGCGGTGCACAAGAGGACCATCTCCCGGTGGATCATCTTGTGTATCCAGGCATGCTACTCCTTGGCTAGGAAGGAGCCCCCTGCTGGATTGCGGGCTCATTCTACCCGAGCCACGGCGACTACCACTGCCCTGGGCAGGGGTGTGCCCTTACAAGACATCTGTCAGGCAGCTACGTGGGCATCGCTGCACACGTTTGCAAGACACTACTGCCTGGACAGCCAAGTCCGGAGGGATGGCTTCTTTGGCCGTTCCGTCCTCCGGGACTTTCTGGTGTGATTATTGGTTCGTAGACCCACCACCGGGGTTGGTATTGCTGGGGTATCTATTCTAAGGTACGGAATCTAATACTAACGTGTCTCTTTCAGATGCACAAGTTACTACTTGTGTAACGATATATCTGTAAGAGACATTAGTTAGTATTAGATTCCTTACCGACCCACCCATCCTCCCCGTTCTGCGAACCAATATCTAGGGTTAGGGTTGTCCCCGTCAGGGCCCTAGTTTCAATGGCACCAGTGTTGGTTTTTAACATGGCTCTGCGTTTCTGGCGCGGAAAAGCTGTGTCTAAGAACTGACGTCAGCACGCGGAGGCGGCGTCTAAGTACTCCGACGACATCATCACGGCGCCCACGACGCCGACGATGGACGCGGAGCCGCAGACGACGCCTACCGACGCGCAAGGCTACTGCTACGCAAAAGTTTCCGGATCCAGTCTGACGCCTGGGGATATTCTAAGGTAAGGAATCTAATACTAACTAATGTCTCTTACAGATATATCGTTACACAAGTAGTAACTTGTGCATTAATGTATTACTTTAAAATTAATTATGGAAATTGTGCAATGATTTTTACGTGTAGGTTGTGGGGTTTATAGGGGTGAACGTTGGAAAGTACTGTATGTTCAATTAATTAATTATTTGATCATTAATAATTCATCAATTGATAATTAGTTAGGGTAATTGCTTATTTTTTTGTGTGTGGGTTGTGGTTTTATAGGGGTAATGTTTGGGGAGTAAATTTATTTTCATCTGTTTTAATTTGGTTTTTAATGTATAATATTTCTTTAATTGATGGTTAACTATGTTAATTATGGAGGTACATTTTTTGAAAATCTTTAATGTGTGTTGTGAATTGTGCGTTATAGGGTAGGAAATACAAAATATTACATTTATGTAATAATGAATGCTTTTATTTATAAATAGTTTTTAATTAAAAATAGTTATGTTTGTAAATTATTTTTAAATGTATTTAATATAATATTTCTAGTATTTGTCATATCTATTTAACTTAATATGTTTCTATTTTTATATATTTTTACATTTAAAAAAAAATGTTTTGTGTTGGTGATATTTTGTTTGTTTTTAATTTTGAACTGACTGGAGTGGGAATATTAATTTGTACCCCTCCGCTATCCAACCCTTTCCCTATTGTTGCACTAAGTGGAGTGGGAATAGTATTTTTTACCTCTCCACTATCCAACACTTTCCCTAGTCTTGCACTAACTGGAGTGGTAATAGTATGTTCTACCCCTCGGCTATCCAACACTTTCCCTACTGTTGCACTCACTGGAGTGGGAATAGTAGTTTTTACCCCCCGCTATCCAACACTTTCCCTACTGTTGCTCTAACTGGAGTGGGAATAGTAATTTTTACCCCTCTGCTATCCAACACTTTCCCTACTGTTGCACTCACTGAAGTGGGAATAGTAATTTGTACCGCTACGCTATCTAACACTTTTTCTACTGTTTCTCTCACTGGAGTCAGAATAGTAATTTTTACCCCTCTGCTATCCAACACTTTCCCTATTGTTGCACTCACTGTAGTGGGAATAGTAATTTGTACCCCTCCGCTATCCAACATTTTTCCTACTGTTTCACTCACTGGAGTGAGAATTGTATTTTTTACCCCTCCGCTATCCAGCACTTTCACTATTGTTGCACTCACTGGAGTGGGAATAATAATTTTTACCCCTCCGCTATCCAACACTGTACCTACTGTTGCACTTACTGAAGTGGAAAATGTAAGTGTGAAGATTTATAAATAGTTTAATCTTTTAATTTGTAATATAATGTTTTTTTAATTAGATTTTATGTTATTGCCGTGTGTGTGTGTGTATATATATATATTTTTTTAATTTTCATATATACAATTATAAAATAAACTATAATAATAGTTTATTAATTGTTGTAAAGTAAATATATATATTACATTTTACATACGTATGTTTAAGTTTTTTTAAATAAATATATTTGTTATATTTGTTAAAATGTATAATGCATCGAATTCATTTTTTTAAGTTACTTTTATTATATGATATATTTGAAATTACTTTTTATACATATATTAAAATCGATATTTTGTACAACTATATTTTTTTACATTTTTTTGTACTTACCATTATAAATATAGGATGTCGATATTTTTGACATTGATATTTATAACTCGATATTTGTGTATGGGGATATTTTGGGGGTCGATAATCTATCAGTGAACCAACCAAAACACATGGGTAACAGACATTTACCACACCAATATCTCTAACTCTCGCAAATGTGAGACCTATTGCATTGCAAATGCTTGTTTCTGTTTTGTGTATGATACAGACAGTTACTGAGAAGGACTTCTATTCCGAACCTATTGTTGATTGATGTGGAATCGAGGCTGAGAAAGCACAATAGACTGGATTTGGGCCAAGACAGTGAGGAAAATGTGATTTTATTGGAAGGAAACTTCGACATTATTGTAAGATAATTGCCAGCACAGCCGTTTCTAGGTGTTGTGCCACCCTAGGCGAGAATTGAAAAATGCCGCCCCCTCCTTTTTTCTACCATCACTCTCTGCCCCGTCATCCAGGCTAGAAGAATAAATGCATTAGATATACAAGAACTTGTATTAAACAATAAAATACATCAAACATTAAATAACTAAATAAGCACTGTTCATGATATTTGAAGGGGTGTGGAATGTAATAAAATATCTACTTATCCATGGGACAGGTTGCTTCATAAATCCCAGTGTGTTCTTTTGAGAGTCTGCCATTTATTGCAGTATTATCCTTCTACCTGTGTTTGGTACTCGTAACATGCACACGTCACTTTTCTCTTGTAACACACTGTTTTCTACCTCTTACATTTTGTTTGCTTTCGATACCTGCACAAGTGCCACCAGTGCCTACGTAACGTTTGTTCTTGTGTTTGAGTGTCCTCCATATATTGCAATATTATACCTCTATGTTTACTTTGTACGCTTTTGTAACCTGCACACATGTCACTTTTTCCTCCTGTAATGCACCGTTTGCTACCTCTTGCATTTTGTTGGCTCATGATTGTCACTTTTGCCTCATTTAATGTAACGTTTGCTTTTGTAATTTGTTCACTTGTAATTTTCTCATGAGTCATGTATCAGTTCTGTTCCTATTGTGAAGTGCTCTGACACCTTCGGGTAAAGTCTGCGCTATATAAAAACGCATAAATGAGATAAGGGGTCCTCTGCTCTTTCTATCTTCTGCACACTCTCTTCGTGCTTCCTTGACCCCCTCTCCCGTGTCAAACTACTCCTCCAGGCTCCAGCCTCGCTCACATGCAGGGCCAGGGAGATAGATTCCATCAGCCATCATCACCTCACCTCAGTCACAGACCGGAGCGGAGGCCTGGACATGGGGCCGCCACCACCGCCATCTAATGATTTCATATCCGTCTCAGATCTTTTTAGCCTGCGCCTGGCCTGCTGCAACAAACAGACCCGCCCCGCCCGCGCCACCATCCAAACCAAACCTCACTTAGACACCCGGCGGCGTCAGTGCTAGATGTAGTGACCCAGAGTCACAGTCAGCAGTCTAGTGTTTTGTATGCCAGCACACTGAACACCCACCCACCACTGACTTCACTGGTCAGGTGACGCTGCCTTAATAAAAGTGGCCGAGCCCATGTGCTCTGGGCCAGTTGTACCATGTAGCTCACTGTGTCTGCGTCAGTTCTTTCCAGCATGAGGGCCCAGGGCCCCCATCATTACATTGGCGACGAGGAGGGCGGACGCTAGCCACGCGTGCCGCAGATAAAAGAAAAACCACGGAGAGAAGAAGGGAAGTGCCCATGTGCAGGACACCCCTCCGGGGAAGCGGTGCCGGCCGCCGAGAGGCCCGCGGGGCGTGTGCAGTGCCCCGGGCCTCCATGCCCAGCGCGAGCCTCCCGGCATGACGTGAAAGTGCAGCGGACCGACCAGAGCCCACCTGTGCCGGCCGCAACTGAGCGCCACGTGGAGGCGCGGCAAGAAGTGCCCGGGAGTTAGAGGACCGATGCGGAGCCCATCCGCAACGTGAACAGGCCCGTCGGCTGGAGGTGAGCCCGGGCGTAAAGGAACTGCCTGGGGGGCCGCGCGAGCGAGAGGCGATCCCCCCTTGTGTCCGTTATCAAGCGATTGCCCGTTGATAACGCAGGACTCGCGGAGCCCACCCGCGGCCTGCCTACAGCGACGCGGCGTTGGCCGCTACTGTCCCCGTCAGGAAGCGAGGCTCGCGGGGCCCACCTACGGCCTACATATAGCCATCCCTGCCGCGCAGCGTCGGACTGAAGCTGCCGCGGCGGTGGGGAAGGGGCCCCGCAGCGTGTGGAGAGCTGCCGGGCCCTGATTGAAGAAAGCGGAGCCCACCCGCTGTCGACCACCCCCACCCCCGCGAAGCGCATGGATGCCGCGGTGGGGGAGAACTGAGTGAAAGGCCCGCCGCGTTTTTGTGACCACTTAGCGGCCGTGAGAGAGACAGCGGGCAGCCCGTGACTGGACAGAGCAGCCAGCACATGCGGAGGCCAGCCCCCTGCACAATAAACAGAGGTCCAGCTGCTTTGTGTCCCCGAGCAGCCAGTGAAGTGCAGAAGAGCGCGAGGGCGAGAGAAGCAAAGAACGGACTCCGTCCGTCCCGCCCCCGCTGGAAGCCAGCGCGAGCAGCCTGCAGGGAAAACACGATACCAGCAGCGTGAGGAAAGCTGCTGAAGCACATACGACGACTGCAGTACGGACAAAATGTGGCACTGCTAACAACACTGCAAAAGCAATTGGGACACAGTGCTGACACGAAATAAAACACTCACCTGGACTGTGTGTACCAGGAGCAGCTGGAGAGGCATGGCAGGGATACCAGCGGTACACGAAGAACCTGAAGGGAAGCTGTGAGGTCCCTGACATGTAGCACGGAGCCGAGTGCAGGCAGAAAGCTTCCGAGGCTGAAAGGAGAGAAAGCGACACTGCCACCTAGTGGCGAAATCGCAGCACTGCACCCGCTGCACAAAATACATCGCACACAGTGTCTGCACCCTGTGATGTCCCCAACACGAGACTCTGCCTCTAAGAACAGACAGGGTCACAAGGGAAGCACCTTAACCAAGCCTGATTACCAGCAGTCACCCCAGGACTGTAGCTATGCACAGTGTCAAGTGCCACCAGCATTCTGCCACAGAAGCAAGTAGCTGCTTGACAAATGAGGAAAGTACAGCACACTGATGTGGAAACCAAACTGGCGCAGCGACGCCGCCACGTCCAAGGAAGCATACAAGCCATCACACAGCCTAGGAAGATAAAAGGCAACGGCGCAGGGACGAGCCAAAACATTCAGGAACGCGCCAGAAGACAGCGCCGGAAACTCCAGGAACACTCAAGGAGACAGCGCCGGGACGCGCCAGAAGCAAAGCATTGCGCAGGACAGCGCAAGGAGTGAAGGAACCCCACACCCGCACGACAGGACCGCGCAGGACAACGCAGGAACGTGCCAGGAGCGCCAGGAATCAAGAGCGCCAGAGTGACGCTGCACAGCGACACGCCAACGCCACAGAACAGCACTGCGCAGGAACGCGCAAGGAGTGAAGGAACTCCACACAACAGGACATCACCGCACTGCGCAGGAACGCGCAAGGAGTGAAGGAACTCCACGCCACCACGACCGAGTTACGCAGGGATCGCGTCCTCGGAGACCTGTCAGTAGGACACAGCGAAGATGACTTGCCAGAAAGTCACCGCAAGATGCGGACCAGTCAGATGGTCACCCGGAAAAGAAAGGAAAGAAGACGCGGACCAGTCAGTTGGTCGCCCGAAAGGAAAGGAAGAAGCTGACCAGGCAGATGGTCGCCTGGAAAGAAAAGGAGAAGATGACCAGTCAGATGGTCACCCGGAAAGAAAAGGAGAAGATGACCAGTCAGATGGTTGCCCGGAAAGAAAAGGAGAAGATGACCAGTCAGATGGTTGCCCGGAAAGAAAAGGAGAAGATGACCTGCCAGAAGGTCACGACTGCGAAGATGACTTGCCAGAAAGTCAAAGCTAAAGTAACTGAATATTCTGACATGAAGACCGACGTGAAGTTCAAGAAGAGGTCCATGGACGGGACCCAGAGGAGGTCTGATAACACCGACCCGAAGTAAAGGAGGAGCGACAGGAAGAAAGGTGCGATGCCTGGTTTTTGTCATCGGAAGAAGAGAAGGCGTGTCCTAAGGGTAGGACGCAACCAGGGAGACACGTGTGGAGTGCATGCCACACGGAGATGGCCTGGGTAGTGAAGACAAGAAATGGGACCGACCACGTCATGAAAGGAATGGAGGAGAAGAAGGGTAGTGAGTGCCACGGTGCCACTAGAAGATCATAAGAAGAGAAGAGGTGTGACCAGTCAACTCACACACCCATCAGAAGAAGATGGTGACATGCACCAGAACACCGGAGTGCAGCGAAGAACAAGGCCTGGCATGAACACCGGCGGCACCAGTCAAAGATATCCACCTACGAGCCATCCATCCAGGTGGCGATCGCAGAAGAGGGCAAGTTTGGACTGTTGACAACAATCTACCTTTGGGGTTGAGCGGAAGATTGGATGGCGAGAGTGCTCACACATCCGGCTGAGGAACTGACCACTCCACATCAACTCATGGCAGCCCAAGAAGCAAAGGCCTCCAGGGACTCTGGTGGCAGCAAGTCCCACAAGAGAGACAGGTTCACAACGGTGCGTCTGCAAGACCCACGGAGAGGAAAGCTTTACGTGCAAGAAAAGAGTCGACAACGTAACCTTCAGGTGGAACTAGGACACAACGGTGAAGATCGTGGAGTGCCCCGCTCACGGCCCGAAGGCTACGGTGGAGCAACATCACCGAAAAGCACCAGTCCAGTGGAAACCTGGCAAAGAGGTCCTCCCGGACATCTTGTGAGAGAGGAATACCGGCGAGACGGGCATCCTAGTGAGAGGGATGTATGCACCTACTCCTTTCATCTGCCTAGAAACACTTTGAAGCCTGCCCAGAGGCATCACCAAGGACCAGGACTGAAGAGGAGAACCGAGAAGACAAACAATACTCAGATCATGTCACCCTTCTCTCTAACTACCAACTGTCACCAGTGGTGCCAAGCAAAGGCAAGACCGAGAACAACATCCAGGCAGCGCAGACAGAAGATAGGACCCGCCGAAAAACGGCAAACCATGCCACAGTGACTCATGAGTCCTGGATGCAGCAACTACACCATCTGCGACCTGCAATCCACCAAAGAGACTCACTTCAAATCATAGAGTCCAGTGTTATATTGTATGTACATTTTCTTTCCCACAGGTTGAACTTTGTCGTGGGGTTTGCGAACTGCACTTTTTCTCCCACGGGTTGGACTTTCTTTTGTTTTCATTTTCCCCCAAGTTTGGGAGGGATGTAGTGACCCAGAGTCACAGTCAGCAGTCTAGTGTTTTGTATGCCAGCACACTGAACACCCACCCACCACTGACATCACTGGTCAGGTGACGCTGCCTTAATAAAAGGGGCCGAGTGCTCTGGGCCAGTTGTACCATGTAGCTCACTGTGTCTGCGTCAGTTCTTTCCAGCATGAGGGCCCAGGGCCCCCATCTTTACACTACCTAACCCAGCTCCTGCTCATGCTCACTCAGTGTTTTGCCTGCGCCAGCCAGGCCCACTCCGGCCGTGACCGTGAGGAGTGGACGGGCTCGGAGTCGGAGATAACAGTCAAAAATTAAACAGATAGTGATTCACCCGCCCGCCGCCGCCAGTCATTTACAACACAACATTAGCATAGCAAGCAGGCCTGAGTGATGATGAACAACGTCATTACTCATTATTACATGATGATTCTTCATTTGAAATTGAATTTGCATGCAATATGCATCCGATCCGAAATATATATTTAAATGTATTTTCGCAGCCAGCGGCCTTCTGACTGACTCACCGGTGCGTGCACTGCTCAGTCACGACATTACGTATGCCCCACGACCACTGTGCTGTTTGGAGGGCCCAGGGCCGGCGGGAGACAGAGTCGGGACCGGACAAGCCAACAAGACTGTGTGTGGCACTGGCAGCAGCAGGGTGGCAGCTGCTGTATACTATACTAATTAAACGGAATTCACGGCCATCACAGGGGAAGCAGCGCGCCAGCCGACACACACAGTCCGACCCTCCCCCGCGCGCGCCGAGAGAGATGGTGGCACTGGTGCGCGGTGCGCGGCACCGTGGTGAGCGCGCACGCGGGACGCGCGCGGGACATAGCCCGGGGCTAAGCCCGGGCAAAGGGCGGGCCCTCTGAGGCCCTCCGAGGACCGAAAGGACTGGACTGGCCGCAACCCCTTGCAAGTTTTATTAATTGTCTATTGTTGTTGTCATTGTCGTGCTCTATTCTCGTATGGGATGTTATTGTTTAGTCTTTAGCACCACCAAGTGTTCGAGTTTTTTTGTTGGTAATATTTAACATTACAGGGGTTGTTAATTAAGCATCTGTCCTTCTACTTTCTGACTAGAGTACCCCTTGATAGTTACTTGCTGGTGTAATACAATGTCATCACGAAAAACCCGAAGTCAGGCGGTGGCGGGGATAAAGAATATAAAAACCAAAAAACTTACAAATACTCTGGATAGCTTTATCCTTCGCACTAACACCCTAATTGATGAGGGTATTATATTGATGGAATGGAGGGTTTCTCAAGATTTGCTCAAAGCCAAAAGATCGTCATTGGGTAATATAGCCTTGGCTTGTACTCCGAATAAACATTTGAGTTTATCCGATACGCCCCAATCGTTAACCACTCATGTGACCCCTATATCAGTTGTGGCCCAGCCTCAATGTATAAATATATCTCCGGTACCCATACTACCAGTACCCTCATTTGAGTCCGCCACTCTTACTACTCCAGTGGTTACCTCTGCTATTATACACACAGACCCTTCACAGGCAGAAGTGCTCCCTGTAGAAAGTACAACATCCTCCCCAAAATCATCCGTTATAGAGGTGCCTAGTGATACTGTAGTAAACCAGATTACCTTGCCTTGTATGGGGAATTCAGTTTGTGTGGGAAATGGTTTACAGGAGGGAGGGATAAGTGTGGATGCCTCAGTTGACAATGTTAGGCCACATCGTGTATCCCACCCCCTCCCCCTAGAGTTACCTGACTTAACTGTATCCGATACAAGCTTGGCTAGCATTCTTGATAATGGTAGCCTTGATGAATCTGTAGAGAGTGAAGAGAATGAGGATGCGCCCTTTTTTGATTCTCTAGCGACCCTTATTAGGTCCTTGCTTTTGCCCTTGGAAACTAGACTCCAGGGTATTGAACATCAACTTGGAATTATATCCAAGGACCTGAATTGTAAGGGGGAAAAAGCAACTCAAGTAATCCAGAAGAATACCCCGGGTACATCAGGAACCCCACTGCCATTGGCTAAGAACCCTTTACCAGCACCCAACCAGCAAACCAAGACCTGTCCAACCGTTCCAACTGTGCAGAAGGTTGGTAAAGTGGTCACTAAACAAGTTTCTGCAGATGTTAATAAACCTCTGGAAAAAGCTGGTCCTACCGCTTTAAGCGCTGTCCCTCCTCCACCCCCAGTGAAGACACCAAGGGTACGACGGAATATTAGTTTACCATCAGACGCCTGCCCATTTGTGATAGTGTTAACGGGTGTCCCTGAGCTTACATCAGACATTACCGAAACATTTTGGGGCCTTAAAAACAAAGTCTGTCACTGGTTGGATAGGAATTTCCCACCCCCTCCCAATGTCAATAAAAATATCCTTATGGTTGAGAGAGCACCATGGGTAGGAGAGAAAAAGAAACATCTCAAAGGTGACTGTGTGGTGATTACATTTGAAGATCCTTGTATAGTAGAGTTTATTTGCTCCGGGCATTGCCGTAACAATGACTCGGAGATCCTTGTTAAACCCCTGTCATACTTCTATATGCCCGTGGGGAACCATGATAACAGATGGAGTTGGCTAAGGGCTACCACACACGAAAATGGTAGGAGGAGACTTGAAACCCAAGGGAACCAACGCTCCAATAATTGGGGAGGGGCCGCAAACGGAGACTGGCAAGAAGTCCGAAGAGGGAGAGGTAGACCATATAATGGTGGAATTAGGTTTAAGGAGGGATGGTTGGGCCCCCAGCTGGATTACCCTATTCAATGCTACAATCGTTTCAATGGCCTGGAGGAAGTCGATTGACTCACTAACAGGCCCATTGAGCGATTGGGTAGTCGGGTGGTGCAGGTTTTACCTGGAGATCAAGTAAATCCGCCCGTAGACAGAGTGGCTACTGCAGGTTCCACTAGCATAGGTACAGATATTATTGAACCCATGGTTGCAACTGGTAACTGTACGCTAGATATAGCTACTATAGGACAAATGGAATCAAAGGCACCGGGTCCCTTTATCAATATTCTATCTTGGAATATTGCAGGTTTAAAGAAAAATTTAGCAAACCCTGATTGGAATGTTTTTATTAACAAATTCGATATTTGTATGTTTCAAGAGACGTGGTGCCCATCCCCCGAATACATGAATGGTTATTCTACCTTTTATGTTCCAGCTGTTTCATTGGGGAGAGGGCGCCCCTCTGGTGGGTTACATATTTGGGTGAAAATATCTCTGAACTGTAGTGTTATCAATAACAAGTATGTTTCTAATGACATCTTACATATTACTTTAAAGAATTGTGCAGGGGGCTATAGTTATGAAATCTTCTGTATTTATGCTAGAGGCCTCCAGGGAGGGCTCGCTTCCCCAATATTGGAACTGTTGGATGTGAAGCTATCAAACCTCCCGACCAGATCTAAAATACTGGTCGGGGGGGATTTTAACTGCACATTCGAACCTTTAGATGTAGAAGATGCATTGGGGCCTAACGTAGTGGAAGGTAGACAGATCATACCACCATTAAATCTTAGCCCAATTAAGAAATGGTCATCGAGAGTTATTCAGTTGAATGCCCTGGTGTTAGATCATAATTTATGGGCTCTTATTGGGCGTACAAAATCAGATCGCGAAGGAGCGATGACCTTTAATAGGTTGGGGTGCCCCTCTCGTATCGACTACATCCTCTTAGATGAACATTCCTGGCCCGATGTAATTGATATGGAGGTCAGGGAGTCCTCCTATAGCGACCACAACCCCTTATGTATGCAATTTAAGTGGGTAAGTGGCCGCGATCATAGTTGGAAAACAGAGTTGATAACTAAAGAAGTTTTCCCTGTAAATAATAATCGGAAGCTAAAATGGAATGTGGTTAAATGTGATGAGGGGAAGCTCCAAAATATTAAGGATTTGGTATCTAAAGAAACCAGTAGATTGACAGCTCTAGTCTCCTTGCCAGTTAATCTAGTTGATCCCAGCTTGTCGATCTCTTATAATAATTTAATAAGTAAACTGGGAGCCCACTTTTGTAAGAAACCAACGGTAAAACCCCGCTCTAATGGTATTATACCCAAAAGTAATCCATGGTACACGATTAATTGTAGAACTAAAAGGAAAGCAATTACTAAAGCATTGCGAAGCAAGGATCCTGCGGCCGTCCGGTTGGCCAGGAAAGATTATTTAAGTAGTATAAAATTTGCTAAAAGAGATTGGGAGGAAGAGCATTGGCAGCAGCTGAAGGAAGCAGCATGTGGGAAAAATACTGTTATATTCTGGAAACTAATTAATGTTCTAGATAGAAAGGGAGCAGGACCTATTTTAAATCATATTACTGAACAGGAATGGTATTCCCATTTTTTAAAACTGTACTGTGAGGATAGCTTGGATAGCTCGATATCTCTATCAGCTACTATCCCCGAAAGTATGCCTTGTGAAAATTTGATCCCCAACACAGACTTATTTTCCCAGAGTGAAGTATTAGATGCCATCTCTAAATTATTGCCCGGGAAGGCCCCAGGCCAAGATGGTCTTCCAGGGGACATGTTAAAGTACGAACCAAATGTGTGGGCTAAGTATATATCATGTCTGATGAATCTGATTCAGGCTGGTCACTCTGTTCCTGACTCCTGGAAAGGTGCTGAGGTGATAACCATTTATAAAAAGGGCGACAGGGATGACCCCGCCAATTACAGACCGATAAGTCTGATAGACATTATTCAGAAGGTGGTTGGAAGGGTGATCATAAATCGCACAGAGTCTTGGCTTGTGGATAAAGGCATTTTGTCTCATTTTCAGGCCGGGTTTAGATGCAATATAGGTGCAATAGATCAGGTCTTCAGATTTTGTGCAGTCTGTTGGAAGTCAGTGTTAATTACTAAGGGCAGTCTATACCTGGCTTTCATAGACTTGAAGACAGAATTTGACGTCATTCCACGGGCTAAGCTCTGGTCGGTATTATCCGATATGGGTTTTCCTAGTTACCTTCTACAATTCATTATTAAACTCCATGAAGGGAATTATGCTAGGATTCGCTGGGGAACCCAGGGCCAACTGACTGAGAAGATTCCGGTAAATAGGGGAGTGAGACAAGGGTGTGTGATGGCTCCAACCCTGTTCTCCCTCTTTATCAATGGGGTGGTAGACCATTTGAGGGAGGACCCTGCTGATGCCCCCGTCCTTGCAGGAGAGAAAACACCCACTCTCCTCTTTGCCGATGACACCCTTCTCATGTCAAAATCCCCCATGGGTTTACAAAAACTGCTTGATCGCTTTTGCAGTTTTTGTAAAGATAGGGGGTTGTCAATAAATACTTCGAAAACAAAGTTGATGGTGCTGACTGCCAAAAAGAAACACAGGAGGGTAAACCTCTTGTTGAATGGCACTTCGCTGGAGGTAGTAGAAGAATTTGATTACCTTGGAGTGAGACTTTGTAATAATTTGAGTTGGTCTGCCCATATCGCTAAAATGGTTTTAAATCTCAAAAGGGTTTCAGGATTAATTTCTAAGAACCAGCGACGATCCATTAGTAGACCCATAGCTCCTACCCTGGCAGTTTATGAAGGGAAAGCATTGGCAGCGGCAGTTTATGGTTCAGAACTTTGGGGGGCGGAAAATACAAAAGCTTTAGTAGTGGCGGAAAACAAATTTATTAGAGATATGGTTTCGCTACCCTTCTCGTCCCCCTTGAAACCCTTATTTTTAGATCTGGGTAAAAAATCAATTTCTGATCTGGTGCAAATTCGCCCTTTGTTATTTTGGGTTCGTCTTAGAAGGACCCCTGAACTTTTTAACTATGCTCAGGTTTTGGATGAGCTGATTAGCTTGAATGTAGCTAATAAAATTAAATGGCTCAACAATTTAAAGAGGCTGGTGAAATCAATAGGTCTGGAGGAGAGTTGGATTTCTCAAATGCCACCCTCAAAATCAATTGTCAAAAAACTTTACTGGGATTGGGTTATTGCAAAAGAACTCAGGACACCAAACTGGGGTCATTTAACTAGTACTTTTCTTGACCACAAGCCCCTTAGAAAGTTAGAGCCTTTTATGGATTTCATCCAGGTCCCTCGCGATAGAACACTGTTTCTGAAATTCAGATATGGTATTTTACCCCTTAATTCATTCAAAGAAGGTTGGAAGGGATACAGAGGAACAGAGCTCAAATGTCCAGGTTGTTCCTGCCCGAAAGAATCATTGGGCCACTTCCTATTTGCATGTGCAGCTTACAAACAACCAAGAGAAAGGTGGTTGAAACCTGTTTGTAGGAACTTGGGGGTGAGGGACCATAGAGTAGCCATGCGTATTATTCTAACTAATGTCATTTCAATGCATATGGTTTGCGGGGTGGCCAAATATGTGGCGAATGCTTGGTTCATCAGGTCAAAACTTTTACCCGATGTCTGAATTGTTTTCATGTATAGCCTACTTTTGTTTTATATTATGGGTTGGAATATGTTAAATGTATTTCGGATATTGTATATTGTACTTTTATGAAACTTGTTTAGAATAAAGTAATTTCAATGAATATCATCTTTACGAGTGAGGCACATTCTCCTCACCTACCTAACATCAAAGTGGTGAACAACCTGTCCTCTGTAGTTACTACTATTCCTGTTTTTTTCTCCATGGTCCCATAACCTGGCCCAACCCATTCCCAAAGAGTAGTGGGATGGACACTGTTGTTACTCCCTGAGCACCCAGAAACCTGAAAGCCCCCTTGCAGGAGTTTGGTTACACACCGCCCACCAGAAAGGGCATGTTTCACCAGGAACCATGCTCTCTGTGGCACATTTCTGTATCCATGCATTACAAGAGTGGCTGACCTCTGAACAAAAACTAATTTTGCCCCATCCATGTGACCTTCCAACAAGTCAGAACCATGGCGCAGAAAATGCTAAACAAATGCTTATAGAGTGACATGAAAAAATGTGATGCTTATAGGGAAATTCTAGAGCCTTTTAGCTGGCAGTATCCTAGGCGGCTGCCTTGCATCGCCTTACTGTAGCATCGGCCCCATTCTCTCCCCCATGCGCAGGCACGTTTCAACCCTTGCTGAAGGGGGAGAGGGCCTCTCTTGCCCCCGAAGCCTGTAATATGTTTCAGTGGCGAAGCAGGGCACGGGGAGGGCACCACTGGGGGCTGCCGCTTTGTAATGCAGCTCAGCAGTAATCTGTCACTCGGTGGAGGGTAATTGGAGCCGTCCGCCATACTGAGAAGAGGCTCTCTGGGATAGCATTTGCTAGCTCTGATGGAAGGTGGGAATACAGTTTCCATCACACACTGTGTAATCTCCTGGCTTAATATGGTAAGGGGCCCATCTGGTGCCAGCGCGGTGCAGATGTGCAAAATGAGACAGATCACTGCGGGCACAGATATGGATGTTCAACTCTTGGTTACCAAAGAGCGCGCCAGGCAAGCTTTTTAATGCAGATATTATGGCGCTCAGCTGGGCGAGCACGGGAGGCACCTGGGCAAATCACAGGGAGCACCTGAGTCTCCCAGCTCAAAGCACAAACTTGTCACTTGTTCAGAGCTATGACAAATTGCAGGCATCTTCTCTGCACAGGCAAAAGGGCGCCGCGTGATAATCAGCACTGTAAAATAACAAAACAAGCCTGCCAATGGTGTGCGCAAGAGCGAGCACCAGGGTACGATAATTTAAAACACATGCCGCCCCTGAGATGCAGGAGCTGCTGGTGTGTGCGCGCGGTTGCGAGCAGCAGCATATGTTTCCACTTATCGCTAGTGCGTCTGGTCACAATAATTGGAAACATATGTTGCTGCTGCACGTAACCTCAAGCATTAGGCCGTGGGCGTGTACATGGGTGGGACAAAAAGAGGTTTTGTGCAATTGCGTGCTGTCTTTGTTAAAAAGACGCACGCAAAGGCCAATAGCCTGGGGCAAAACTACAAGAACACGCGTGAGCGTGTGCGAGCGTGTGATCGATTGCTGAAAGCTCTGTTACAGGCTCGACCTAAAAATGAATGTTACGGCGGCGGGCATTCAGCATTTCTTAAACCCATGGCCTCACTTGCTTGCAATGGAGAAAAGAACCTTCGCCAAAATACATTCCTTTAATTCTACTGAACCCTGTAGCAGAATGCACCCCAACTGAACTGCTGTTACTAGGTTGACGATTTCAAAATGTATAAATAAAGATGCAAGTTATATTTTCTCATATCATTTTTGCTACCTTTGTGTCTGCTCCCTCACAACTCAACTTTCAGAATTGTTATCTTTCTTTCCACTGCTTCTTAAACGGGTTCCCCAAATCTTTGCTACATTCTTGTCCTCTATTTTATTCATTTAATTAGTCTGTTACTTACCCCTCCAGCCTTAACAGTATTTTCGCTTTACCCCTTACACTGTTTTTCTTATTTCCCTTCTTAGTCTGCTTCTGAGCCCTCCTCTGTGATTGCCAAGGGGCATACTTCTTTGTATTGTTTTACGCTATGCTTCCGGGGTGTTCACATACACACACACACACACACACAAAAGCTCCGATCCCTTGTGCTGATGCCCAGAGATACTAAACAACTCGTCACATCCCCTATTTTATTTTTTTAACAGATTTGATTGGGGTTTTCTTTAGCATAGTACAGTTATTTGCTTTCAAGACTTGTCATGTATTTTCCGTCTTGTATTTTCATCATCCCCTTTCTGTTACAATTTTGATTCAACTCCCTCGCCCTCCCCCCATTGAGTTGCTTCATTGTAGCCTGTCTGTTCTAGGGGTGAGTGGATATGCATTTAGGCGCGCTTGCTGTCTTGGTGTAGCTAAAGGGGTCAAATGTTGTCTGTCTTTTCCTATTTTCTCTGACCCGTTCCATTCCTGTCTGTCTCAGGCAATAAAGAGCGCAAGAGATTTGCTGCTGCCTTTTGAGTCAAGTGCCTGTATATCATCTACTAACGTCCCCCAAGCCCTTGCTGTGTCCAGTGTACCTATACCACGCCCGCTTCTCTAAGCAGGATTCTGCCTTCGGCACCTGGCAACTTTTCTAGTTCTCTCTTCCAAGCCTCTACTCTCGGTCTTCTTGCCGAGTTCCAGTTCTTATTGATTTCCCGCTTGGCTCATATATATTAAGCCTGGGCGGAGTTTTTCTCCGTGAAGTGAAAAAAACTCTGCCACACTACGCGGAGCTCCGTGAGCAGCGGAGTGCGTTAGATAAATGCCGTTTGCGTTGATTTGCATGTCCACATTATTCAATAATCTTGAGTGGCAGTTTTTGCAAATTGAACGGATGGTTTCTCAATGAGAGCAGTCGCGAGCATAAGCGACTACTCCCAATGAAATCTGACCGCCCGCGTTGAGAAATTTCGCCAGGAGGTTGATTTTCCTTGCTTGCCAATTTGATGTTGACAATCGGGAAGGAGGAAAAATCTCACCGGGAGGTGGATTTTCCTCGCTCGCGCTCTCCAACTTGACGTAGACGTACGAGAGCAAGGAAAAAAACTCAGCTACGTGAAGCGGAGCTTTTCGGAACTCCGCGAGCTCTGCGTAACATGGAGTGCGGAAAACTCCGCAAACTCCGCGAGCGGAGCGGAGTTCACCGTGCAGATTTAATATATGTGCACAGTGCTGGAATTTCCCTGTGAACTTCGTATTGGCCGTGTGTGAACCAGCTAAATAAACAATGTCCTGGTGTGTGTGGTATCTCTTTGTATATGATAGTTTCTTCTGTACTTAGCACCTCTTCCCAGAAGGCACAGAGACTGGGGCAGTCCCAAAACATGTGCAGCACATGTGCCTCTCTTTCCCCACATCTAGGGCAAGCCGGCTCTTCCAAACTTGTCACGCCCCCTATGCATGCGCAATTTATCTTTTGACTGCTTCTCCTGTGAGCACTTAGCTTAAGCTTGCCCATGCTGTGGGTCTTTTAAGACCTTCACCCCTTGAAAGACTTAGGACCATTTCCCCTAGGTTTGCCTATGTGTGAACATGCATAGAGACAATTTATCTTGGTCTCTCGCTTTTGATAATAATTTACAAATGACCATTGTCATCCATTTATCAGCACCATTTGCATATTGACTTCTTCACATTTATCTCCAAGTTGTCTAAAACAAGGTGATTAAAGTAGAAAAAGGTTAAAGTGTAAGGCTATAACGGAAATGAAATCAGGAAAATACTTCCTGGTATAGGCGTTTTCCATTCCAACTAATGTAGTATATTTGAGTGAGCATTCATAGAGGAGCTGATATTCCTGTGGAAGAGAATGACCGGTTACTCACCGGTAATATTCATTACTCCGAGTCGTAGCCCTCCCCGTCCCAGTCCTTACCAATGAGCATAGCTCCTCCCACCAGAAACTCCCAAGCAACTAAAAACCCATCCCTTCCCTCCAGGCCACACCCACACCCTAAGGCATATAACCATGTGACCCGCCCATCCACATCCTGTACCACCAAGCACAAGAAGCCGAACAGGGAGGGAGGGATGGGAACCAGGACTGGGACGGGGAGGGCTACGACTCGGAGTAATGAATATTACCGGTGAGTAACCGGTCATTACCTCCTCGTCAGCCCTCCCCGTCCCAGTCCTTACCAATGAGCAGATACCAAAGCAAGAATCGGCTTCACACAGTAGTAAAACAGACTCAAGTCGCCCAGGCAGGAAGGCACACAACCCGAGCAGAACGCAACCCAGCGTCCCCAAACCCAGGAGACACAGTCCCACACATCAACCAACGACAAGAGGACATAAAAGCGCGAGGAGAACACCCAGCAGCATACATGCAGAACACAGCCAGGGAGGCCCCCCGGAAGCAAGCCCAAGAAGCAGCCACCCCCGAGGCCAGGAACCTCGAACCGACCCAGGCGCCAACACACCACAAGCCCAACAGCAGGCCGCACAGCGGACACAGCCACCGACGGAGAGCAGCCACAAAAGGCCCCAAAACAGGACCAGCCAGACTAAAGGAAACAAAAAGGGAAAACCACCCCATAAAAAAGGCACCGCAGGAAGGAGGAACACCTCCAGAGCCCGCACAGCCGTCAAACAGATTAGCCGCACCCAAACCCCAGAAAGAGGAACAGGATAGAAAACAGGCAGAACCAGAAACTCCAACGAGGAGCAAAGGAACGAAAGAACGGCACCAGGAGTAACCATCCAAAACCACCCGGACACCAAGGGGCGCACCGGCCCAACGCCCGAACCCTGAACGGCCAACACATCTGCCCACAGAGCACGCAGGGAGGACACAGCCCGACTCAAGTCGAAGCCAACCGCCCAGAAACCCAAGACACGCACCGGAATCCAATGCATACACACCCCGTGCCGGACAGTAAACCAGGAAGGAAAACCCCACGACCGGCACAGGACAGGAGAGGCGAAGGGCAACCGAACAGAGGAAAGGCACACAGCAGGCCCCCACCCAACAGAAGAACAGGGCAACCACCCCCCAGACAGCGCCGGACCAAACCAGAGAACAACCTCAACCCAAGGCGATCCTCGGAGATGCAAAACAGGACCAACAACGGAACCTCGAACCAGGCCAGCAAGAGGCTCAACACGGACCGGGAGGGAAACACCCCACGCAGGTGAGTCGCCACAAGAACAAAACCCCCGGCAGACAGAAAGCCCAAAGGGAATGTCAAAAAGTACCACCAGGGGACATAGTCACAGCAAAGGCAGGATCCAAACCCAGGCCTCCGAGGGCGGGCACCACCAAAGGTACAAGAAACACCAACTAGCCAAAGCTCCAAGGTACCACCACACAGTCCGACCAGACCGACAGGAACCACAAGAGGAGCCAAGGCAGAAAGAGGCCAGGCCAACCGAACCGACCACAGGAGAAAAAGAAAGCAGAAGAAGGACCCAAACCCACACCAGTGCGAGCCTGCGCCACCAGAGGCACAAGACAAACCATCGAGCTAAAGCTCTCCGGTCAAATGAAAGCACCACAAGAACCAAAACCACCAAGGGACATCACGAAAGCAGAGGCAGGATATGAACCCAACTCCAGAGTGAGCCCACGGCAGCAGAGGCACAAGACATACCATAGAGTAACAGGTCCAAGGACAATCAACGCCCAACAAGCCCAAGACAGTCACAGAGGCAACCGCTCACGGGACATAAAAGGGCAGCAACGCAAGAGGAGCGAACCACCAGCCAACAGGACAACCCGCGGCCAATGGCCACACCCCCCGGAAACAACAGCAGACAGCCCAAAGAAGCCGGAACCCAAAGCCCCAGAGCAAGACACACCAGGAGGAAACAAGCGCCAACGGGCCCAAGGAACAAACCCCACAGCAGCAGACAACAGCCGCCTAACATGGAGCCGCCGGGGAGAAGAGGAAGACTGAGCCCCCAACAACCACCGCAGTCCTCGCAACAGAGCCAGCCCGCAGGGCACCGGCGGGAAGACCCCACCAACCGAGGCGCCGAAACCACCCAACGAACAGTAGCACCCGAGTGGCGCAAAGAATGGAAGACACCAAGACCAGAATCCACCCAAACCGACTCAGGAGCCAGCAAACACCCAGTGAAAGGGCCGGAGCCGGAAGGAAAGAAGAGGAAGAATCTACCAACCGGCCAAGGATGGGAACACCCGGAACCCCAGAGCAGGGCAAACAGAGTAGCTGAACAAAACCACCCAGGGAGCCAAAGGTCAGCAAACACACCAGGAGACGCAGACCATCCAAAAGGCAGCCCCAAAAAGCGGAAATGAACACCCCCACAGAACGTAGGAACCACCACGAAGCCGCGTGAACCGTCATATGAAAGCAGGCGTCCCAAAGAACCAGAGAATCCAGGAAAACCCACCAACAGGAAGAGAAGAAACAACCGAAGAGACACCATCATGAAGGAATGAAGAGGGTACCACACAGGCCCAACAGAAACGAAGCCCCGAAAACCGAGAAAGAAAGTCCGACACATCGCCAGAGAACCCGGAACAGGGGCAGCGCAGAACCCATCCAGTAGCCCAGCCCAACAAGGAGGGACCAGCAGAAGAGGAAGCACTCAGAAAACCCCGGGACATGTGGAAGGAAGGAACCCACCGGCCGCGCACCACACCACAAAAGGGTCGGGCAATCAAAGGTAACGAAAGGCAGACCAAAAGCCCGCACACAACCCGTAAACTACCCACACCGAGTAATCGGACTGGAGCCAACAAGAACGACCGCAGCCGCCAAATCGAACTAGGGCACCAACGGAACCCCAAACTGGACAGAGCCCCCGAAGGAAAGCCCCATCACAGCAGCCCCACAAGCAGCACCGCCTCCCCAGGCCAGAAGCACAATAGCCATCGAACAGCCACAGAGGACCAAGCCGCCGCCGTACCAAGGGAACCGAAGGACAAATCCGTCAGGAAACGCAACAGCAGTCCCAACCTGGAAAAAGAATCAGAGGGAACGTAGCCCACAGCACCCGGTAGTCCAAGGCGGCCTCCCAACCAGGCACCAACCAGGCCCGACCATGCCCAACTCCCGAGAGCAGACCAGAGCAGGCGAATCCAGGGAGGCAAGGCCGTAGGCCGCAGAGAAACCTCGACAGCCACAGAGAAGCAACCGAACCCAAAAGCAGGGGCAAGGCACAGACAGAACTGTAGGACCAGAGGCAGAAAAAGATGGATCCAAGGCCACGCAACAAGCAGGACCACAGAATAAGAAGGAACGGCACCCACAGATACCAACAGGCACCGAGAAGGCACACCAGCCAGCAGGGATCGACCATCACTACAGCCAGGACACCACAGCGAACCACTGTAAAGGACACCCCACCGCCAGAGCCAGGGGAAAAACAAGCGTGACAACATCCTTCCACCCCCCATCAAGCACACCGCTCACAGAGTACAGAAAGACGGAGGCCCACAAGCCCCAACAACAGGAAAAAGGGGAAAAAGTCTACAGACTTCCCACCTCCCAAGGGCCAAGGGAACCCCAAACAGTCCCAAACACGTAGCAGAACACCATGAAGCCTGCCCACAGGACTCACCCGAAACCATGTCCGGGGCCACGACAGCAAAGCATCCAGCACATGACAACAGAGAAGGAGCAGTGGAAGACCCAGCGACCACCCCCCCCAGTCACAGCGGAGCCCAAACCACACATCTCCAGTAGGGGAACAGAACAGAGAAAGTAGTGCCCAGACCAAGCAATGCAAGATCCACAAGGGCCAAACAGGGAACGCCACACCCCAACAGGATAGTAGGCCAGCCCAAACATGACATAAAGAGGGAGTCCCAGACCCCCCCAAACACCATGATCCCACTAAATCAGGAACTCAAACGCACATGAAACCACAGGTATCCAAGGGGAACAAAACACAGCCGCCAAGCAGACCGTCACACACCCACCTGAAAGGAGGACAGACGTGCGGAGAAGCCAGCCATGCACAACACCCCCCCCCCCACCCCGGGCGAACCCGCTAGGACAGGGAATCAACCTGGAAGAGGGGAGGCCCCAGCAGGAAGACAAGTCGTGCCACCACCACGGGTCCCCTCCAGAAACAAAAGCAAAGCCCCACAAAAGGGGCAGAGAGCGACCCACGGCCGGAGAAAGAGGCCAGGGGAGAAACCAAGGACCTACAGCACACAGAGTCCCGACCCCCCAAAGAACCGGCCCCAGGCAGACGTTTTGTAAAGGTAATAAAGCACATTACTTCCGTAAAGGGCAGGCTAAAACACCCATCACGCTCCACCGCACATAGAGGATTATGTCACAGCGGTAAACAGAAGCAGCCGAGGCGCAGCCCAACACAAGCAGAACACCAGGGCCCCCCCCCAGACGGAATGACAAAGGGATGCACAGGAGAAAGAAGAGGCAGCCCAAAGATCCACACAGACATGGGAACAGTGGAAAACGTAACGGCGCGCTTTCCACAAGCACCAGTTGTGTCATAGAAGGACACATGTCACGTGTTGGCGGGGGAGGAAATGCGACACGCACAGAACCATACGAGGCTGAAGCAATGCCAAAACCCGAAACCGGGTCCAAAGCCGGAAACAGCGCACGGGACACCACATCCTTGCCCCCGAACACCCGGACAAACCAATGGCAGCAAACGGAGGGAAACACGGGCCCGTCACGAGCACCCAGCCTCCAAACACACTACCAAGGAGGAGCCAAACCGCCACGCCACAGGCGAGCAGAGAGGCCAGCCGCGCCCAACACAACCCCCCTCCCACCCCGGGTGAACCCGCTTGGGCAGGGAACATACCCGGAAGAGGGGAGGCCGCAGCAGGGAGACACCACCCCACACCAGGCAGTCAAGGCCCCCCAACCCCACGGTCCCGCTAAAGCAGGGACTCGAAAGTACATGAAAAGAAGACAGGTACAACTGGGGAACAAACGGCCGCCCAGCAGGCCGTTTCACACTCACCCGAAAGGAGGCACCGGTCCAGCACCTCCCCACAACGAAGTTGCCAGGAAATGAATTCCGCAGAAAAAACAAACAGGATGTGGATGGGCGGGTCACATGGTTATATGCCTTAGGGTGTGGGTGTGGCCTGGAGGGAAGGGATGGGTTTTTAGTTGCTTGGGAGTTTCTGGTGGGAGGAGCTATGCTCATTGGTAAGGACTGGGACGGGGAGGGCTGACGAGGAGGTAATGCTTGCGTGAGCTTCCATGGGAAAATAAAATTATCTGTGGGCATGGCCCTGGCCGCCATGCAAGGTTAAGCTATGTGAGGGGATTGGCTACCAGATATTTTTATAACATGAGGCTGTTCTCCTCATTATTACTGGAAAAAGAGAGAGTGGGGTAGCGTGATGTAATAAGTGATTCTTTAAGGCACAGGAACTTGTAACTTCTTACCAGTGTGTTCTTCTGTGTCATCATCCTATGTTAAGTTTTATTTCCTCTGTTCACGGATGAGTCTTCCACTTAAAGTTGTTATTGCTAGTCAGTATGTGGTATCCCTTTACTCTACATTTCAGTAGAACAGTTGTTTACATGAACGAAAAGCCTGCCTTGACCTCACTGTCCTTTTACAAAAGGATTATAAATTCGTAGAGTTCAAGATTTCTTGCGGAAACCTGGATAGTGGAGCACCTGACAACGTGGTATGAGATATCTTGGAAATACGTTTAAGGAATGGTACTGAAAACAAATAAAGGTGTATTAATAATATTTCTGCATTATAGGCATTGTTCAGGTTTTACTAGACACCTCACTGGAGTAAAAGGCACTTGCTATGCACTACTTCACTTATTTAGTGGAAAGTTAATCGTCAGAATTGTATGTACCGCTTATGTTTTGGATGAAAGATGGCCACGAAGAATTGCAGGTTAGTTGGGTGTGTGGAATTCAAACTAAGCCTCACAACTCTAATTGCCCATGTGACTAGGCCAAGAGCTGATAGATGCCATAAAAAGGCAATATGAACTTTGGATTTCTTATCTAGCCTGTATTAGATGTTTACTATGGTACAAAGTGTGTTCCACAGTTTAGCAGAACCATAAATACATGTACTCTATTGCTTCAATAAACGTTTGCCCTCTTCCCATGAAAAATGGTGCACACGCTTATTTATCCATCCTGGCCCTGACTGGAAAGTCTATTAATCCACGCTAGTGCTTGTTCTATTAAAGGCACATTAATTGCAAACAATGTTAATTGCCGATAGGATATTGTAAAGCCACATGCTGGGTTGCTTGTGCCCAAAAGATACATTACAGTAAAGCCTGAAACTAAATAACAGATTACTTTCGGTAATATCTACTAATTTTTATTGGGTGGTGAACCATAAAAGAAGAACATCTCAAAGTGGTTTTATGAAAATATAACTGGATCCATGTATATGAAAATAACAGCTTCTGCTGCTTATAAAACAAGTAAGGCATGTATCCAAGATGCGGTGTGTTGTATAATCAGTGGTATATGCATAATTTAGCCTTTTACTGTTCATTTTTAATTCTTTTTTAGCTTAGATGTTTATGTTTGGACTTTACAGTTGTGCTATAAAAGCTACATATAAACCTATATTAAAAATAACTTTAACGTAACACATTTTAAGCCCGATGTAGGTAAATCCCATTTACCGATTTTGAAATACCGAATCCTACCGATTCGGTATTCCAAAATCGGTAAATGGGATGTAGGTCCCAACATCTGGATTCGTTACCGAATCCTTAACAATTCTTTAATTACCGATTCGGTAAATACCGAATCGGTAATGCCCATTCTTTCCTATGGGCTTTGAAGCCCATAGGAATGATTAGGCATTACCGATTCGGTATTTACCGAATCGGTAATTAAAGAATTCACAAGGGTGCAGGGGGTGTCACTTTGACACCCTCTAGCACCCCCAAAACGGGCATGTGTGCAATGTGGCACACAGACATGCCCTAAGGGCACGTCTGTCTGTCACATGGCACATGTGTACATGCACAGATGTGCATGTACACAGGAATCGTTTTTTTACCATGGATTTGTATTCCATGGTAAAATACCGATTCTGTAGGCCATGTGCTGATGGAACATTGGCTACCTACATTGCATTTTCGGTAGTTCTACCGATTCGTTATCATTACCGAATCGGTAAATATTACCGATTAGGTAACTTTACCGATTCGGAAATGATAACGAATCGGTAAAATTACCGAAAATGTGCCTCTACATCTCGATAGCCCTTTACCGATCGGAAACGGCCGAAAATCGGTATTTTCAGCCGATTCCGATCGGTAAATGGCTACCTACATCGGGCCCTCTATCTCCTTTCCACTGCTGCAGACTGTGGTGACATTTATTGACAGCTGAACATTACTTCCTGATGATTAAAACATAAGCCGTCCAAAGCACAGGGTAACCTGTGAGGGAAGAGGAGTACAAGCCAAGCATGGTTCTCCTCGAAATAGACCGACTTGGCTAACACTGGCTATTCCTTAATCTAGCTCCTTTGGGATGCACTTTACGTAGGGTAATCTCATACTGAAAGCCTAGGTAAATACCATATTAAAGTCTAGGGCATGATATTTATTTCTCTAAAATAATTTTTTTATCACTCCAGATGTAAAAGAACATTTTATAAAAAATAAAATCTTGCCCACATTGATTAGAAAAACAAAATCTCTCTTAGGAGTGATAGCTGGAGAGAGAAGGATGGTATTTGGACTGCACAAACTTGGCACAAAGTCGAATCCCGGCTAAGTCCACTGTGATAGACTTTTATCTTAAACTGAGGCTAACGTCATTAATTCAGCAATATATCAATTAGGGTGAAGCATAATGTGCCCCACAGGAACGATAGAAAATAGTAATTTTACAAACCATGAAGGTTTATTAATAAATTAGTAAAGTTACAATTTCATATCGAAACATTTAATCATAAATTAGTAGTCTTCTGAATACAGCATATATAAATATGGCAAATGCAAGTACACAAATAAGCTGAACGAGACAGAATTATGTTCCCAAAAAAGGGAAAGTCCCCAATGGTAAACTGAGGTTATGGGCAAGTTGGAAAGTTTCGAAGCAGCTGGTGTCAGCAAATATAGCCTCAAAAGTAAAACACAATGAAGGTTACAATCAAAATAAAGAGCAATAGCTCTATGAGCAGAAATATAAGGAGCATCTGGTGTCAGAGAGATAGAGAAATGGGAAGTCTGCTTGTAAGGTGGACTGGGAAAATGCCTACTTACTAGGATCAGTTGCACACAGTTAAAATATTAAATTAAGTATAAGAGATGCATCCCACAGGTTCCCACCAAGTTAGAACCAATACATAATCGGTGTTCCCACTGCATGTGATGTCAGCCTCCTTCTCATGGACAATACAATGCGAAATTCTTCCATCATCGTGGCCTTCATGATATCTTGTAAAGGAGTATCCATCTCCTCTGCCAACCATCCCGTGCAGGTGCTGAGTATCGCGGTTTAACCAATTAACTGCAACAAACATGACCTTCACACAATAAGCTAACAGAAAATAATGTTTACTAAACACACAGTGACTATGGTGCCCGACACAGTAAGAAAGTTACGTAGACCAAGCAAAAATACAGAGTTAACTTTACAAAGGAGTCGGGCTCCTGAGCCCACTCATGTCAATATTAAGATGCATTTCTGTAGTGGCTGCTACCACGTGCACCGATATCGAGTGCCTGGCGCAGCTGATGTTGCCCTGCCTGTGATGCGCAGAGGTGGAGGGCGCGCTCTAGCACTCCTCTGTCTCTCCTATGAGCTTCTCCCTCTTCCGGAAGGTCACCCTGGAAGCGCTATGGGCTCCTGGGTGCAGAATAAAAAGTGCGCTCGGGAGACCGGCACTTGCCCGCAATTAAAGGATTGTTAACCTGGCATGCTAGCAGTGTATTCATGTATATTTTGCATCCATTGATATATAAAACGAACGACTTACCTAATGTGTCTAGTTTGTGGAATCCTGCTTTTGGGTCCATTTGTTACAGATATTTCCTGCATCAATAAGTGGCTATTTGTAAGCTACTTTCTTCCTGGGTCCTGTGGTTTTCTGCCGCTGTCTCCTTTAACACAAAAGTAGGGAAAACACTCACCAACAGCAATCTATTCCTCCAACATAGGGTAAGGCACATGCTTCAATTTTCACCACAAAGTTGCTTACCGTCCATTTTGTGGTCTGTGTTAGATTTACCTGGTGGTTCTCGTTTCTGGATTTGTATCACTTGTATATTGGAAGATAAAAGTCAGACCAGAAAAGATGAGACTTTACATCGGTAAAAAGACTTTTGATTATGAACTAATAACATTAGACATTTTGCAGGTGGAAGTTTATTTCGAACCCTTTTGACTCTCCTTTTCGATAATTCTAAGGACAAATGTTTATTTAATCAGTCTTGGTTAGTCTTTTACTACATTTTTAAGAATGAAGTAATTCAATTTGAGCTATGTAGAGATTAGATGCTTTTTAAGGTGCTTTTGGTTGAAAGAGTTTATGATTGTGTAGGAATTATTTAACAATTTAAAAACATATATATATATATATATATATATATATATATATATATATATATATATATATTACCTACTGGCGGTCGCCAGTAGGTATATATAGTTAGGATTTTTTTCTCTATGGGATTTTTGAAAATTCTATGTCTAATAACTTTGGCGTTTGTGGACGGAATTGGCTGAAATTTTCAGGAAAATGGCACATTTTGTTTCTGAGCAGCCCTTGAAAATTTGGGGGGGGGTTCGTCAAGGGGGGGCCGAGAAAAAAGGGGGGTCCCAAAACGTGTTTTTAACATTGAGTTTTCCATAGGGCGGTTGGCCTCACTTTTAGCCCGAACGGCTGAATGGATTTGCACGAAACTTGGCAAAATTGTAGGGACTGTTAGCCCGATGTGCCTTTGCTAGGTCTCAATATATGTGCTCCAGTGGATTTTGAGAAATTAACGTTCAAAAAAAGATATATATCTGTAACAGCGGACCGGGCAGCGCTCCGGTTCGCTGACTTTTCGCGGTACGGAGCTTTGTGAAGCGAAGCTGATTGGTTCTCCGGCGTCTGTGAACATTCCAAACAGTCCGTAGCGGCCGCCATCTTGTCTCTCGGTAGGATCGAGAGACAAGAGGAGGCCAAAGCGAAGGGGCAAATGACCATAAGGGGGCATAGTAGATCCTCGCCTACCCCCTAGGTTTGATGTGGAGGTTTTAAAAGGGCCCCGCGGGGCAAAAAAAAAAAATAATAATAATAATCGAACGGCTGAATGGATTTGCACGAAACTTGGTAAAATATTAGGGACTGGTAGCCCGATGTGCCTTTGCTAGGTCTCAATATATGTGCTCCAGTGGATTTTGAGAAATTAACGTTCAAAAAAAGATATATATCTGTAACAGCGCTCCGCTTCGCGTAACGGAGGTTTGCGAAGCTGATTGGTTCTCCGGCGTCTGTAAACATTGCAAACAGTCCGTAGCGGCCGCGATCATGTCTCTCGGTAGGATCGAGAGAAGAGGAGGCCAAAGCGAAGGGGCAAATGACCATAAGGGGGCATAGTAGATCCTCCTTGACCTCTTAGGTTTGATGTGGAGGTTTTAAAAGGGCCCCGCGGGGCAAAAAAAAAAATAATAATAATAATCGAACGGCTGAATGGATTTGCACGAAACTTGGCAAAATTGTAGGGACTGGTAGCTCGATGTGCCTTTGCTAGGTCTCAATATATGTGCTTCAGTGGATTTTGAGAAATTAACGTTCAAAAACAAGATATATATCTGTAACAGCGCTCCGCTTCGCGGAGATAAAATTATATCTGTATTACCTAGCTGTTGCTAACACCAGTTAGCGACGGCTAGTAGGAGATAGCGACCATCTTGGGCCCCACTTTGCATGTGAGTGATATTTATCACTAATGACATGCAAAGTGGGCATGCCAAGATGTTAGCGACTGGAAACAGTCGCTAACATCGCTATCTCCTATTATCAACTTTTGGAAATATTCGCGATAAGCGCGAATATCTCCAAAAGCTAGCACCTGCCCTGAGCAGTTCTTAGCCATGTTATCCAATGGGAGGTGGATAACATGGCTAAGAGCATTAGCTCGGTAATGCATGAATATCGCTGAGTTTTCAGCGATATTAATGCATTGCGGTCGTTTTTTATCGTATTTGCGATAAACCTTGATAATAGCAAGGTTTATCTGCGATAATTTCTGACGATGCTTAGCGGTAAAAAAATCGTTGCTAAGCATCGTTAGGGATAAATATCGCTTAACTTTGGTAATATGCCCCAACCTCTGTTAACGTTCGATTCAAAGGAAATCAGGAAGTGTTGAAAAACATTGTCTGCGCCATCTTGCCTTTTTTCAAATGCCACACTTTTGTCGTGCACGGCAGTCATTTTAGATGCCTTGACCAGACCCACTCTGTGCACGCTGTCGATCCTTAGCATGGCTCCCCACCCTCGCAAGCATCTCCCCCAGGCAGTGGTCACCCCCGCTCTCTGTCTTATGCATGGGTAATAAACCACCCCCCATCTGCGCTGCTCTTCCCTGAGAATCACACCCTGTGCCCGCCCGACACCTCCGTTTCGCCCTATTCACTACCGCACCCTCTGACACTCCTTTTCCTCTGTGTCCGATTGTCCTGGCCGGTCCTAGGGTATCAGCTAGCCCTGCAGATGTAGTTTATGGCCCCAGCTGTAAAGAATCACCCCTCTTCAAAGGAGTTATAGTAGATCAAGGCCCACACTCGATGAGATTCGTCACAGCAGACGCGTTCCTATTATCTGAAAACCATCCTGTATTGTGATTGGGGAGGGGACCGAGCCTGAAGCGGAAGATTCCAGGGATGACTCTTTGTACATCAAAGTTTTTACAATTATGTGTCACATTAAAAATATATAGCACTCCAACAAAGTAGTAAGATTATAAAAATTTAATAACTTATAAATATATACAAGAAAACAAAAACAGTAATAACATATAAAAATTTTTAGGGAAAAACAACGAAGTAGCGGTCGGCTGTGCGAATAGTCCCAACGCAGCACAACGTCCAGATTTCTGGCGTGGGGCGTCGCGGGGGGTGGGTCATCAGTAGCAAACTGTTGTGCGAATAGTTCCAAGGCAGCAGAACGATGGCACCAAGGTGATGTCCAGTAAGTTGCCGCACTGGTTTTGGTATCCTACAATGCTGCTCCGAATAACGGCGTGGGGCGCCCCGGGGGAGGCGGCGTGAACGGGCCTCTCCAGGTGGAGTCTCGTATGTTGTAGTGGGGCGCCCCTTTACCGTTTCAGTTGCCATTCCGTCCGCTTTTGGTCCACTGTGTCAAAAGCCGCAATTCAGCTGAGTTGCGCCCACTCTTGCGGTGCAGCGATAGGCGGCTGTCACAGGACTCTCAAAATGGCGGCAGGCTGTTTCCTTTTTGGGCCTGGTCCACTGAAATGGCCCTGGGACACCTTGGAAATCGGACGCTTGTCTGCTAGGTCTTGGACCCCATTCTCGAAAGCGTCCCCTCCGCCTTGAGGATTCATCAAAAGTTTTGGGGGCCCCCGACTCCTGTAGGCTTCTGGTGGGGAGCGGCTGCCATGATTGCTCGCGGAATGACCACGACGGAGCTACGAGATGGTGGTGCTCTCATGGTGACGCCAGCTTCAGTCTGAAACATCCAGAAACAAGGTGGGGCTTTCATCGTTTGGGGAAAAAAAAAAAGTTTTCATCCAATGAAAAGTGTTGTTTTTAGGTCATATGATCAAGCCTTCCATCATTAGGAAACCAAAAGTAAAATGAACCAATGAAAAGTTTTATAAACAAGTCACATGACCTGTTATGCGGCATAGGGTATAAAATGCGGAGAAAATACGTTGGCACGTGAGGCGGCGTCAGTAGCGGACCGATGTGCGAATAGGCCGAAGGCAACACAATGCGCCAAGATCCGGATGGCACCGAGGTGGTGTCCAGCAAGTTGCAGCACTGGTGTGGCCATCCTACAATGCTGAAAGTCGGCGTGGGGCGCCCCGTTGGCCTGTGAGTTTGCGTCAGTAGCGGACCGATGTGCGAATAGGCCGAAGGCAGCACAACGCGCCAAGATCCGGATGGCACCGAGGTGGTGTCTAGTAAGTTGCCGCACTGGTGTGGCCATCCTACAATGTTGAAAGTCGGCGTGGGGCGCCCCGTTGGCCTGTGAGATGGCGTCAGTAGCGGACCGATGTGCGAATGGGGCCAAAGGCAGCGCAACAATATTTTCTGTATGGAAGATACCACTAGGCGTTGAGATGCCAAGATCCGGATGGCACCGAGGTGATGTCTAGCAAGTTGCTGTACTGGTGTGGTCATCCTACAATGCTGAAACTCGGCGTGGGGCGCCCCATTAGCTTGTGAGATGGCGTCAGTAGCGGACCGATGTGTGAATAGGCCGGAACCAGCACAAGGCGCCAAGATCCGGATGTCACCGTGGTGGTTTCATAGTTGAGAGGCACTTCATCTGCAGTGGGGCGCCGAGATCCGGATGGCACCGAGGTGATGTCTAGCAAGTTGCTGTACTGGTGTGGTCATCCTACAATGCTGAAACTCGGCGTGGGGCGCCCCTCTAGCCTGTGAGATGGCGTCAGTAGCGGACCGATGTGTGAATGGGGCAAAGGTAGCGCAAGAATATTTTCTGAATAGAAGACACCACAAGGCGCTGAGATGCCAAGATCCGGATGGCACCGAGGTGGTGTCTAGCAAGTTGTGGCACTGGTGTGGCCATCCTACAATGGTAAAAGTCGGCGTGGGGCGCCCTGTTGGCCTGTGAGATGGTGTCAGTAGCGGACCGATGTGCGAATGGGGCCAAAGGCAGCGCAACAATATTTTCTGACTAGAAGACACCACAAGGCGCTGAGATTCCAAGATCCGGATGGCACCGAGGTGGTGTCTAGTAAGGTGCACTGGTGTGGCCATCCTGCAATGCTGAAAGTCGGCGTGGGGCGCCCCGTTGGCCTGTGAGATGGCGGCAGTAGCGGACCGATGTGCGAATGGGGCCAAAGGCAGCGCAACAATATTTTTGGAATAGAAGACACCACAAGGCGCTGAGATTCGGTTAGCACCGAGGTGGTGTCTAGCAAGCTATGCAGCTGAGTTGCGTGCGCACTTGCGGCGAATAGGTCGAAGGCAGCACAACAATGTTTTCTGAATAGAAGACACCACAAGGCGCTGAGATTCGGTTACCACCGAGGTGATGTCTAGCAAGTTGCCGCACTGGTGTGGCCATCCTACAATACTGCTCCGAATAACGGCGTGGGGTGCCCGAAGGGGGGGGGGGAGGCGGCGTGAACGGGCCTTCCTAGGTGGAGGCTCGTCTGCTGTAGTGGGGCGCCCCTTTACCGTTTCAGTTGCCATTCAGCTGAGTTTCGGCTGCTCTTGATGCTACAGCGACAGGCGGCTGCAACAGGACTCTCAAAATGGCGGCCTGTTCTTTGGATTTGGGCCTGGTCCACTAAAATGGCCCTGGGACACCTTAGAACTCGGACGCTCGATTTTTTTTTCCTTTCCTGTACATGCAAAAAAAGGTAAATGCCCGGTACGTTACACGCTTCATCTGCCACGACGAACTCTCCAGAGGAACCGAAAAAATATATAGTTATGGTAACTATACCATGCATCGTCATATGGAGAGGTGGCACCAATTAATTATAGTGCTGCATAAAAGAGAGATTTGGAGGAGAACCCCTGACCTGCTAGTACATTCATCAAAGAAGTGGCACTGACAGCATCAGAGGCAAGGGAAACGGTCCCAAATATTTAGAAGAACTTTGGAAAGATTAAAATGACATGTTTAGATTGTGGCAAATTAATTTCATGTGGACAGATGAGTGTTACTCTAATAAATACAGCATATGAACATCATCATAGTCGATGGTTGGTAGAGACATTTTGACTATATCCTGGACCTGCCCGTCCTCGCCCAAAATGGCGCCGGAATAAATGGGACTCGTAACTCCTTGTTGTGTACTGGTTGCAGAACCTTGAAATCACGAGATACGTATGCAGTTTTGAAGCACATGGCGGGCGGGGACGAGAATTGATTGAATATTTCGACATCCCTATTGATATTAAGTTCTGATGTGTTATTGATTACTGTACTATTGAAAGTTCGAATTAACGTCACCCATGGTACTTGCCCGCAAATGTATATCTAGATAATTTTATTGTAACTGGCCCTGTCGTATTTTAATTATAAAATGTACGTCCACCGATTCCGTAACTGTTAGACACCTTAGTTCTTGCAACCTAATGGCCCGCCCGTTACGTTCCTCTACAGTGTAAATGTCTACTCATCATATACGATTACAGTTTGCTCCGTGGCCGGCCCACGTGGTTATAGGCTCGTATTTGTATAATGAAATTTTCACAATAAAGGTTTTTAAAAGAAAACATGGTAGTAGTATATACATTGGTAAAGTTTTTAATAATAGTCACTGTTTTAGAATCATTAAAAGGCAAGTGAAATAAAGCAGACCAATTACATGAAGGGTAAAAGGTATAATACGAAGGAACGCAGTGAAGATAAATGGTCAAGGGCTGTTGTGTTTTCTACTCCTGCAACATAAAGTGATCGATAAGAATCTCATATTCAGGGGTATCGGCGACTAAGACAGCAGGTCGACCCTCTTTTGCTCAACGGCTCCGTCATGGGACGAAGAAACGCTCTTTTTCTCGAAAAAAGAATATATTTTACTTGCAGGACAGTTGTAAATTTTCCGGGAAAGTACATTAGCCTGGAACATTATAACATATATTTAAGAAAAAATAATGTTCGGAAGTAATAAAAAGCGTAATTTTTAGGTCATATGACCAAGCCTTTCATCATTAGAATAAGAAAAGTAAAATGAACCAATGAAAAGTTTTATTAACAAGTCACATGACTTGTTATGCTTACTTTACGCGCTGCGCGCCCCGGATGACTTCCGGATGCGCTAACGCGGCGCGTCATATGACGCATTACGCGACAACGCAGGTCCAGAATATAGTCAAAATGTCTCCACCAACCAGCGGTCGGAACACAACCCCTTTCAGCAGGCTAAATAGTTCTGTTAAATGACAACAGAAGGGACAGGCAACAAGAACCATCAGTCAAAGAGGGCAGGGCTAGTTCTTCTCTACCGGGTTACATTGGGGCGCTACCGGAACTGATCGAATTGGTAGTCTACAGTGTTTCTGGATGTTTCAGACTGAAGCTGGGGTTAGCATGAGAGCAGCACAATTTCGTAGCTCCGTCGTGGCCATTCCGCAACCAATCATGGCAGCCGCTCTTTATCGTTATTTTGGGCGGGGTGGGTGGCGGAGCCGAGCTGTTTTGCAGCCATCATTGTGTGGAGTTCAGTTCATCTCACTAGTTTTGTATTTGTCATGAGGGGTTGTTCCTAATGTTTCTATTTTAGCGAGGTCAAAAAGAGATCCCATTAGTGGCCTACTGATTTTGCTCGATTCCTTTTCTTTTTTTTTTACACGATTTTTCGTTATCTGCAAAGACTAAACAGAGTATTGCGACTCTGTGTTTGTTTGTAAATAGAGAATGAACCAAAGAGAACCAATTCTAAAACAGTAAATACTTGGATAACAATCAATCAAATGGAGAGAGAAGCAGGCACGACGTATTACAACGGGGGCAAAGGCCTGCGTTAACTACCCTTCACTATGTGCAAAGAGAGAGTACTCCTAATAGAAATGAGGGGGGGGGGGCACCATTCAAAGCAGATCAGTGTGCATAAACACGAAAATGTTTTCACTTACCACGTACTTGACATTCGACAGCTTATGATATTTGCTATTAAAAAACCATTGAAATTCACTGAAAAAACCATAGGTTATAGACCATATATAGTTAGGAATTAGCATTTACAAAACCTTGAAAATTCACTGAAAAAACCATAGGTTATAGACCATATATAGTTAGGAATTAGCATTTAAAAAACCTTATTTTACTCACACAAAACCATTGAAATTCCATATATAGTTAGTTGCACTAACTATATATCGCGCACCCGCAATCCACTGCTGATGATGTCACATATTACATCATTCATGACATGGTCAGTGACATCACTGATGACATCACTGATGACATCTCAAATGACATCACTGATGACATCACTGATGACATCTCATTTGACATCAATGACCACATCACTGATGATATCATTCATGTGACAATACAATGCATCTCCTCACACTTTAATATAACCTCTGTTACACCCAGTGTTAAATACAGAGTATAATTTTTGAAACCATTGACACACCAATACTAGTTACTACATACGCACTCAGTGATTCCTATGTTTACACACACATTCACTCATTTACCCATACAATCATTCATACATACAATCACTCATCTTTACAACACTATCATATGCACTCATACACCTATACAGACTCTCACACTCTGTCACTCATCCATGGAGTTACTCACACACCTAGTCAGTCCTGTAAATAATCAATCACACTTCCATTTTCTAATCTATACAGTTAAACATAGAGCACCTTACATTTTGAAACATATACTAACACATACTTACTCTCTTATACAATCATTGATACAAGTACACATTGATCTGCACAGAGTCACACACCTCCCAGCCAGCCACACACACACTCAGTCTCCCATACAAATACTTGGGCAATCAATCAATAACCCATATAGTTACTCATATAGCTACTGACCAACACATGCAGCAGTTTACAGAACAACAGACATAATGATGCACAAATTAAGACAGTTTAGTCACTAACCCATGCACTCAGTGAGACACATTTAATCACTCACTCATACAGTCAGTCACGCACCTACTAAATCCTTCATCCAGACACTTCTACATCTACTCATTCTTCAATATGTAAAACATATTTAAACTTTTCAGAAACACACAGTCACTGGATGATGTCATCAGTGATGTCATTTGAGATGTCATCAGTGATGTCATCAGTGATGTCACTGACCATGTCATGAATGATGTAATATGTGACATCATCAGCAGTGGATTGCGGGTGCGCGATATATAGTTAGAGCAACTAACTATATATGGAATTTCAATGGTTTTGTGTGAGTAAAATAAGGTTTTTTAAATGCTAATTCCTAACTATATATGGTCTATAACCTATGGTTTTTTCAGTGAATTTTCAAGGTTTTGTAAATGCTAATTCCTAACTATATATGGTCTATAACCTATGGTTTTTTCAGTGAATATATATATATATATATATAGATATATATATATATATATATATATATTCTAGCTCCGAAGTACCCAACGTACAAAGGAGCACCCGGACCTCAGCTGCACACAAGGAGCCTTGAATGGTAAGCCATGCGGTCTTGACTACAGGCCGAGAACATGGGACAGCAGCGTATGGATTTTGCACGAATTCCACGCAGCGAGGCCCATCTGTGGGCTTGAAAAGTTACCAACTGAACATTAGCGCGACGTGAGGCACTACAAGTCCCATAAGTCCCATCCAGGGCGTGCATCTAAGCAAGAAGGGGTGTGGTGCCTCAAGCGCTCCTTCATAACTGCCAAAGCCTCTGAAGAGAAGTGGGGACACTTCGAAATGCGTCAGGCATCCAGGGCAGTTTGAACAGTTAAAGGATATCGTTGTGCTGGAGGCGTGCTTACCATTCAAGGCTCCTTGTGTGCAGCTGAGGTCCGGGTGCTCCTTTGTACGTTGGGTACTTCGGAGCTGGAATATATATATATATATATATATATATATATATATATATATATATATATATATATATATATATATATATATATATATATATATATATTAGTTTATCAAGCAAAGCCCTCGAGCTTTAAGAGGTCACACGACGCTCTGCCAACCATCCGGTTTTCGTGCCTTGTAATGCATGCAGCTCAGACCTTCAAATTTGGATTAACGATGTCCGACGCGTTTCAAGGCATCAGTGCCTTTTCATCAGGGACTATGCACAGAAGGAGAGAATGTCTTCACCACAACTCAGTTTTCTGCCCTTTATTGCAGATAGGGCCGCCTCAGTGGGCGTGGCTTGATCGAGGTAACCAGCATTGAGCTGGTATTTGTAGTCCTGTAGTGGTGAGGAGAGGTTAACGCCCTGAGTGGGCTCCCACCTTCTGTCAATCATAAAAATGTGTTTCCTTTAAGTAAGGCGAAAGTCTTTACTGTATGCTTTTAATTTCCATCGGCAGTTCGTGCTACTAGATGAAAAGCAGTTTTTCTTCTGCGGCCCCTTCTCTCTCTATTAAACATCCAATTCGAAAGGGAAGGTGGTGCTCCTCTCGTCACGGCCAAGGGCAACCGCGCTATTAGTTTATCAAGCAAAGCCCTCGAGCTTTAAGAGGTCACACCTATATATATTTTGCCACAATTTCCGGGATTCCAGAAAAACAGGTCGCACTCACCAGAAGCGTTTGTTTCACAAAATCTCTTTTATTTTCTGTTCAGTTTCAGCATTTCAAAGGCATGTTATAAGACAAACAAATCCGACGCGTTTCGCAGCGTCCGCTGCTTGATCACGGTAATCAACATCTCTTTTTATTTCCCGTTTTTAAAGTTATTTGAAAAGGGTAATTACATCATTTCCTGTTTCAATTGAAACTGCCCCTAAGCCTTATGGGACTTGAAGTTTTTTAGCAATATGGATCTACAAAACCATCCCTGGAACTTTTGTGTGAAAAAGCACAATTTTATCTTATGACACATTTTAAATTGACCACATTTTTCTGTACAATTTTATCACAATTTTCAACCCCTTACATAAATTATTAACTTGCTTTGTAATTTATAATTACAATTATGCTTATTATATTTCATTTTTTTCAGTCTTTTAATCACTTATGTGCACGTTGGGGCCCATTGTTAATTGGAATTGCGTTGGTTATTTCAATTTACTGTAAATGTACATATAATTCTTCCGATTGATTTAAACCAAACGGGGTCATAGTTCTAAATTTTAAAATGTGATGTGATTCCTTCTGCCGAAGGATTTTCTCCATGTTTCCTCCACGTTTACTTTCAACCACTTGGTCTATGCCATAAAATGTTAAAGATTTCCAGTCTCCCTTGTGGGTCAGTTCCATGTGTCTTGCAACTGCATTGTTTTTGTCTTTATTTGTAGTAGCTCGTGCATGTTCTAAAATTCTTTTTTTGAGCTCACATGTAGTGCTCCCTATATATTTCAGTTTGCAGGGGCATTCAATTACATATACCACATATTTACTTTTGCAGGTGATCAGATTTTGTATTTTCCACATTTCTTTGTTTGCCATTTGGAGTTCAGATGTTGGTTTGGCAATTTGACAGACTTTGCAGCTGTAACATTTCACAAAGCCTTTAGTATGTAACCATTTATTTCCTTTGTTTGTGGTTGTAAGTGACTATGAATCAAGTGGTCCTTCAAATTTTTCGCTCTGCGATATGTTATTGTCGGGTGATCACCCACCATTTTTCCAATGGTGTTATCCAATTTGAGTATTTTCCAATTTTTGTTCAATATTGAGGTTACTGCTTTGGATTCTTGTGTATAATCCGTAATGAATCTTATTTCTGCTGGGCTTGTTGTTGTTTCTTTTGTTTTATTGTTAAACACTCATCTCTTGTTTTGTTATTTGCCCTTTTCCAGCAATTTCCCACAATGCCAGGGTTGTATTTTCTGTTTTTGAATCTTTCTTTTGCATTTATGCTGTGTTTTGCCCATTCTGTCTCTTCACTGCATATTCTGCGTATTCGGAGAATTACAAAAGTTCCAGTAAAGACGCAATCTCAGGACAAAAGCTCAGAAACTCCAATCAATAGCAAGGGGGTTTAATCACCTTCATAAACCCTCTGTGACGTGTTTCGACCCAAGATGGTCTTGATCACAAAACGGAGTTACAGAATGCAAGTCCTTACATACACTTCCTTGATTAACATAAGCATATGACTGCTCGTTGTTAGATCTGGGGGTCTCTAGTTGGCAATGGTATTCACCTTTGTCCAAATAGGGACCCTTACTTCTAAGTCTGGATAAGGCGATTACACTCCTTAATAACCCCTGCTTACCCCCTTGGTAGCTTGGCACGAGCAGACAGTCTTATCTCAGAGGCAGTGTGTTAAGCATTTGTGAATATACACAGATATTCAGTGAAAACACTACAGATGGACACAACACAGGTTTTATAAACATAAGTATTCTTTATATAGACTTAACACAAGACCACAAACAACAAAAATTCACAATACTACACTTAAGATTGCTTAAAGATGATAAAATGTTGCTTAGGTCAAGTTCATGAGAAATGCGACAAAGTTCTCAACAAAGTACCTGGATGCGTAACGCAAAGTGAGCAAAAGGCTCGCAAAAGGGGAGATGCGTCGGTTCCGTGATCCGGGGGAAATGATGCGTCATGCCTTAATGCTTGCGCAGGGTAGGGGATGCGTCGTGATTCCTACCGGTGCGGAAGTGATGCGCAGATTCTCGGCCTGCGGGCCCGTTGTGGTGCGCCTTGATGCGATGATCCGGTTGTGATGCGAGCAGATGGCTCCCTTGACGCGGTGATGCGATAACGATGCGTAGACGCCCTGGCAGCCTTGCGACGATTCTGTACTTTGGAGCCACGACAGGCCCTGCGACACACTTCTCCGGTGATGCTATGGTAACTCTCTCGATGGCATCACGCTTCTCCGGTGATGCGACAGCAGGCAGCTTCGATGAACACACGCTTCCAGGGAGATGCGGCGATGGCTCGCTTCTCCGGCGATACGACGTTTTCAGCTGCGGCGGCGAAACGCTTCCTCTCGATGCGTTGCGCTTCCAGCCCCCAGCGACACGCAAATGTCTGGAGTCAGAATTCCCAGCAAGGAAAGTCCCTGACACTTCAGCAGGAGGCAAGCACAGTTCAAGCCCTTGGAGAATATTCTGTAAATGATGAAAGTCCTTATAATGTCCTTCTCCTTTCCTTGGCAATGAAGCAACCACTGCAGGCCAACCCAGCAAACAGCACACTGGCAGAGGGGCAGCAAAACTCCTGCAGCTTCCTTAGTTCTTCTACTTGGCAAAACGTTTCTTGTTCCAGAAGTGATGTAATTTCTTGGGATCGGGGTCCCAATATTTATACCCCCAAATCCTGTGTTCTCTGAAGGCAGAGAGGCCTCTGCCTAGTCCAAACCAATTCCTGAGCACTTTGTTTACATGACTCTCTTCTTCCTTTCACTGTGCAGGGCAGAGACATCAGCCGCCCCACAGGAGGTGGAGCCAGCACAGGGGAGGGAAGGTACAGCTCTGGAGCACTTTGTTGGCATGATTCCTTCTCTCCTTTCACAGTGCAGGGCAGAGACATCAGACAAGCCACAGGAGGTGGAGCCAGAATTGTAGAGGGAAGGCCCAACTCTATTCAGGTCCCAGGTGCAACTCCTCCCTCCGATCTAGATGCAGATCTCTATTCACCGCTGGGCTGCCCCAGCCTGTCTCCTGAAATCCCCTAGTCCTGTCACTCACAAACCCAGACAAGGAATACACAACCTAGCAGAGGCAGGCCTTGACAGTTAGGCAAGAAAATACCCACTTTCTAAAAGTGGTATTATCAAACACAGAATATTAAAACCAACTTTACTAAAAAGATGTATTTTATCATTCTGAGTTCAGGCATACTAAATTAGAATCTCTACCATGTTCCCTGAGTCAGTTAGGAGTATAAGAATGTAATAATTTAACTGCCCATTCTAGCCTATGGAGAACAGGTAGCTTTCAAAAGTGAAAATCAAAAATGACTGTAATTCACTATTAGGGCATGCTACACACACCAGAGCATGTCCTACCTTATACTTACAATGCACCCAGCCCCTGGGCCTACCATAGGGGTGTCTAACATGAAGCAAAGGGAAGGTTTAGGGACTGGCAAGTGTGTGCACTTGGCCAAGTGCTAGACTGCACATAGGCAATGGCAGGCCTGGGACACACTTTATAAGCTGCTTCTGTGGGTGGCACAACCAGTGCTGCAATCCCACCAGCAGCATTTGATTTACAAGCCCTGGGCATACTTGGTGCACTGTAATAGGGACTGACAGGTAAATCAAATAACCCAATCATGGAATCACCAATTAGTACATCAATTTAACATAGGGAGTGGCACAGTGCCCAAAGCATAAAACCAGCAAAAAGATATCAAAACAGAGGAGGCAATCCATCAAAAATGGAAGGGAGACTCACGCCAATGATGCCAGGTCTAACACTCGTCAAAAACCCTGTAAGTATGGCCTCCATGTAGAAAGAGTATTGTATACATATATATATAGTCAAAAGTGATACAGAGTGATATATACAAATAAATAGTTGCTATTGCAGTAAGTAATAAGTCAATGTCTCATACAGTACACACTTACAGACCTATTAGGATGGCGGGTGGATGCCCGCCACCCTGGCGGTGCTGGGACCGTCTGCCAGTGGATCGGCAGTCCCACACCGGCAATTCGGATGCCACCGCCGCGGTGGCATCCTCCATCCACATCATTGTGGCGAGGGGTGCACACAGCACCACCCGCCACACTGCTGTGGCGGCACATTGTGCATTGGCAAAGGCACAGGCAAATGCAAAGGCCGAGGGTACCATAGATACGCCCCATATGCCCCCCAACCATCCTGGGGGTCCGCAACGGGCCCTCAACTGCGAAAACCGCATGCCTTTCTGTGGCGGCAACGAAAGGCTGCTTCCCGCATGCATGCATTGTAATATGGATGGCGGTGTCTAGAAGACACTGCCACCATATTCAACCCTTTTCCGCCCGGTCGACTCGTCGACCGGGGGGAAAAGCGGCGGACTGTCTTCCCATCTGCAGCGCTACCCCTGCCATCATAATATGGCGGGGGAAATTTTAAGGCGGGCGGGAAATAATGTCGGGTATATCGCCACCGCCATGCGGGCGGTGGTGATCCAGCCGACATTATAGTCGACCCCGTAGTGTTGTTCACCCTGGATATTAGTCTCCTGAAACATTTTCTAACAGAAATGCGTTATTTTAGGTAAAGGTCCGGTTGCATAGTGGACCCTATTCTATATTAAGTGCTGAAATACAGCTTCTGCTGGCATGCCACTGATAAAATAACATTATTGCCTCTCACAAGAGTGATCGGGCAGCTCCCCCAGTATTAATGGACTCGCTCATTGCATTGTGGTCCGCGTGGCCCTGAATGTCTCAAGGTAAATTGCACCTGCAGCCCACCTACGACATGCATGCATGGGCTCGTTCCCAATGTTGTCATGTCCCCAAGGCTAAAATTAGAACATATGTCCTGCGACACACCCAGTATTGCCATGCGGCTTGTGTAAGGCATAATGTGGTAAATAAAATATTACCCTGGCATAATTTCTAGGCATTAACAATTATCATGCATCAATTGAGAGGCAGAGTCCGTGGTATCTGAGTTAAAATGGGCTTTATTCCAATAACTCGAGTCATGGGAGAATATGTTCCATCACCACTGAGGTTCAGGAAGAGTCTTCTAACATTTAATAACAATGAACAGAATATATACATTTTACTCCTTGTACATAGGGCGGAGCGCTCCAGGCAGAGCAAGAAAGAAAGAGATAAGAGCATGTGGGCGTACATGAGGGTGTGTACTTCGATGAGTCATAGGTAGGTGATAGGTAGGTGTCATAGGTGGGTGGGTACTTAGAGGAGGAGTTTGCATGACCAGCTCGAACTTTGTCCTACTTGTGTGCAACTTGGGCATTACGTGCAATTGACGTGTAACTGGGAGGAGGCTGACTTTCAGTCTAGAAGAGAGATCTCTTGTGTCAGGGCGACCAGCACATCTAGTACTAACTGATATCTTGAGTCAGGGGATGTATTATCTGAAGCAAAGGTTGCTCGTCACTAAATGACAGAAAGGGCATATTTATTCGTTCGTTGCATGAGCTTTCTATGGATGCAAGCACTGTAATCCACTTAAACAGAGACAGAATGGCTGGGCCCTATCTATGCAGATGGGTTCTGTGTACCTTCTTCACCAGACTGAAATGTGATTCTGTAAAGCAAACAGATAACTGTTATTCATAATACTGTCTTGGCAGGCCTGACTGGGCTTCTTGCGGCTTTCAGTGTGTCAGGAGTCATGAAAACATTAATTCAGGGACTGGTGGTTCAATCTGAACCACAAAAAGGGTTCAGTACGATATTTATTTAAAAGTGCACAATGTAAAATACATGGGCCTTCATGTTAGCTTAACTTTTGGGAAACTTGATGACAGGCACCTTAATGCAGGACATGAATGCAGAGGCCTAGTGATTCAGGCCACTACAAGGAAATATGCATGGATGACATGCACACACATGTAACATAGGGTATACGTAGGGGGCATCTTGGTCAGGCAAAATTTCATTTTCCTCAATAATGTGGTACATGTATCATATGACCTGCCTAGTGTTGCAATCTGGCGTGCGTGAATACACGTGTTAATGCTCAGAAGGTGTCATACCTCTAAGGCTATAAGTGGTATGCAACCCCTGTCTCAACCCTGGTGTCGTCATGTCAACCATAGCCAACATGAGAAAGTGTACTTAGGGTCATTCATGTTGCAGCATTCTAAAGTAGGACGTCTATGTGAGCAGTGGTAATTTAAATTGGAAGACATCATTTGAGGCTCATCCCAGAGTTACATGTGTCCTTTGACCCATCTAGTGTTGCCAACTGGCGTACGTAAGTAAATGGGCTGATGTCCAGAGGGTGTCATGTGTCCAGGGCTATGAGTGGTATACAAGCCCTGTGATAAGCCAGGTGTAGCCCTGTCAGCATGAAAAAGTGTACTTAAGGTTAAACATACCCAAACGGCAGCGTTCAAAAGAGAGACAGCTGTGTGAGCTGTGGTTTTCCCCCAACAAAAAGTCAAACAGTATAAGAAGCACTAGTGGCTTATTTCAAATAGAAGACATCATAGGAGACTCACAGCATTCTATAAAAGGCATAATATCTAGCGCCTGCTGGCCAGATAATGCACGCTGAGGTAACTATAACTCGTGTCCCCACCATGCACAGTTTTTTCATCAATATTTCACTGCAAATGTTGCAGTGATATTATCAAATATGCCATTGAAGATGTCATGAGTGATGTAAAATGTGGGGTAATTAGCAGTGCATGGGAGGGTGTGAGTTATAGTTACCTTAGGGCACAAGTTATAGTTACTTGAGAGAACTATAATCACTGAATTTCTATGGTTTGTGTGCTTAAAATCCGACCCTAACTATAACATCCATGTAACCTCTATTTTGTTTCAGTGAATTTCTAAGGTTTTTAAAATGTTATTTCCTAACTATAACATCCTGTAACCTTTGTTTTTTTCAGTGAATTTCTATGGTTTTTTAATGCTTTTCCTAACTATAACGCCCATGCAACCTGGTTGTGTAAGGGGGGTGTGAGTGGTTGTGTGGGTGGGTAAGTGGGTGTGTAAGTGTGTGGTGTGTTTGTGAGTGCATGTGTGACTGGCTGTGTGGGTCTGTGAGTGGTTGCATGGATGTGTGCATCAGTGTGTGAGTTGTTCTGTGTGTGTGTGTAAGTGGGTGTGTATGTGAGTAGGTATGTGGGTCTGTGAGTGAGTGTTTTTTAATTAGGGTCTGAATCCTGGGAGGATCTGCACATCCTTGCGTGGTATAAAAAAGTTTTCAGAAAATGTATTGCCCATGAGGGGTCCCTCACAGACCCATGCATTAGTCCCATCAGGTCAGGGTACGTCTACCCTGACCCCTTCTATTACTTTGTAACTTTTTTTCCCCATGCTGGAACCGAGTCCTGGTGAAAAAAATGGGAGATGCAACTTTCCTGTTAGATGGCTGCCAGCCAATCATGGCATTGCTGTTGGTGTGTGGATTCTTAAATCCAAGGAGGATCTGCGTCCATAATTATACAAATTTGGATTTCAGTTAATGTCTTGAAAACTACTGAACAGATTTAAACCAAATAATAAAATGCACTCTTTCTGGACCAAGAGCTATCTTTCTGCCAAATTTGGTGTAATTCCGTCCAGTGGTTCGCTGTGGTCATGTTCAAAATTCCTCTGGGAATTAACATAGGAAATGCACTTTTTTTTTACTCCCCCCTCCCTTTTTCTAAGCCCCTGCTTGACAGCTCACCTTGAAACTTTCAATTCACAACTAGAATTACCAGCAAACTCTATTTGGAAAATTTCATGACGAATCGTCAAACGGCGCCAAAGATATAAGTAAGTCAAAAAACACTTTTCCTATAGAAACATGGTCCTAACTTAACTACTTACTAGCAACTGCCAGTAGGATGGATATATATATTTATATATATATATATATATATATATGTGTTAAATTTAAATAAAATCGTTAGGCAACATTAGATATAGCTTAAATGTGTTAGCCTCAGGTCAACAAGAACACAACAATATACTGAAACACAAATGGTGTTAAACAAATGCGCATAAAAAAGTGTAGATAACATTTTTTTGAAAAGAAAAAAAAGTTTCCTTTGAATTAATTGAAAACAAAACGGCAGAGTACTTAAAATGGAGAAAATGTAAATATATAAAGATAACATGATGAGAAAGGGTTGATGTGAATAATAGGCTTATACTTAATTTAATTTTACACTGGGTGATATTTATCTTCAGCTCAAAAGATTATAACATCTAAAGGGACTACAGCAACCATAATGCCCGCATGTAGGAAACAGGAAATGATGCAAATGAATGTGACCAATGTGTTTTCCCTTTAAAAAATGGTTGAATGTTATTCGTGTGTAACTACTAGCCTCGTGAATAAGATCTTTGTAAAGATTGAAACGCATAGAGGGTTACTGGTATGCTGAAGAATACGAATACATCTTTAAAAATCATCAAGTCTGATCTGACTCGGTAATTTTGAGTGCGCACGGAATTATCTCTCTTGAGAGATACTGGATTGATATATATATATATATATATATATATATGTATATATGTGTGAACAAAGTCAAATTACTTGTAATTGATTAATACTTGAATTCAATTCAATGAATTGAAATTAGTTTGCTATTTCAAGTTACATTTCTTTTGACTTTTGGTCACAAAATACACAAATTGCTTCTATTTTCTTCTCTCTACATCCATCGCATTGTTACATATATATATTAGAGAAAGGTAACTCATTATCTGTACCACCCACTTAGAGATGACTACCAGAATATGTTCAGCCAAGGGACGGATTGTTATGCGACCAAGACGTACTAAAATTACATACAAATGACATCCGTTAAAAGCTAAGTGATGGACACGAGGTTAAATTCACAGACAAGTGAAAGTAGTGGATAGGTGTTCACCAATGCCCAGAATGATGGTAAAAGACCTGCTATTGTTCCTGCATGACTTTGTGATAAAGGCGCTGGTAGTGTATTGCCATATAGATATACGTTGCCTGAGAAGCCGACAGCCAGCCTCCCCAAATTCAGTATGTGTTGCTGCAAGCATCCCTGGTTTAAATAAATAATGGATTGCTTAAATATAAAAAGGCTTCCCATAATACGCCTCTATGCTTTATATTTATTCACACAGTCACCTGGTCTAATAATAATGATAATAATAATTTGTTTTTGTATAGCTATTCATATTTCACCTTTACTATTCCTAAGTGATGTGAATACCTGTTACTATTACCCAATTTTTTGCGTTTCAAGGAAGGCTGGATGTCCATGAATCAAACTTGTGACCTGCAGATTAAAAATATGTCACCGGTGAGCATTTCATTCACTGAGCCACCCTCTGACATTGATACATTGGCTCAATTACAAATATTGGGGAAACAAACAAAAAAACAGCAGCATGTTGCAACGTGATACCTTCTGCGAACAAGTTCCCAAAACCTCTCACACATTTGACAATACATTCTAAATGGTCCTTTCAGGTCATTCTCATCAAACGTGTCTGCTACGTACTTCACAAGATGCAACTCAGTGCAATTTAATTCACTCACAAACTGGAGCATAGGATCTAACCTATGCAACATTTACCATAGAATGAGTCATCATTGAGGCATATGAGCACCGATGTGATGAGCACTTGATCAAAGTGGGTTAAATGTCATTGTGCGGTGGTAGGAAAACATACATTAAAGCTGCCAAGCATTTGCACATGGCAGAGGGGAATAAAAAAAAAAAATTATTACGTTGAGAACTAGCATATCTGACTCCATGGATAGCACAAATATGTCCCCCCAGTGAAGAGCAAATGTACACACAATCTAAAAATACTCTACATCAGGATTCTCCAACGAGTAGCTAGTGAGCTACTGGTAGCTCTCCAACTACCTGTGAGTAGTTCTTCTGTGCTCAACCCAGCCTACTAAATAGAACTGTTGATTGGTTGACTGAATATATGTTTAAGACGATGGAAAAATGTGTATTTGAGATGAAAATGCAGGTATCTTCAGAACCCTTAATTTTCTAAATATATTTAAAACAGATATTGATAATGAGAGTGTAGATAATTCTCAAATATTAAGAGTTCCTTTAACCAAAGCTGGACCCAGCTCATGATATACACTGATCTCTGGATTGGAACAGGGGTGGTTAGTCAGTAGGGTAAACTGACCCCTGGAAACAACAAGGGATGCCCTGGCAGTGTTCTACAATGTACCCTTATATAGGCAAGAAGCAGCGTGCAGTGTGGCACACTGACCTAGGGATGCAGTCAGAGTGGGACTGGCACTACTTTGCACTGTCCTCCTGGTTCCATCAATGCATAGTTTGGGGAGGACTTTCACCTTGAAGAACAGGGACAGGACCAAGGCTGCCAAAAATCTGCTTGCAGATTTCAGAAGACTAAAAGTAATCGAAAGATTGTAAGTAGAAGCCACCAGAAGAGTGAATATAGCTAACTGTACAGGTCCAAGCACTGTTGTCGCCTAGCGCTGCACATCTACTTGTTACACTCAGCCTGAAAGCCATCATCCTTTCCTTCTCAAGAGCCCGCTTATGGAGCACAGTAATCTTCCCAGTCAACCTGCTTAGTCACCTCAGTGTGACTGACCCAATGCAGGGCTCTTAGGCCTCTGGACAATCACAGACCATAGCATTATTCAGCATTCACTGTCTTTTCGGATGAGATTCTTGTCCCTGATGCCAGTGCATTTATCTCTAGTACCAAATCAATTAATAGTCCCCTGCTCCAAAATAGTTCTCCCATTCATTACACGTGTTTTTCATAGAAAATAGAAGGCTTCCTGCCCATACCCCTCGGCTCCGCTTCATTGAAATAAATTGCCTTTACATTGAAAGTTGCGATACCCAGGCACACACTGGTCTTGTTGTGATCAGCATCAGCATAGGCGCTACGATTAGCGCATTCTGACTCGGGGATCTGTTCATGGCAGAAGCAGAAAAAAGAATAGAGGCAGATCAACAAGTGATAAGTGTGGAACACACTGCATGGACAGCATGGCCTCATTAAGCTGGGTTATGATTTGCTTCTTGTGGGAAGGGTGCATTGTCGTTATGGTGCACAAAAGTGCTAACACCTTTCTGTGCTTCTGATTAGTATGCTCAGTCAAATGTTCTGCTCATTACAACACTGGTTCCAGTTGCTCAGCCCACAACTGTTGGTCATAATAAGTTCTGGCAATGGGAGTAGAAATGTCATATTGTGATTGGCAAGACACACTCCATGAATGATAGGGCGTCTTGCCAAACATGATCTATTGCTAATCCCAAAATGGCATCTTGTCCCATCAGTTTTACTAACAAAGACTACAAATTAGCATTGCCATGCTACCGAGATCCCATTCTCCTGAAGAGTACGGGCGGCAGGGTGTGACATTTTAATACTAATTGAAGTGTGCATTTGATACCCGCTCCTCTGAAATGCCTAGCCGGCTCCTCACAGACTCCTTCCCCAATCACGATGCAAAATGTAAAACTGTAAGGGGCTGGGCTAAATGTGACAGACAGTTCAATCAATCAATCAATGGCTGTATGATGCTGACCATAAGTGCCCTTCTGCCATTGCTTATTGTATCTGTCGTTAACGTACACTCTGGGCGATCGCTAAAGCTGCATGCAGCCAGAGTTCAAAGCTTAAAGAAGTGATTAGGCGCCCCCCTCACCTAGAGGAGAGGCGCCCTTAGTCGCGCCATGAAACCGAGCCTTTAGTTGGAGGGGCTCGTTTTCGGAGGGTCAGATTACCAATGACGTTTGGGCATACGTTTAGAAACCGAAACTTACATGTATGTGTCTATATAAGGCGGCGGCCCTGGGGTCTCCTCCTCTTTGTCTCCTTGGACCCAGGGAAGCCGCAAGATCTTCAGAAACCACCCTCCCACCCGGCAGAAAAGCAAGGGAGAGCACGGCGGAGCACTGACAGTTAACACCAAAAGGGGGAATGCGCCGCAATGGAGCTTCAGCGATTGGATGGACCCCAAGAGGGGGTACGGTAGAACTGTGCATTGGATAGGCGGTGAGGGGACTGACCTGCCAGTGGTCCTGTCTCTACTGCCCTATCCCGCAACGTATGGACTGTGTGGGCTATTTGGAAGGATGCCTGTGTTCAGGTACCTCGGTGGGCCAGTGCGCTATGCGGTGCCCTGTTTTTCAAGTAATGCAATGTTTGCTGTAGCTCGTTGGGGCCTGCCGGCACAATATGCGCAGCTGAGTGGGTCGGCCGAGTAGGCCAATAAATGTAAGTACATGTGTATCGCAAAGCTGAAATCAATTATAAAGTTATGCCTCATTTTATTACTGCTGTTGTCAGGTGGATGTCGCAAAGTCTGTTGCTATGAATATTGATATATATCCAAATAATACTTAATCCCTTAGTGGTTGTGTAGATTTATATGTCTAATGTGAATAAAAGTCTACGCCTTGGACAACATAACCGATTCTGTATATTCTTGGGCCCAGTGGGCACTGAGGGGTGTCAGAAGTATGGGGGGATGAGTGTTTCATTGTGCGTGCACTACGTCATGTTTGCACATTCCACTTTCACTTGCCATTACATACATAATGCAGCTCTACCCAATTGTGTATTGGCTCAGTAACAGTTGTTAACAGCTTCTCTCTTCATGGATGGCATTGGTGGTACACTGTCCCAGCCTTGCTGTGTGATGCTGTACTTGTTCTGTTTGCTGGCTACAAAATATCTGACCTCACGTGACTCTGTGGAGAGCAGGTCTCCACACAGACCCTTCATGTGCTCACGTGCTAATATTCCATTGAAGTGTCTAATGACTTTGCTTGCTCATCCATCTTTGTTGCCACCCTTCCTCTCCACTTTACTTTTGTCCATCATGTTTTTGTTGAATTGAGATTGAAGGTTGATGTGGCCACAGAACACAACCTTCATTGACTCATAGTTGCAGTTGACTTTTTATGTAGTTGCTACGTCTAAAGCACATTTACTTTGAGATGTGCTGATGTTCGTCAGCCGCCATAAGCAAGATGTCCTTCCCGTTGCAATCCTCAATACCTAATGTGTTTAAGTTTTTTGGGTATTTTGTGAGCAGAGTCCATTGCATGGGGTGCGTCTCGGCAGCAGAACCTAAACTCTGTGGGTGATCTGCCCTCGGCAGCTGGCTTCTTGGTATTTGGACTTTAGATACTCTTTCCAGTGATGCAGTGTGTGGATGAGTGAGCCAAACAAAGCTATGAAGTATGAATCTTGAAGGACTCTTGTCTCATAAGCCTGGTTAGGGTTGCGGGTCCCAACACCCCAATATTTCCAGTTTAGGTTTTGGATGTCAAAAGTGCAGTTTCCTGCTTATTAAAGTACATCTGGCAAGTATGCTAAGTAGGCCCATAAAATATTGGGGGGCTTTGCTCTTGAACTTCGCCTATCCAAATTGGAGTTTAAATTCGGCACATCTTAGTGTAGGTCTGGTTAAAATCAAGTTCTTTCTTGATATCATTATATATCCAAATGTTAATTAAAATTTCTGATTTTGCCCCTCTGATACTAAATCATATGAATGTTTTGCATTCAGTTTTCTTATTTAGCACTGGTTGAATTAACAAAGAATGGTGGAGTTTTGTAGTAACCAATTGAAGGCTGCACCTTTTTGTGGCATAGACTCACTAGTTGTCTATATACGTTGGCATTAGCATTTTGACCATATTCTTCCTATAGTTTGATTGGTGGTGGTGTCCACATTAATCTGTACCCTTTTTAGGTCGAGCATTCGAGACTTCTTGTATATACTTTAGTATATACTTATTATCTACTTATATGTGTATGTATTATGTGGACTCTGGAGATCAGCCCTAGGACTTGTCTACTTCCGCTTAGGGCCTTTTTTTTCTGTTCAACTCCCTCTATTTAACTGTCTTCATAGAAAACGACCAGCAGAGGTCAGTGAAATGCCAGAATTGCTTTCTGCTGAGAGACTTTCTTTTTTTTCTTTTTTCTGGCAACTGCCTCTATTTCACTTTCTTGATAGAAAACTACCAGCAGAGGTCCGTAAAATACCAGAATCACTTCAGCATTCTCTAGATTTCAGTTCATAGAAGTTGTCTTCCACGAGCACCTGTAGGCCAAGTTTTGTTCAAATCTTGTATTTTCAGTGCCACGACCACCGAAGGCCCTGATTTTATATTAAAAACAGAGCTTTGGACCTCTGCAAGGCAATATTTCTCTCCATGTGTTCCCAAACCTGGCGTGTCACACAGTTTGGTGCTTACTTGTTAGGTTTGCCAGCACAGCGCTTGTGCTGTGCTTGTTAAATCTCTTGTATTTGATATATCTTAAAAGAGGGCTCTCATCAGTTCATGTAGTCTGATTTCTGCATCCGTCCACTGTTGAATGGAACTTTCATTTTGTTTACTTTCCATAGCTGCACAGATTGAAACCGCTGTGTTACATTCCTGATCTTTTCATAGTGGGGCCATGGGGAATATTCATTTGATCTCACTCTACGTTTTATGTGGGCTTAGGTTCTTGAACTCTATTTTATGACTTTGTTGTGAGTGGGTTATATTAGTGTGCCTGAATGAGCTGTGTGAAGATCACACATCACTCTCTCTCTCCCCAGCATATTGAAAGAACTGAACAACACTGCCTTCTACTGGCCTTTTTCTTAATTGAAGATAAAAATTGCTGGAGGGGGCGTGGCTTGCGCCCGTAGAAGATGGCGGCTTCTTCCTAGCTCTCCCGGATGGCGGAGACGAAGGCAGCTGTGGCGCGATGCTCCACACCATGACTACTCCCCGAAATGTGGGATATGACGTCGGAACATCCCGAGATCCTGGGAGTTTTATTTCCAAGGCACTTAGTGGGCTTATAAGGCATTTCTCCTCGCAAGTAGGTCTGACGCGGTGCTCCCGATTTCATGGCTGCCATTTTGCACTGATCACCGATGGAGTCTCCTCACAACGCGACATTCTGCTCTTCATAATTGCCGTGCCTCTTTGTTCCTCTCATGTCTCTTTAATGCCTACATAGCGACTTTTTTTTTTCTCTCTTCTCTCCAGTTTTACTTGCTTCTGGCATTTCCCTAACGAATTTTGTCACTGAATAGAATATATTAAGGTGTCAATGAAGCAACGACCGCCATTTTGTTGTTTCTTGCTGCTGACGGTGCTTTATTTCCAATGCGGTAAAACTACCCCTAGAGCGCAATTAATGCTAGAAGCTTCGTTTGACAGCGCTCCTCACTGCTTTCTTCCCTTAAGGCAGGCTTTTGGAGGCTTACTTTCTCTACAAACTTCTAAAGGCCAATAAACCAAAATGACAAATAAACTAAAATAAAACCAAAGCAGTTCATTACATCTTTGGCGCTTACTTCCAACTCAATACTACTCTAATCTCCAACATACTTGCCACTTTTTGCTCCAAGATGACAGTCCTTATATACATCTCATGATTTTATGTGGCTCAGAGGATTAATCACCTTTAATGAACGGACTGGTTATTTCTCTGGTACTTTCTTTACTACGTCATACAGCTGTTGCCCTTTTGGATGCTTCAGCATCTCAGTTCTACGCACTGTATTTCTGGATGATTTACTTGCAGTTTCATTGCATATTTAAGGCATGCTCTTTGTGGGCAGTTTTACACGACATGGTCTGTCTTTAAAGCACCATTGATGGTGTCCACCATAACTTCTGTCCTCATTCCAGGCTTTAGTGATGTAATATGACTACAATGTTTTGATATTTTCTGGTGATGTTTATATATTGTGTATAACTTCACATTTTATCTCTAGGCTATTGAGTTACCATTTACAATGACATAATATATACTTTCAATGTTATTAGTTTTTATAGTCAAGAGTATTCCCTTCTTTTATGGGGAGGCTAACAAAGGACCTCTATAAATCTACTTCTTCACCTCGCAAATGTATAGTTCATACTAGTTCCAGATATCAGTATCTATCAATGGAGGACTTACCAGACACCCCATCCAAAAGTACATCAACATCATCTTCTGCTACATCGGCTCCTTCTACTTCCAAAGGGTCGATTAAGGGATTGAAGAAGGATCCTCCATTTCCTCCTAAGCAATCTTCTTCAACTACTATGAATATCCTGTTGGAAGAAATTAGGGCTCTACGCCCTTTCATTGAAGACACTAAATCAACACTCCAGATGCTTTCTGACAAATGGTCCAACGCGGATGAACGGGTGACCTTGTTAGAACAAAATGTTACTTCTTTTAATTCCTCTGCTTCAAAAGTGGACGCTTTGTGCATGCAAGTATCAGTTTTGCATAAGCAGGTGGAAATAAAAGGAATAACATTCGCATTTATGGTCTTCCTGAAGGAACAGAAGGATCAGTCCCACTTGCTTCTTCAAATCATTCTTACCAAAGCTTCTTCAGTTACCGGGCGCTACTATATTAAACATCCAAAGGGCTCATCGTTTGGGTCCACCAACCAGCATGATGTCCTCTTCTTCCACAAAAAAGCCAAGAGGAGTGATCTTGTACTTCCTTGAATATACTGATCTGATGAAAGTTCTAGCCGCAGCCAAAGCCATGAATTGCATCACTTGGTCAGGAAAACCCATCTACTTTTCTCAAGATTACGCCAAATCGACTGCGGACCATCGTAAGGAGTTTTTATCACTTCGGCCACAGTTACGTTCACTGGGAGCGCGATAAGGTCTTTTTCACCCTTGCCTTTTTAAAGTGACTCTTAACAACAAGACTACTACTTATGATGATCCATTGAAATTGAAAAGTTTCTTGCATCCTCATCGAGCTCTAAATAGCCTACTTTTGTTTTTCTCCTCAATATTTTTTTCATAATCTTTCTTCTTGATTATGAATTGCTTGTAGTTTCTCCCAAAATTTATTTTGTATATTTATAATCTTATTGTACCAATTATATATTGCATTTCTTTTTTCTCTCCACAGGTTCCCTCATGTATGTTATTTCCTTCCTCGTATTCTGAATATCGTTGCTGCCGTTTCCCTTCTCCGCCCTCCTCCCCGAGTTCTGGCACCGTCATTGTTCTGTGTGGCCTTCCACCCGCATGGTCACCAACTGAAAGACTAATACACAGAAAGGAAAATTTTTTGATATAGTTCCTATTACCCAGTCCTTTCTGGTCCCTGGGAGACTCTCTAATTTTGGAGATTCTTCCACCCTTCCACCCCTCGTATGTCTTGGATGTTATGTAAGTCTATTGCTGCATTTCTTTTTTTCCTCTTTTCTATTTTCTTCTTTCTTCTTTTTCTTTTCTTCCTCTCTATTCTCTCATCGTTTTTTTCCCTACATACTTCACTATGTTCCGATCTACTATCCTGTAAAGATGCTATTTCGTTCTCTTCCTCATCTTTTTTCCTCCTTCATATTTCATTATCAGATGTTTCAAATTATATACAGTTGGTCTAATGTTAAGCATAGTTTCTCTCATTTGCAACTTTGTCTTCTCCTTTTCCTTTTCCTTGCTTATTTTCAATTGTTTCAATATATATACAGTTGGATTGATGTTGACAACAGCTTATTTAGCTTACGTTGTTGTCCTAGTTGCATCTTAACGCAATTTTACAACTCTCCTTTTATTCGAACCATTTTACAATGTTTTGCTCATTGGAATTTGTTATACTGTTGTAACTTTATATAATGCCCTTAAAAATTATTTCATGGAACCTCAGAGGTTTACATTCACCCATAAAACGCCAAAGAGTTTTAACGCACTTAGCTAAATTAAACGCGGATATTGCATGTATACAAGAATCTCACTTTACAGATGAGGAATCAGCAAAACTGAAAAGAGGTTGGGTAGGAGAGGTTCTTTTCTCCTCAGGAGATAGCAAACGCAATGGAGTCGCTATTCTTTTTCGTAAATCTCTATCTCTTAAAATCATATCACATTGTCATGACCAATTAGGAAGATGGGTTTTTGCCACTTTTTTGTTAAATAATGTCCCAGTTTCTTTATTAAATGTGTACGCTCCTACCATAAGTGACCCTTCCTTTTGGACCTCTATCTCTCAACAAATCACACAAGGTTATGATGACAATTTTATTCTAGCAGGTGATTGCAATGATATATTTGACCCCTTTAGAGACCGTAATTCTTTGAGCCAGTTCAGTCCCCACAGATCTCATAAATCATTTGTACAAACCATAAAACAACACAAACTCATTGACGCATGGAGACTGTGCAACCCCAAATTACGAGAATATTCTTTTTTCTCACCGGTACACCACACTCAATCTCGCATAGATTATATTTTTGTTTCTCATAATATTTCTCAATCCTTAGTTGGATCGGATATTGGTTCCATTTTGATTTCGGATCACGCTCCGATTACTATAACCCTTGACGTTTTGCACAAACCAAACTCCCCTCGTAAATGGCATTTTAACACTGTTCTCCTTTTAGACCCTGTTTTTTCCTCTTCTTTCACTTCCTTTTTTACAGAATATTTTACTCTTAATCAAACAGATGACCTATTTTATCATACAATTTGGGACGCATTTAAGGCTTCAGCCAGAGACTACATTATTGGTTTTGTCTCCAACAAATGGAAAATAGCACGCCAAAAAACTAACGCTCTTCTTACTAAAATTAAACATTTGGAACATTCCTATTACTCTTCCAAATCGAAAGGTTGTTTATCTGAACTCCTAAAAACTAAATTTCAGTTTAATCAAGACACCACCAATAACGCATCTAATTATTTATTAAAATCGAGCGCGAAATTCTATGGTGGTCAAAATAAAGCTGGGAAATTACTAGCTAACTATTTAAAGGCTAAACAGAACAAGCTAAATATAGAATCGATGTATGGCCCTGATAATTCCCTAAAATTTAAAGATGATGATATCTTGAATGAATTTCTACATTTTTATCAAACATTATATTCATCTGAAACTTTGTCGTCTGATCATTCCATCTCTCAATTCCTTTCCAAAATTCGTCTCACCCCTGAACCACGCCCGGATTTGTCTTCTTTAGCATTGGACATTACTCAGAAAGAACTTCACGCTGCTCTTAAAATCCTCAAAAATGATAAAGCTCCAGGTCCAGGCGGTTTTACGGTCACATTTTTCATTCATTTTGCCTCTTTATTGATTCCCAAGTTGCATACCCTTATCCTTTCCTTCTTAAACTCCAAAAGGTACCACTGGTTCTTTTTCAGATGCCCTTATTTGCCTCATTCCTAAAGACGGCAAAGATTCTCAACATTGCAAGAATTACAGACCCATTTTCCTGGTCAATGTCGACTATAAAATCTTTTCGAAGGCTTTGGCATTACGATTGGAATCTCAATTACCGGAGTTGTTGGGATCTGAACAATCTGGCTTTGTTAAGGGAAGACTCATTACCGATAATACATGATTATTTTTTTTATATCCTCTCCAAGGCCTCCCATATCTCTCATCCTTTGGCTGTTATTGCCTTGGATGCAGAAAATGCATTCGATAGGGTTGAATGGCCGTATCTCTTTAACACACTTAAATGGTTTGGCTTTGGCCCCAAAATTATTGCTTTAATATCTATCCTATAATCTAACCCAAGGGCAGCGGTCACTGCTAATGGAAGCATTTCTTCTTATTTTAATCTTGCACGGGGAGTTAGGCAAGGTTGCCCTCTCTCCCCATTTCTTTTCAACATTGCTTTAGAACCCTTCTTACTTAGAATTCGTCAAAACACAGACATACATGGCTTTACCTTCCAAGACTCCACAATTAAAATGGCAGCATATGCGGATGACGTTCTCTTGTTTTTGTCTAATCCCCAAACCTCCTTACCTGCTTTTATGGCTGAAGTTGACTCTTTTGCGCTGGTATCCGGTTACAAATTAAATAAAGATAAATGTGAAATCTTACCTTTAACGAAATATACTTACAGTGCTGACTTTATTACATCAGGTTTCTCTTGGAGTCCCCAATCTATTAAATATTTGGGTCTCCATTTTTCCCCTTCCATTCCAGGAACAGTAACGCGATGTATGGACAAATGTATTGATAGATTATCCTCTTTGACGGCAAAATGGCATCCCCTGTATTTATCCTGGTGGGGGCGCTTGGATACCATCAAAATGATGCTTTCTCCTATTGTTCTGTACACACTCTCCAACATCCCGGTACCAATTCCCCTTAAATATTTTAAAAAAAAATAATTCTATCTTATCTGCCTTCCTATGGGGAAACAAGAAATCACGAATATCTATTTCCAAACTAACTCGCCCTAAAACAGAAGGGGGGCCAATTTTCCCAGACTTCCCTCTTTATCATAAATCTTTTATATTAATCCAATCTTCACGTTGGCTTTTAGACTCTTCTACAAATTTTCCTCTCTGGACAAAGCTCGAACGATTCTATTTCTCCCCTTATTCCTTCTCTGAGTATCTATTCTTTACGCGTAAACCACAATCTGTTTCTACTCCTCTCCTTAAGTTTACATCAAAGCTTATTCCAGCTCCCTCTTTCATTACCTTTTATGAACTTCCTATTTGGCATACCAAACACATTTTAATAAATAATAAAACATTCTTTTGGAAATCTTGGCACTCCCGAGGGATTAGGTGGGTTCATCAATTATACTGTCAAAATGTACTTATGCCTTTCACACAAGCAAGTGCTGTTTTAGATCTTCCCTCCTCCTTCCGCACCAAATACTCCATTTTAATACGAGCCATTCAATCTGCACATGTGCAGTATACTACACTCCCTCCAGACGCACTTCCTACCCGTACCGGCGTAGATAATCTTCGCACCTTATTATTGCGTGGTTCTAAAGACTCTACTATTTACAAATTTCTACACACCCCAGCCATTCCAAGAGACAAGACTAAAATAGAACTATCTTGCGAAAAAGACCTAGACATTTCCTGGCATGTGGATTTCTGGAGTAAAATATGTCTTAAACTTAGAAATGTGTCCGCCATTTTTGGGACCAGGTTTGGTCACAACTTAATTCCATTTTTCACTCCAACCATCCCTTTTCTGTCCTACATATTTTTATGGGTAGCTTATCTCCTATTTGGGAACACACCCACATGAACGTAACGATTATTGATTTATTACTAGCAGCGGCCTTCCAACAAATCACCAAAAATTGGAAAGACTTTACCAAACTCTAGTATCAAGCATGGTGGTATGCTATTTGCTATAACCATAGATTAGACACTTCCTTTGTATATCCACAGCATTTAGCACTCAAACGCTTAGATTTGTGTTAACCGGTCATACTTTTCATTGACGCTAGTGCCCGGCGTCAATCCTCAGTTACCCCTCTACAGCAAGAAGTATCTAAACCTCCATGACTTTCCTTTTTTGTTCATATATAACTTTCTTTGTACCTTTTACACATTGTAATATTTTATTTGCTATGTATTAATTTCTTCCTCATTTCTTGATGTGCTCTCCAATGAAATTGTTCTCATTGTTCTAGTCGTTATTCCAATGGTTTTATATTTATTATTTTGTTTTCCAATCTAACTGATGTATTATTTATATTCGCATTACTTTTATTGTCTTTGTACTATTGTATACCATGATGTTGTTTCTTATTAATAAACTTCTTTTTGAACTGAATATAAAAATTGCTCTGCATACATTTTCTCTTCAGGTTTTATGTTGCTGCGGTGCTGATCGAGTACCAGTAGTCCATAGCTGCCAAGGTTCCAGATTGCTCTGTGTGACATCTGCATAATTTCAGTGCAATTATGAGTGACATTTCAGGGACTATGAGTGACACTTTCTCGCGAGCAAAATAAAGATATGGGGCGCATATGAATATCAGAAAATACACTCATTTCAGCAACGAGAAACTTTAGGAATATCTTAAACGTACTGCACAGGACCAGAAATTGAAGGGCACTAGCCTACTACTCTGACAGACACTCGGGTGGGGGTGAAAAGTGGTAACTACGTTACTTACTTTACTCCGTTCTTGGTGATCAAAACTTCATTCAGGCAGCCACGGCGCTGTGTGTCTGGACTCTGCAGCAGGTTCAGGCTTCTTAGTGCCCCTCCCCCACGGCAATCATTTTAGGTCTGCCGCCCGTGCCGGTTAGTTCAGGAAGCCTGTCCGAGTTCTCACCTGGCATCCGAACAAAACGTGTGACGGTCGGTCACAGGTTATCATTCCGACCAATGCAAAGCACACTGCACTCTCCCGATCGGCCTCAGTAATACTGAATTGTCTGCAGGCGGCCCGGCCTGTGCTAGCACTACACTCAGCACTGCTGGAGACAGCATAAGACTGCTGGGAGCAGGGCGGGTAGCGCCATAATGGTTCAAAGCTGGCCAACGCGGTATTATATTTGGGGCGTTAAGAGACAGCAGTGCATCACACCACGGCGTGGCGAGGACTCTTGACTCGATTTGATTCCCCCGCCTCTGCCTCACTGTGCTCACTACTTCCGTTCCTCTTCCTCCGGAGGTGACTTCAAGTACGGTGTTAAATTCGGATAATTAGCGCCTCAGTGCGCCCCTGGGGAGTGCCTGGCTGCAGAGCCAGTTACAGCATCGTGCTGCCAGGGCGGCCCGCCCCCCCTTAATTGGCGTCAAAGTACCTAAGCCGTGTGTCGCAGCAGAAATAATTGCAGCGCCAGCCTGGAGCCACTTGATACATTGTAAGTATAGCCGCCTGGCGCTGCTGCGCTCTCACTGACTCAGCTACAATTAACTATTTATGAACTACTAAAGCAGCTGCTGGCACCTTCAGCAAGTCTCCAGCAGCAGGAACCGTGTACAGGCGCCGCCGGTGGTGCGAGCTGGCGAGTACCCAAATGAGTGACAATGCATTTCAGTGCGGTGATGCGGAACACCGCACTGAAATGCGTGAGTGTCACACGTGATGCGTGATACTTGGCAGGACTGGTAGTCAGCCCTGATAGCTTTGTTTTTAGGTTTTGCCTCCACATACAGCTTATTATTATTTACATAGAAGAAACCTAATGCATTTACCAATGCATGTTAGGTCTGGTGTTAGCCAAGACTTTTTGTTTTCCCCCAAAAAATACATATACACATGCATACATTGTTGGGCTTTCAGTCAGATCTCTTCATTCATTGATCTGTTGGCGTGTCATTCACATCTGCTTACGTCCACCACAGCATGCAGCGTGGGACAATGGCGGCATGTTGCTTGTGCACATCCACCTAAAACATAGGCCACGTAAGTGCCAGTCTACCATGTCAGTTTTTCAGAGGTGACAAGCAAAGTAGATTTAAATAGTTTAGGCAGGCTTGTGCTTCCTTTTCATGGTATGTCCACCCTGGCTCCTCCCAGGGCCGTTTCTGCCATTAGGCAAGACTAGGCGGCTGCCTAGGGCGGCAAAAGGGCTAGGGCTGCAAAAGGGGGAAACATTTTTTTAATTTGAACCTACGAAAGAAAAAAGCATCTTGCTGCTACTGAGTACGTTACCACTTACGAAAATCACATTCGCGCCTCCGGACTTCCACCAGATCACACGTGTAGAGCATCTAGGATTCTGTATCAAACAGAGCTGGGTGTTGATTTGCTTGTGTCCTGTTACTTACGCTGGGAGGGAGGGGGGGGGGGGGGGCGCTGAAGCCCTTTGAGCCCTATGGGCGTTGGACGCCTTACCTAAGAGCTGTCCAGACCAGAAGGTCACTTGTGCGCCACAATGACCTGCAGGGGTCTCATGGCGCTTAAACAATCCTCCACTTGCGGGAGGGAGGGGGGTGGATGAGCTCTCCCAAGGAAGGGCTACAACAAAATAAACTAACACATCAGAGGCCCCCAGGACCCTGCCCTGCTCACCTCCCATCCTAATACTTTACACTGCTCCTGGGGGTGCTTTCCCCCACCAGAGTCTAAACTTCCAGTCATAGGCTCAAGATAGCATGGCGTAGCATTGAGGGCCCCGGACAGTGGTGAGGGAGCCACATTTCACCATTAGACATTCATTTCAGGGGTCACCTGGAGAGGATGTGGCTAAACAACTAGAGCGGCCGATTTTAAAGATGGGGAACCGGGTTCGAGTATTGGCAGGGATGCGCAACACCGTGTGATTCTGGGCAAATCACTTAATCTCCCCATGCCTAAAAATGAATGTGTCCGTCTGTAACCCAACTGGTACTCACGTAGACCCCTCAACGAGGAGTGCAGCAAAGACAGAAGCTGTCAGAGTGCAGCTGCATCAGGGCAGAGGCCTCGTCCTGGGCCGAGGTCTAGAAGACATAAAAAGAAGCCCTTCCCGAATCTGTTCAAGGTCACCTACCAAGGGTCAAAGGTCAGCTGTACCTGCGATAGTACAGGAGCACCTCCTGTAAAGGACTACTAAGTTGGGTTATATTACTAATTATCTGCAGTGAGGGGCTGTTGCAAAAAGCGCTGCACAGAAAAAAAACTGTTGAAAGAAGAGGTTTTTTTTTTATAATGTCGCTCTACATCCCCAAATGTTTATTTATTCTTTTGTTAGACACCCCCAACACTTCTCCTCCTAGAAGTGTCAATTGGTAGGCACTTTATTAGGGCAATAAATGTTTTTTGCTTTTGATTGGGGGGATTGTTGGCAGTAGGCAAAAATAATATTGCATTTCGTACGTGGGCGTTGCATGTGTTCATGCGTGCTTGGCGGAAGGTTAAGTTGTTTCTGGTTTTGAAAACCAGTTGTACTTGATGCCTCGGTGGTATTTAACACCTTCACTGCGGCTGCTATTCCGCCGCAGCGCTAAGGGGGCGGGGGGCCGCGCGGCGCGCCCATGCTGGTGACGGAACTGCTCCGTCACCAGTCTCGGTTGAGCTGTGCTCATAACGGAGCGGTTCCGTCATGGCCCGCCCGCTCAATAGAACGCGCCACCAGGCGCGTTGGGCGGGCCATGACGGAACCGCTCCGTCATCAGCACAGCGCTACCGCGGCTGATGACGAAGCGGTTCCGTCATCAGCGTGGAAGGAGTTAAAGACAAGGCTCTATTGGGCATCGTGTACATAGTTCTGGGAGTGTATGGCTACCATAACGGTCTGACCTGGGCCTTTCGTTGAGGTCGTTTGCAGGACTGCTGTGATCGTGTTTCCTGATGGTAAATGAAAGTAACATAGAAGGGTTCAGCAGTAGAGGGTGTGCCTCTCTACGGTAATCAAAAATAGAATGGACACTGGTATCTACTATAACCATTGGTTATATTTGAAAACCCTCATAGACGCTCAGGTCTTTTTGATGCGGTGTATATTTTTTTATCCGCCCCTTATCTAGCGGCATGGTATAGTCATCGGGTTATCAAAAAAGTGCTGTATGCCTGCCTCACCCGAGGCAACCTCTGGTAAAAGTAGAAGTGTCCAGAAATATCCGGAACATCAACAGAGGGATGATGTGTAGAGCAAACAGAAAAATTAAAAAGCAGTGTCACACCAAAAACAGAATTTATTTTAAAGAGGTGGGCACTGGTAGTTAAAAAATACTACGATATGTATGGTAACCGAGTTACTGGATTACCGGATCTTTCTAGAAAAAGGTCGACATGTTTCAGCTCCCCTTGGCCCAGCAGGGTCTGTGGAGCTTTCGTCAGGACAATACAAACAATAAGTGGTACTCACACAACTTGTGTATTTTCCATTGTTAAGTATGAGAAATTCCTGTATTAAGGGAACAAAAACCAACATCACAATTTTCAGTGAGAAAATCACATTTGCATATAGCACACATACAAACACTCGTTGTAATTTGGCAAAAAAACATTATTTGCTGAGGTGCAAAACACTGTAAGCACTGAAACAAAATTGAGCTTGGAAGAGAAGAGTAAATGGGTCTGTGTCATTTCACTGTTTGTGGCAAACGAACAAAATTGATAACATTCTTTGAACTCACCTGCAGTGGCGGGGAGCCGTGAGGGGAATGGCCGGGCAATCCCTCCACTAATCCAGCCGTGAGGGGAACGGCAAAGGCAACGGACCAAGCGGAGCCACGGGGACTCACCTGGGACTCTCCTGGCCAAGGCGGGCAGTGAACGCCTACATTTCCCAGCAGCCCCGGGTACTGGCGCGCTCGCGTTGCTCCCGCTGCGCCTGGAGGCGCCTCAAGACCGCGGAGCGCCGAGCGTGCCTGGGGGCATTCTTTGAACTCACCTGCAGTGGCGGGGAGCCGTGAGGGGAACGGCCGGGCAATCCCTCCACTAATCCAGCCGTGAGGGGAACGGCAAAGGCAACGGACCAAGCGGAGCCACGGGGACTCACCTGGGACTCTCCTGGCCAAGGCGGGCAGTGAACGCCTACATTTCCCAGCAGCCCCGGGTCCTGGCGCGCTCGTGACGCTCCCGCTGCGCCTGGAGGCGCCTCAAGACCGCGGAGCGCCGAGCGGGCCTGGGGGCATTCTTTGAACTCACCTGCAGTGGCGGGGAGCCGTGAGGGGAACGGCCGGGCAATCCCTCCACTAATCCAGCCGTGAGGGGAACGGCAAAGGCAACGGACCAAGCGGAGCCACGGGGACTCACCTGGGACTCTCCTGGCCAAGGCGGGCAGTGAACGCCTACATTTCCCAGCAGCCCCGGGTCCTGGCGCGCTCGTGACGCTCCCGCTGCGCCTGGAGGCGCCTCAAGACCGCGGAGCGCCGAGCGGGCCTGGGGGCATTCTTTGAACTCACCTGCAGTGGCGGGGAGCCGTGAGGGGAACGGCCGGGCAATCCCTCCACTAATCCAGCCATGAGGGGAACGGCAAAGGCAACGGACCAAGCGGAGCCACGGGGACTCACCTGGGACTCTCCTGGCCAAGGCGGGCAGTGAACGCCTACATTTCCCAGCAGCCCCGGGTCCTGGCGCGCTCGTGACGCTCCCGCTGCGCCTGGAGGCGCCTCAAGACCGCGGAACACCTCCCGCAACGCGGGACGCGCGCGGGACGGCGCCGGGCTAAGCCCGGGCAAAGGGCGGGCCCTCTGTGGCCCTCAGAGGCACGAAGAGGCCGGGACGGGCCACCCCATTTGGCTGTTATAAATTTTGGAGGTACTGTATTTTTTCATACCGATTTTGACATTGCACTGTTCTCGCATCATGTCCATCTGGGAGGAGTTGAACGCTCTGTGTGGCACGAACTACGCCCAGAATGTATCTACTCCCCTTATAGTGGACAGAGATGCCGATGAGGTAAATGACATTGACATTGTGAATACAGACATAATGTGCACTAGTCTCTCACCACAACCCTCCAATTTACCATTAATAATTTTTCCAACTGAGGCGATGAATAAAACACCTGACCCAGTCTCACCACCTCAATTGACCCTACTGGCACAGATTGAACATTTGTTAACAACCACACTATCACCTTTGATTACTAAAATCAATGAGCTGGGAGACAGGCTGACTAGTATTGAAAATAAATTATCTAGAAATCCTATCGCCACTGAAACAACTGCCGCACCCATTCACTTTATTCTCCCCTGCAACAAAGAAAACTTCAAACCCACGACACCTATGAAAGCTCGAATCCCTGAACCTCTCATCTCTCCACCCAATCCAAGAGGCCAGAACAGCATTATTTCTAACTCCGTACCTGCACCCCATAGACTACCCAGGTTTGCACATGAACGCAGGAATTGGATCAATTTACCTCCAGAAGCTGCCCCCTACGTGACTGTTCTTTCTGGGATCCCTGCATCGATTCAGGGCAAATTTGAATCCCATCAGGACTTGTTAAATAAAACCATCTCCTGGCTGAAACAACACAGACCATTGCCACCTGCTTTAGATGGCGGCATTTTGAGGGTCAGGAGGGTGGGGTGGCTTGGTACGTCGGCCAAAGACATCCCGGGCGACCTTATTTTAATTAAATTCAAAACTATGAATATTGTCCCCTATTTGCGATCCTCCCAACCCAAAGAGGGAGATGGTCCCATTCGCATATGGGACCTGCACGATTTTTATCCCGGCCCCCGACCCTACCCGTCCCTAAGGCAAGCGACTTGGAACTATAAATTTGGGTAAAAGGGGATGCCATGAACTGTGTGCTACCAACAATTCTTAGAATTGGTCTGTGTGATAGTGATATTGATGCTGTTTTTTAATATTGCCTTTTGTCCTCTCTTACTTCTGAATTTTAAACTTTTTAACTGTGTAATTGATGATTTTAAACCGAAATTTTATGTCTATTTTTATAACAGTTATAACTATGTATGCTTATATGATATTTCTTTTTGAATATCGAATAAAGCTTATTTTGAACCATTTTGATAACAAGGCATAGATTTCTCTCGGAAGTTGAGTAGTTAACTAATCATGAGAGTATGCCCGAGTCTATGAAGTATGACTTTTCTGAAGTTTAATCATGCATACATTCCTCTTGGTTTTTTGACAAACTAAACCTATCGTGCAGAAAGCAGTTTCATTCATCTGCCAAGGTCTGTGAAATCATCTTAAACCAGTCGTGCAGAATTAGCTGTTATGCATCTACAAAGGTCTGTAAAATGTGGCTCATTATAAGCTAATCAGATCGTGAGTGTGTCACAAAACAAAACGGTAGCGCAAAAATACAGTGTAATACATCCTTTACTTGTTGCACAACCCCCCAGCGTTTGGATTTAACCTGCTCAATGTGATAAAGCAAGAAACAACGATTTCCAGGAATAATTATCACAAACAAACTTGCAGAGTTAATACCTTAGTTAAGGATTAGTTCTTCCTCATCAGGGTGTAGAGGGTCACTTTTAAGTTGTCCGTGCCTCTCTAGTCTGGATGACAGGGGGAGAGAGTGATGGTAATAAAAGAGAGGGGGCGCAATTTTTCAAATCTCGCCTAGGGCGGCAAAACACCTAGAAACGGCTCCTCCTAGGGTGACCAACCGTCCGTAAATTTCACGGACAGTCCGTAATTTCGGCCGTCTGTCCGTTGTCTGTGAAGGATTCTTTAACGGACGCCATTTGTCCGTAATTTTAACCCCGGGCACCTGTCGCACCTCCCTTAAGCCGGCAGCTCCCACCCACCTCCATTCTTGACTCCTATGCAAAGCCCAGACGCCTAGCAGCATTGGAGAGGCACAGCGGGATGGCAACCCTCACACCTTCAGCCCTTGATGAGCTGTAAAGAGGCGCTTGAAGGGGACGGAGAGGGAGGGGCGGCAGCTTCAGGAGCAGGGGCATCTATTCAGATGCAAACAGCCCTGAGTGCCTCATGTCTCTGCGATTAAGGAGGGCTTCACACATTCCATTTCTGCCCAGGGCCCCAAAAATACTAGAACCGGCCCTGATTACACTGCACAGCACTGGTTGGCTTCACAGAGCTTAAATACTGTCACTACATTTTAAACAAACCTGGGTTCTTCTAACATGCAGTCTTAATGTAATAAAATTAAGAAATGACACAATCGCACCCACACTGATTAACAAAGTATGGAGGACAATCAGTTAAATCAGTTCTCTTGGAGCATCTCCTGTAAGTACTGTACATCACAGTGGGGGGGTGCAACTAACTTTTTGGAAACAGAGCCTGTCTTCTCCTTGTCTTGTCCAGGAAGGGGTGAGGAGGACCCCTACCCCACCCTGGAAGAGGCCAAGATTATACTAGAATACTGCATACCCACCCCTGTGCCCACTCTGGTGGATCCTGTTCCCCCTCCTGTGATGGCTCCTGCCCCGCCCCGTGATGGATCCTGTCCCCCTCCTGTGGTGGATCCTGTCCCTGCCCTGGGTGGCTTCTGTCCCAGTCCTGGAGTGGCTCATGCAGTGAGGGTGAAGTTCTTGATGGGCCTCTTGTCAAAAAGGCTCCGCTCAAAATTTATATGAGTGGATGGCTAAATGAATTAGTGAAAGTGTGAATGAATGAATGAAAGATTGAATAGATGGATAATGAGAGAGGATGGATGGATTGATGAGTGAGTGGAAGGATGGAAGAGAGAAAAGGTAAATGGCTGGATGTATGGGTGGAAGGGTAGCTGGATGGGTAAAAGGGTGGATGGATGAGTGAAAGGATAGATGAGTGAAAAGTTGGATGATGAGTGAGTGGGTGGATAAGTGAAATGATAGATGGATTGATGAATTTATAAATGCAAGGGTGAATGGATGGACGAATGAGTGAAAGGGTGGATGTAAGGATGGATGAGTGAGTGAAAGGGAGGGTAGATGGACAAAATGATGAATAGATGAGTGAAGGAGTGAAAGGATAAATGGATGAGAGTAAGGATGGATGAGTGATAGGGTCAATGGATGGATTCATGAGTGGATTAGTAGATGGATGGGTGGGTGGATAGATGGAAGGAAGGATTGCTAAGTGAAAGGGTCGATGGAGAGAGAAAGGGAGGATGGATGGATGACTGATAGAGTGGAAAGGTGGAAGGATGAGTGACTGGGTGGATGGATGAGTAAGTGAAAGGATGGCTGGATGGGTGAAAGGGTAAATGGCTGGATGGATGAGTGAATGGATGGATGGGTAGAAGAGTGGATGGATGAGTGTACAGATGGATAGGATGAAAGGGTGGATGGATGGATAATGGATGGATGAGTGAAAGGATGGATGAGGGGATGGGTGAGTGAAATAATAGATGAAAGGATACATGATGGATAGGTTTGCAAATTGTTGAATATGTTTGGATATGGCTGGGCTTACTTCTATAGTATTGCGCGACCTCTGATGTGTCTGTAAAACATATCCAATTGTCCTGTAGTTTTGTCCTGAATTTTGACCTCCTGTCCTGAATTTGTGTCCTGAATTTCGACCCTTTGTCCTGAATTTTTACAATCACCGTCCTGAATTTGCACCAATGCCAGTTGGTCACCCTAGCTCCTCCCGCATGCCCACCCTGGCTCCTCCCGCAAGCCCCTGTTGATCAGCGGCAACTGTGCTGCTCGGTGCCAGAGTGACAGCTGAGGCGCGCTGTGGTGCCGTGAGCCACCTGGTCTGTACTGGCGTCACTGTTGCAGGAAGTGAAGCCTTTTCTTCAGGTCAATAAACTATATCGCTTGTCCTGCCTATTACAGGAGCTGTGCGCCTGAAGCTGTCGTCTCCCGGTGCTCCGAGAGAGCTGGGCGATGCTCCCGCTTCGTGCTTGATCTCATCCACTAGGTCATTGATGTTCAGTACTTCAAAGCCTGACGTTTACGAAGTGCTGTTTCACAAGAACTAGCAAGTACTCCTTCACAGTTTTTCTTTGGCTTCTGCTTTAAAGTTCGTATCCTTGTGCTTATTTAAAAAAGAAATGCTCGCCTCCATAGTGTGCATAGCATTCCTCCTCCAGCGCTCTGTGGTCTCCATGGAGCAGTGTTATTTTATATGGAGCACTGGTGCAGCACCCTACACCACAGCCAAGCTGTTTTAGCGTTACCTGAAGGTGGATTACAGGCATACACGTTTTCAGTTCTCCATCTTAATGAGTCTACTTTGTGTTTAACCAAATCAAACTGCTTAAAATGTACAAAATCCACACAGAGACATGGCACTCGGACTTCAATTTCTACGTCCACGTTTATTAAAGGAAAAAATAATTAAGGGCTCTGCCATCCTCGCTGCTAAACAAGACAGATTGTATACCAGCCAAATGCCTTTTTGCAATGATTCTCAGGTTTCTGCGCCGCTGATGTGCAATTTTCCAGCCTTCCTTCTCTAATGCTATGCCAGCGAAGCCCTTGGAGGTATTATTGATCTAGAAAAATAATTGACAAATCTATTGAATGTTCTTACAATTCTCTGCATTTTATTTATCCAAATTGAGTGTGCTTTGTTTGTCAGTTATAATATACGTTACAGTTAAACATGCCCTTGGCCATTTTGAATATGGTGGCATCCTACGCAGGTGGCTTCTTTTGACAAAAATCTCTCCAGCCACGCACTTGTCATGTTCAGGTCCACAAAGGGCTTTGCCACCTACAGATACATGCATTTGTCTATTTGGACGTACACGTGCTAATCTAGTTGGCAGGCAATCGAGCACTGAACATAGTAGTACAGGATAAGGATTGATTGAGCAGTGTGTGTAGTGTGGAAGGGGGATCTCGTCTGATTGCCCAGGGAGTCTAGCAAAAGCTCCTGCATTTATAGACTTTGCATGAGGCGCCCCTCGCCTCATTTCTAAAATACAGGAATGGAGACCCAATCTCTTTGGGGGTATTGTTCCATAGATTTGATGCTTACCAAGTCATATTTCCATGTACATTTTTGGCATTTGTCGACTTGCAATCAGGTGGCTGTATAGCCAGTGATATTAAGACTGATCTTGAGCAACGAATGTCCATCTTTATGCTGATGGCTCAATGGCTGTCACTGTGCCTCAACTAATCGATAGAGAACAAACACAAATTGAAAGTACTTTGCCATCAAGGGCCATCAAAAGGCAGCATAGACAGGTGGGACCCTGGTGGATAGTTTGGCAGGTGTCATGAGATTGCTTTTTGGTTTCCAGTATGCCCACAACTTTCATGCCTATATTACTGCGTGAAAGCCCTTTTGAGAATATTGAGATATTTACAGAAAGTTTGCTACAATGTTTGAATTCAACAAGGTCTCAGCTGCCTTACATAAGAAGGACTGTGCTGTGTTAGCCTTAATGGCCAGAAATTCCAAAATCAGTGGCCACCTGGTCAAAATGCTATAGTACTGGCCTTAGAAAAGTTAAAGATTAACATCATTTGTGAAAGTGAATTAGAAGCTAAAACTTTGAGTTGAGTAGCAGGTGTTGTGTTGGTGCTTCTCTGTCCTTTCTTGTACATTCTATCATTAGGAGTAGATTATCAAGCACCTTCTTTAGGAAGAAGGCAAGATGGCTCAGCACATAAAAGCTTGCCTCTTATTCGCAGCGATTTGAATCCATGCAAGGCAGAATCAGTCTTACATCTTTCAAATTTTGATAAACTGAGTATCATTAAATTGGCTATTTGTAACTGATGGATTTCGCCAATGATTAAATTATACTCAAAGGTGCAGGTAAATAAAACAGGATTTTCAATTAAGATACAGCAAACTACACTGTTACTGTCTCAGCTTCTTTTTAACCGCCTTCCTCGAACCACCTTCACCCATGACACCGTAATATTACAGCCTCGCACTCCAGCACCCCATGAACATTACATACTCTGACACACACACATCTGGAAATACTATCATCACTATCATCGCCCGCAGGTATATTCCGTGCTCCCAGAACATATTCTACTTTAAAACTGAAAACTTGTAGCTTGGAAGCCAACCTGGCCAACCTTGCAGTAAGATTCCTGCCTCCCCCTGGAGAAAGAATGTGAACTAAAGGTTTATGATCAGTTCTTAATTTGAACCTCATTCTCCAAACAGACATTCTGTACTGGTCTGCTGCCCAAACACACGCGTGCAGCTCCCTTTCAATGATCGAATAACTCCGATCAGTCTCTGACAATGTCCTTAAACCATACGCCGCTACGCACTCAGGGCCCGATGTAGGTAAATCTTTTTTACCACTTCTTAAATACCGATTCATACCGAATCGGTATTTAAGAAGTGGTAAAAAAGAGGAGGGGAGATGTAGGTATTTAAGATTCGGTAAATACCGAATCGTTAAGATTCGGTATTTACCGATTCTGTAAATACCGAATCGGTAATGCCCATTGATTCCTATGGGCATTGAAGCCCATAGGAATCAATGGGCATTACCGAATCGGCATTTACAGATTCGTAAATACCGATTTCAGCAAGGGTGCAGGGGGTGTCACTTTGACACCCTCTGGCACCCCAAAAATAGGCATGTGCGCCATGTGGCACACAGACATGCCCTAAGGGCATGTCTGTGTGTAACATGGCACAGGTGTGCATGCACACATGTGCATGCACACCTGGATTCGGTATTTTACCACCCAATTGGATTGAGTGGTAAAATACCGATTCTTAAAGCCCTGTGGCACTCTGACATGTGCCAGCTACATCTGCATTTACAGAATCGGTATTTTACAGAGTCTGTATTTACCGATTCGGTAATTTTACCGAATCGGTAATTACAGAATCGGTAAAATACCGATTCTGTAAATGCATGCCCTACATCTGAAAACCCTAATACCGTTCGGAAACGGCCAAAATCGGCCGTTTCCGACCGGTATTAGGGCTCCTACATCTGGCCCTCAGTGTTGTCATCAATCTGCATCAACACAGCGCCAAGACCTACACTTCAATACAAATTACACACTCCTTCCCTACCACAAGCGTCTTCAAAAATCGTTGTTCAACAATTCCCCTTTTAACATAGAATATGCCTTGTTTTTCTCATCATCTCACTCAAATGTTGCATTTTTAAACAATTTCCTCAAGGGTTCCACCTTTTTAGCATAATTCTGAATAAACTTCGCAGAAAACTCAGTGAGTCCTAACAAATAAGACAACTGTTCTTTAGAGACCGGTGCAGTAGCTTCATAAATAGTCTTAAGGTGGTCAGCTAATGTTTTGAGTAGTTCATGTATATTGGGAAGCGGATGTTGATCAACTCAAATGGCCTCATTTAAACTTCTTAAGTCATGCACAAATGAAGTTCTCCTTGCGATTTTAATGAACTAATCACCAGAGAAACCCATGGGAATGATTCAATGAGCTCAATTATATAGTTGTCACACAAATCATGCAGCATTTCCTTGAGTTTACGTCTGTAACTAATTGGGACATTTCTGACCCTATGTCATACATATATTGACCCTTCCTTAAGAATAATTCTAAGTTTAAAATGTTTTTATTTTTTATTTACCCAACACATCGCTAAATACATCAGGAAACTCTATTCTCATCTCCTACACAAACTCCAAATTATTATTGCCCTAGTTGCTCTCTGAAACTTCATAATCTGGTGGATTGGCTCCTGAATCCAATCTAATACCTAAATCTTCTTGGTGAGGCCAACCAAGCATGGATTCGCTTTTGTCTGCCTTTGTCCGCTACAAAACCTAGACCTTTGAGCTCTGCCAATTAAATTCTAATGAGGCCCAAAATAAACTCCTCTTCTTTTTTGTGTCCAGTGTATCCTCCTGGATATAAATCAATTTGTAATAACTCCCTATTCTGCCAGAACGTCCAAAACAACTCTCAACTGATAATGGTGTACCAGGCTCACAAGTTCACCATCATGAGAACATCAAGCCCATCCATTTTAATGATGGTTGAAGAAAGTCGTTTTTTTATTCTATGGTCATTTACACCCATAACTACCTAAAGATTCATCATCATCTCCTGCACTTTAACTTTCCCATATGTGCCAGATTTGCAAAACTTGGAAAAAGGTCAATTTCTCTTGCATTTACTGCAGATTCTGTCCAGTGCAGGACATTTCTTGAAATTCCCTAAATGGTGTAGGTTACCTCAACGGTAGCCCAAGAAATCCCACCTCTTCACTTTCCTCTAGGTTTCATCCTGTTGAGTGGTCTTCTCCTTTCTCAGATTTCCTACTCTGTTCATAATTTTGTGAACACATTTCTCTGAATTCTTTATTTCCTTGGCAATAGTCATAGCCGCACCAAGTGTTAAGTCAGAACAAAACCATAGTCTTTTCTGTATTTTCTTACTTTTACATTTTGAAGGATTTGAGCTCCAAAAACCTGTTCATAATTGATACTGTCAAAATCGCAAGAATCATCAAGGCCCTCAACACTGCAAGATGCTCTTCAATGGATTCAGATTCTAATTGAGTCCTTGAATAAAATTTCTAGCGCTCCATAACAACATTTATGCTTCTTCCATACCTTAAAGTGCTTGATAGCAAACTCAAGCACACCCGTATCTTTTGCGGAATTTTTGTCTAAAGGAGGTACGTTCTTAAATTATTTTAAAGTAGCCCCCCCCCCCCAAGACAGTGTTTGAGTAAAGCAGGTTTCACTGTGGCTGAGTAGTCTTCTCCCTCTAGCACATCTACGTCTAGCATGAATACTTCATACCAACCTTACCAGGCTAAGTACAATTTACCTGGGGTTCTGTAGAAAATATAGAGGTGAAGGCATTTTAAAAACACAATAAGTTATAAACATAAATGCAGAAAGGTTGATGGATTAATGTCCAGGCAATATATAACGAATGATGTGCCAGTCACTGAGTTGCTTGTCACCAAGTTGTGATGAAGATGTGCCTGTCACTGTATAACAGGCTGTTGAAATAGTCCAAACACCAGTGTGACCAGCTGCAGTAACTGAAAACATTTTGTGAATGTAGATGTGCCTGTCACCATGCAACATGTGCTACGCAAACAAATGATGGCCGGAATGCTGAATAAATCATACATTCACCCCCAGTCAAGTGATCAGGGTTAAATCCTTCGTTCTTTTGCTCACCCTGCGATCCCAGTTTAGACCCAGCCATATGCAAATCAGTGTTGACCCAGTGCCTCATGGGAACAGTCCAGACCGAACTGCCAAGCCAGGTCCTCCCTGTACCAGAAACAAGCATCCTGGGACAGGTTGCTGGGTGTTACCTTTCAGCAGCTAGGCTAGCTTGAATCCAGTGGCACAGTGAGCAGCGGACCCACGTCTGGGCATACCCGTCCCACTTAGAGTGAAAAGTACTACACAAACAAATGATGGACGGAATGTTGAATAAATCATACATTGACCCCCAGTCAACGGAGCTGGGTTAAATCCATTGTTCTTTTGCTCCCCATGCCACCCCTGCACCTGTGCAACAGGCTGTAGTTAGGAATATAACCAGTCAACTTGTTCCTTTAAAACACTCAAAGATGGCGATAAACTTAAAGTAATGGAAGGTAAGATGGCCACAAAACTTGTTTCTGTAGTTGGTGGGCTTGTTCTTCTACCAAAACTCTAGTTTCAATGAGAAATTGGCTTGCATCTAAACAAACCGTGTTATCCTATCAGCTTCTACTGCATCATGTCTGGGCAATCTAGACATAAAATTAGCATGTACATTCCGTGCTCCTGGAACATATTCCACTTTAAAACTGAACGCTTTTAGCTTGGCAGCTTTCTTGGCTAACCCTGCAGTAAGATTTTAGCCTTACTAAAGGTTTATGGTCAGATTTTAATTTGAACCTCATTTCCCGAACAAACATCCTGTACTGTCTGCTGCCAAAACACACTGGATTCACCAATGATGAAAAAATACTCGAAGGTGTAGGCAAATAAAACAGGATCTCCTTTATTTAAGATGTAGCAAACAATGTTGTTGCAGTCTCCACTTCTTTCCAGCCGCCTTCCTTGAACCACCTTCACCCATGACACAGTTGATCAAGCGAAAGGGGTATAAATATTTCAAGATTAACTTTCAACTCACTCATCTATCTCTCTAACCGTACTGGGCCCCCTGCAGCTAGATGGATTACAGTATTACCTTCACCACAGACGCGAATGGTCCTCTGATGGATCTTTCTCTGCGGATAGGAGGGGTGGGAGTTAGCCAATGAATGAGGACCCTTGATTTGTGACTAAGTCACAAGTTTGAAATAAGGTTCAAATACACTACTCTCAGGACTATACAGTACAAGTAAAGTATTGCAGTGAGGAGAACTAATTTCCTTAAGAAATTAAGCTTAAACAGAATAATATAAACTAAAAGCTCTGCTACTGCGACAGAATAGTAGTAGTAGAACTTGATATTCTGAAAAGATTCACACATTTTTCCCTACAACACATTCAGATTTAGAAAGTAATTCACTAAAGTTTAAAATAAAGAATATCAGGACAATAATAGACTCAGGAAATTTAGCTAGTTAGTTATAGTATTAAAGTTCCAAAGTTGATACAAATAAGCAATTTTTAACCATCTCAATCAAGAATATTAAAACATGTAGTATTAGACAACACATTTAGTCAGAAGTGCATATCCAAAGAGGATGTTTTAAAATACACATCAGAAATGAGATTGCAGGTTTCTATTACCATTAAAGTAAGAAGGATAGTTAATTCCTATTTAAGGTTCAAAGCAAAGGGGTAAAAGTATCAAATTTAAAGTCCTCTAAGGGCTAGTCCATAAGCATTGGCAAAAAATAAAAATATGTAACAAAAATCAATTAGTTCGCCAAAGAAGTATTCCAGGTCGACGGCATGAATGCAGCAGGATTAGCAAAAAGGCAGTCCAAGATAGGATTTAAAGGATGATAGTAAAATCATTGGGAAAGAGTTCCGTCCTCTACCAAGGAAAGGAAATGAAACAATGCGTTGTCCCAAAGAAAAATAATACGATGCCTTGTCAGAAGGGAAAAAGGTATGGTGTTCCCTTCTTTTGGGGTTTCTTCTTTTACAGTGCTTATGACACCTTAATGACGTGGTGTAATTCCACTGGTCAGTCCATCATGTGATTAGTTTACGTGTGTTGTCACAAAATACATTTCGTTACTCCTGCATTCTTTACCAAGCACTTCATGTGAACGATAGCTTTCTGGGTCTCACAGGTTTGTCAACGGTAAGTAATATACAATGTAACAGACAATGGCATCGGGTGAGAGTTGATTTCCCCACAAGCCATTCAACCATGAACATCAAAAGAATGTCCTTTGTATGTATACTGAAACATCTGCATGATCTGGCTCCCTTTATCTGCATCAGTGCTTCTGCAGTTTCTGATTCCGTGATCTTTGCCTCCAGAGCCTGAATACTCTTTGGTCCTTGTCGTGGTGTTGGGATGTCAGCTTTTAAACCCATCCAACTCCGCCCGCCCGACACTAAATTGCTTTGTTATGTTATGTTATGTTAATTGTTTTTTGTACCGCGCACAGCTGCCCCAGCAAAGGGGCGTCCTGGCGCCTTGAGAAGGTAAAACACAACACATCATCTAAAAGGAGCGTGCTCCGTCAAGCGGATTTAGAGAAACAGAAAAGTTTTTATTGCTCGCCTAAACTACAGAAGGTTATCCATCGCCCGAAGCTCAGCAGGAAGGGAGTTCCATAACTTTGCGGCCACCACTCGAAAAGAGCGTACGCCCATTCTGCTAAGTTTAAAACGAGGGACCGTAGACAAGTGCATACCCAGGGATCTCAGGGGTCGCAGAGGTACGTACGGACTTAGAAGGTTGGTCAGAATTTGTGGGGCCATGCCTTTAAGGATTTTAAAAGCCAGACAGAGTACCTTAAATTTGATCCTCTGGCTCATAGGGAGCCAGTGTAAGGAGCGCAGAGTCTTAGAGACAGAGCATCGTTTAGGCAGTCCCACCACCACTCTAGCGGCGGTGTTCTGCACTCGCTGTAATCGGGTGAGTTCTGCCTGGTTGATCCCGGCCAAAAGTGCGCTGGCATAGTCCAACCTAGACAGGACCGACGCCTGAACCACCAGCTGTCTGGTGGAAGCATCAAAGAACTTAAGTATTGGCCTAAGTCCTCTGATGACGCCATAACAAGAGCCTGCCACTCTCTTGGTATGGCACGTAAAACTAAGCGCCGGGTCCAACCAGACCCCAAGATTTCTTATCTCAATTACAGGTGAGGGAGTCGTCCCCAATTCCTGCGTCCACCAGTTATCGTTCCACAGCCCGGCCTGTTTTCCCAGCACCATGACCTCTGTTTTTTTAGTATTTAATTGGAGACAGATCTGATTCATCCAATTTGCCACGGCACATATGCCCTCGCGAAACATAAGGGCCTCCACATTAGAGTCCCCACTCAACGTGACCGCCAGCTGCATATCATCCGCATAGGAGACCATTGTCAGGCCCCAGCGTTTGACCACCGCAGCCAGCGGTCTAACGTAAAGATTATAAACAGCCTTCTGGTGCTCGGCAAACCCTGATGCAATTTCGATTGGAGTTTCCACCATCTTCTGCGACCCAGTTTGAATGGGAGGAATCCATCTTTTCCCCTCCTTTTTTGCTATCCATGCTAGGAGCTTCCCCGTCTTGGTGCCTTGTTGCTCACCTCATAATATTTTCTTTGCTTAGCTCGGATGTGGGCCCTCGCTTCTTTATATAGCACAGACCTCTGTTCCTCCCGAATCCCCTCCACCCTTTGGGCCTCTCCTGAGGATGGAGAGTCCAGGTATTCCTCTCCAAGAGGGACAGTTTTGTTTCCAAATCTTTGTACTCCTATCCCTTTCCCTCTTCTTCCATCCACGTGTGTGATCTTCTGGCCTTGCATAACTGTTTTGTATGCCTCCAGAGGTCTGCCTTCAAATCCACAAAGCTGGCGTTCTCTTTGGAAAAAAACCCTGTGTTCCAATAACAGTCTTCTGGAGTTCTAGTCAGACAGCTACCATGGGTTAAGTTTCCACTCACCCCGTGTCCCCAGTCTAATCATCCAGGTATGCCTAATCACTGGCAAGTGGTCAGATAAACCCCTTGGCAGGAGAATGGGGCCCCTGAATCTACCAAGCTGAGGGCGTGGCACCAAGAAGTAGCTTAATCTGGATTATAAGTGCATATTGTTGGATGTATATGAATAGTGACCTCTCTTGGAGTGCTTTTCCCGCTGCTCTGTCAGCCTCTACTCGTTGTCCCTACCAGATCATGGCTGCATCAGCGCTCTGAAGGGCTGCAGCGCCGGCAATCCTTTTCAAGGGCCTGGGCCACCACAATATGTCTCCATCAGGTGCCCAGTTCGCATACACACGGGCCGGCAGCCATCTTGTCCTGTGTGGGCCAGTGACACAATTTGGCCGGCATGCTCCTTGGCCCCCCACAGACTAGGTCCACTGCAAGGCTCTGGTGGGTTTTGGTGGTGGCAATCGCATCTCGGGGGCGAGGCCACCCTAGCTCGTCTCTCTGACCCGGTTTGCTGAAGTCTCTTACACCCAGCAGCGTCCACCATCTGGCCTAGTTCACTGGTCACCAGCGTCTCATTGTTACGCGCTGTGCAGCCCCGCTCATGGACTCAGTCCACCAGTGACCTCTTCTTCGAGGTGTGGAACCACCACAGCTGGTTTTACGCTGTCGTTTTCTCGGCTGGGATGCAACAGAAAGGAGACGCTGCAGGGTCGGGCGCTGGAGCTATAGCCTCATACGTCTGGCCCCATTGGCAGTCCCCTGTCAAAGATTTTTGTAAAGCTTTAATAGTTTTTAGGTCTCACTGACGCAGCGCGCATGCGCAGTCAGCGTGACATTTAGTAACTGGCTTTTTGAAGGGCTTTCTCAGCCATCAGCGAGTGGTTACGCACGAGGGCGCGCGCTTAAGAGCACAGATGCCATCTTGCGGGCACCCTTACAGCCGCAATTACTTTCACTTTCACACCAATGCTTGTTTACCCTCCTTTCTGCCCTATTTCCTATTCTGCAGTTTCCATTTGCCCTGTTCCTCCTTTGCTTTCTCTTCTTGCCTTTGTCCTTTGCGCCACCTCTTGTCCCTCTCCCACGTCCCTATATTCTCACCATGCCCTCTTGCAGCCGCTCTCTCGCCTCCCGGACCCAGCTTGTGCAGTTCGGTGACATTTCCCGGTGTTAAGGGAGCTCTGCATGGCTCTCCCTGGCCTTGGGCTGCCATGCCCCGCAGCTGGGGCGCTGCATGTATTTCAGTAGGTGGAATATTTGTGCTTGCTGGGTTGGCAGCACCTCTCCCTGTGCCAGCTTTAATAATAGGGGGGAATAATTTAGTAGGATCAAAGAAACCGCATTCTCTTTCGAGATCCGCCAACCTCCTGTGTCTATTATTGGTTTTACATATTTATTTCTAGTTTTTCCCTTTTGGATGTTCTCCCTGGCATGTTTATGTTTATGTTTGTTTATGTTTATGTTTCTCCCTGTGTTCACCACTTCACAAACGTAGTTTATTCTGTTGCCTCGTCTACAGATGTGCCCGGGCAAGAACCTGCCACTAGCGCGTTTTGTTGGCACGAGACAGGCAGAGGCTTCATTCTCCACCTCTTAACTGCCCGTGCTGCTCCTAATTAATCCTAATAGCCGCGCTTTCACTGCTCCCAACCCTCCTTCTGGGGCGCGTAGGCACCTTACAGAGACAGAGTGTGCGATCCATCTGCCTGTCAGAAACACTGTAGTGTATTTTTGGATTTTGTGTGTATTTGACCTTGACGAGGCTTGCTCCTTGGCTCCCAACAGAGGCCACTTTCCTTGCCTGTGTCTGATTGTGTAATACAACAAACAGAAGGAAGGAAAGCTTGAATTGCTCTCAGCCGCATTTCTGCCCATCCTTTCTCACTCACTATATCACACTAGATAGAACCCGGCTATATGTAGGTAGATCAGCCTTCTTCCTGCTCCAATAGGAACACTCCAGCCCAAACCACCGGCCCTGGTCCTCTCCAAATGGGAATACAGGCAATCCTAGACTAGTATTTGACAAGGAAGGCATCGTCAGTGGTGCAGAGCTTGAGTCCTGTGCCACACTGCTTCTCGTGACATTGGTTCTGTGGTGGCACTCTAGAGGGACGTTTTCCTGCTAGAAGCAGGGTTCGAGCCAGTGCTAGGCATTTGGAGATGCAGTGTATTACATTCCTTATCTTAGCCAATTTCTGACTGCTACAGTGGGGTCTTCATCAGACAACTCTGTAATGTGTTTCTGTTTTTATTTGGAGCATTTATTGATAGATTTAAAATAGAGTAGTACAAAGAACAATATCATATGTTCATATACATCAAAAACTAATTTCAATGACATCAGTAAAAGTGTTACCAAGAGAGAACAAGCGTTGGCAAAGCCAATAGGTCTTGCTTTTTGGACTGCATAAGTATTTGGTTATGCAGCAGAATATCCTTGGTGCAACAACACCAACTGTTGCATGGCTAAACACTTATAAGGTCCCAAATGCGAGACCTATTGGCTATGCCAATGCTTGTTGTAATAAGTAACGAACGTTGCCAAAAAAGAATCTGCAGTCAATGTCAGATGGTTGGCTTTGCCAAAGCCTGTTTTTATTCTATGGGTGGAATTAATGCTGCTTAAGGATCAACAGAAGAACATTAATGGCTAAATATGTCGAGTAAAACCAGGGCTATGCACGTGTTAGATGCACCAAATTATGCATCAACCTTCAAAGAGTTCACCATGCAGTTTTGCCAATCAGTGGAAGTCGTCCCCTTTGGAATGCCTAGGGGAAATCTTGTTTCTGATAGGATGCTCTCTGAAATCACATGCTGGTCCACATATATGAGGGATCGCCATTGGATGGTGAGCCTGAAGGTCATTTATGCGTATCAGAGTATTTGTGGCTCCTGCTACTGACAACTCAACAATCTTTTTGCTACAAAAGCACTAGATTGTGACAGAATGCCACTCGTTAAAGACTTACATTGTTGAAAGCTGTTTTAGGACCCATTCCTGAAGAAATCCTCCTTATGCAATTGAGTGCGATTGAAAAGCCCAGCATCACAGTAAACTGGGGAGCGACTGCAGACGCCTAAGTAGAGTCGACCTAAATGACCTCCTACAAATAAAGTAATTTTGATTTAAAGTGTTAATTTGCAAAAAGTGTGGACAAAAAGATTTAATTTTAATATCAATGACAAAGTTCAAGGTTATTTGAACTGATTACCTCTACTTATCGATTATGGAAAAAAACTGAAAAACAATAAAACAAATATCTGGAAAATTATAGAGTTTTTTGATAGCTTGTAAGGTCCTGTCACTAGAATTTCTCACAGAAAATATAGTTGTTGTGGGGAAACGTTGTTTTAGCAAGTTTGTAATAATGTGTCCCATTCACACTAAGGTGACTCGGTGATGGGAACTGGTTTCAGTTTGTTAAACAAGAAATTATCCTGCAAGTTTTTAATTAGGGTATGTGTATCTATAGAAAGTGCTCTGGGATGTGTTTTTAAGACACATTCAGCATATTCTCAAATTGAAGAATAAACCAAACGTAAGATGTATGCCTGTGTGTTTGTTTTGTTTTTCTCTGCAAAATTCCACTGATCTATGGCCGAGTGAGGACCCTTTTTCTTTGTGAGTATAGTAGTTTCATGTACCTGTACTTAATTGACAGTTCTGCTTTTAATAGCAGTTCACGTTTGTAAATGGGCAAAAGTACTATCTATTCAGTGTGAGGTCTGGTAAAAGCCATAAGATTGTACTTAGCTAATTAACCGGATTCCTAACTTAGGAGCAGGTCTGTGTTATCTTCAGACTTTTAGCGCTAATTACCAGGAATAGTACAATTACCAAACTTAATTTTGGCCGTGCAGATTTAAGGCCTAGGTTGCAGTCTGATATATGAGCAGTGGTTCTTGTATTCTGGTATTTATGGGCTTAGTAACCCAGCACATAACCTAAGCAGATTCTAGCAGATTGAGCGATGCAACCAGTGGCTATAACTATTACTAGACCTGCTTTGGTTCTTGATGCTTTCACCAAGAGTGTTGCCTTTTCACACTTTGCACGTTAACTAATACCTTAAACATCCACCACCTACGCCTAACCCCTCCCAAAGTCACAGAAACCTAGAACCTTTGCTCATAAAAAAATCTTAAACCTCTTGTAACCTACTTCCAGAAGTAATATGAGGTGTACCACAGAACATGTGTTGTCCTTGTGTTAAATCCATTTATAGTGCATATACCCCATGGTATAATGAGGAGCTGTGTGCTGCTAAGGCCAGTTGTAAGGCTCTTGAGCGCCAATGGCGAAAAAATTACGCTTGGCTGATAAAGAATCTTACAGGAACGGCCTTAGAGCATACCATAAATCGATCAGAAAGGCTAAGAGGAATCATATCAAAGAGCGGATTGAGAACTCTGGTAATTCATCTAGAGAGCTCTCTCTTATATACTAGGAGCTCACCTCCCTCTCGGCGATTATGCCTCAAGACCCTCCCACCGCAGAGACATGCGAAAATATAGCGGATTATTTTGTATGCAAGGTGGAAAAAATATATGAGTCCTTTCTACAAAGTATACCATCCGATACCCCTGTTATGGCCGTCTGTGAAGGACCCAGGGTGAGCTGCACCCTTGAGGAATTCAGGGTTCCCCCGCAGGAAGAATTGTTGAAGATTATTTCAGACATCCAATCTGGATCTCCAATAGATGTGGCCCCTACTAAGATTCTCAAAAATCATCTTCAGCTCCTGTGTGACCACATTGGTAATCTGGCCGCTTTATCATTTCGTGAAAGCCGGGTGCTTGAGGAATGGAAGTTGGCCCAGGTTGTGCCGATTAAAAAGAAAATATATTTGAGCATGACTCAGTTGGACAACTTTCGTCCCATATCCCTTCTGCCTTTTTGTGCTAAGGTAGTTGAGAAATTGGTGAATAACCAACTGGTCAGCTTTGTGGAGGATAATTCTCTTCTCCATCCCTCCCAATCTGGCTTTAGGGCGAAGTATTCCACGGAAACTGCTCTCCTCTTTTCCACCGAATTGCTCCGCCGTAAAGCTGATGATGGTCACACTGCAGCGTTGATCTTATTGGACCTGAGTGCGGCTTTTGACACCGTGTCGCACTCGGGTCTTCTCGCACGCCTCAGTGAGATGGGAGTAGTGGGCCAAGCCCACGACTGGATGAGCTCCTTTCTGGCGGACAGGAAATTTCAAGTTCACTGCCCCCCATATAAATCCAGACCAAGATCTCTTAGACAGGGGGTCCCGCAGGGCTCCATATTAAGCCCTACGTTGTTTAATTTATATATGGAGCCCCTTGCAAGACTAGTGGAGTCCTATGGGGTGGATATTGTCTCGTATGCAGATGATACCCAACTGGTGATCACGTTATCTCATAATCCAGTTGGGGCTGCAGAGAACTTTTCCTCCTGTCTTGTAGCACTCTCTAGATGGATGAAGGGTAATTGTTTGCGCCTTAATGGCAATAAGACGGAACTCCTTATCATCGGCCCGTCTCCTTCCGTCTGGACCTCAGCCTGGTGGCCGGCGGACTTGGGTGCTGTGCCCTCGCTATCTGCCACTGTGAAAAACCTGGGGGTTACTCTCGACTCTAACCTCTCTTACTCCCAACATGTGAGGAATGTAGTCGGGAAATGTTATGGCACACTCAAGGTAATTCGTAAGATCTTGGATCTTCTTCCGTTTAAAGCTAGGAAATCCCTAGTCCAAGCCCTTGTCACCCCACACCTCGATTATGGGAATTCCCTGCTTTGTGGTCTCAGCAGAAAGGACCTCAGCCAACTGCAATGCGTCCAGAATGCGGCGGCCAGGCTAGTTCTAAAAATGCCTAGGAGGTCATCGGGTAAGCGGGCACTTCATATCTTGCACTGGCTACCCATGCACGAACGCATTCGGTTTAAAATCTTGTGCATCACCCACCGCATTGCTTACGGCCGGGGCCCCATCTATTTACAGAAGATGATGTCCATATACCGTCCTAATCGCTTGCTGAGATCCATGGGGAGCATGCAGATGGTGGTCCCCCGCATCTGTCGTGTTCGGATGGGTGGGAGATCCTTTAGGTTTTTTGCCAGTAAATACTGGAACGAACTTCCGCTGGAATTTCGGATGGAACCTTCAGAATCGCGCTTTAGGCTGAAACTGAAAACTTACTTATTTCCCAAGGTCTAGTCTCCGTTTTCCTGTATCCCTTTCCCCGGGCCGCTGGACTTTTTGTTCTGGAGTTTCTGTTTCGTTATGCATCCACAGCGCGGGGACGCACTGTTCCTTTATGTAACCAGGCGCTTAATAAATGTTTTTATTATTATTATTATTTCTTTAAATTGTAGAGTTGCCAGCGATCTATAACATAGTACTCTAGCCCCGAATGTTACACATGATACCTTGGCCACGGTTGTGGCCCTTGTGGTGTAGTGTAGTTCCTATCTTCCCAATAGGCTCTGCGCATTGGAATAATACCTACAGCAGTAAAGGCCTAGGCCAGACGTTAACTAGGTCTACTACTGTCGATACTACACTTAAAGTTTTGGGTTTGCCAGCGTAGCTCAGAGTTCGCTAGAAACTTTCTCGAATGTTCAGGAAAGAATTAACTCCCCTGATTAGACAAGAAGGGATTTAGTTTCTGACAACCATAGAACATGACAACTTTGCTCTCCCCTAATCAAGAGTGTATCTCCAGAGTCGTGTGAGCACAAGGCAATTATTTTACTCAGTCAGTACGTGCATTCTTAGTCTCATCAGATTGTAGAGAAAAGGAAGAGACGGGCGTGTTCAATAAAAAGGTGTTATTTATTGATCAGTCTCTTTTCTCATACAAGAGAAATGGATCGATATTATTGCAATACTTATAGTTAAGTAAAGTGCATACATTAAAAGCAATAGTATAAAATAATACTGTAAAAACATTGATATGGTTTCTGAGCCATATGATGTTTAAAATGATTAAAATATATTTACATACACATATACATTTGACTAAACGTACTCAACTGGTGTTTCTAAATACGCCTACCCCGTGTACCTGACCTAAGTCTAATGCGTGGGCGGGAATAGAAAGTTACAGTTTAAGTTAAGTTTGTTTTTGCCAAGTGAATAACTAAAGAATTCTCTGTGAGGGGTTATTCAGTTCTGTACCTGGAAGTTAGGATGAATGAGGAATGGTATCTCTTTCTCTGGTCTCGATATTCCAGGCTGCCTGCGAGGGCTGCCCGAAAGCGCCGGTGCTGGGTCTCTCGGTAGGAGATAGCAGCGCGTCTCTCAGCGCGTCAGGAAGGCGGGGCTGCTGCCAGCGGGGTCTGCTCTGCTTCTGGGCTTCGGCAAGTATGGCTGCTCCGTCTCGTCACCACGCGTGTGTTTGCATAGGGCAAGATCGGCAATATTTATACCTTAAAGGTGCCGAGATTGACGTAAGGATGGACATAGATGCGTCAATAAAGATGTCATACGACTTGCTCGTTAGCACATTCTTTTACTGAAGTTCTCTGTGAAATCAAAACAATGGCCGCACGGATTTTCCAGGTTGTCATAGGTTTGATTTGTTATGAGAACGTCGTATGCCTTATCAGGGGCTGGAGGAATGTTGCTTGTCTAATTAGATCTCAAGCGTTATGACCTAGTCAGATAACACATTCCTGTGCCGTAGTGTGACTGCGTCAGATAACGGTATCTGCATCATGGGGGCTTTTCTTGCCTCATGGGCTGACTGTTAGTTAACTTGATAGTTAGTTTAACCAGAATAGGGTCAGGAATAGGGGGATCGATTCAGAACCTATAGGAATACATGACACCCACTCCACGCTAACTATGGTCATATTTACTAATCTATGCATAGTATAACATAGTACAACATACTATAGAGTATAGTGTATACCTCACCACCCCAAAATACATAAATGCATTTTGACATTTTCAAATATACTGAAGAATTGCAGTCATATATATAGTATGCACTTAAGCTATGAATTAAACGCTAAAGTAAACACGCATTTGTAGACATTATTGCTTATTTGGTATATGAGAAATACACATGAAATGGCTCTTAATATGGCTATACAGAAAGAAAGTTCGAGACCATTTCATCACATAATAAAATATTTGTGAACATACCAGCGGGCAACTAAAGTTTATAAAGTATCTAAAAATAGAAATCTTAGTTCTCTAGGAATAGTTTCTTACTTTAAGCAGAAGATAAGTGTCCCGAAATTTTTTGTAAAATTTAATTTGGGGCTGCTAAAAAAATTGCTGTCCGTGAACTGGTGGGAAAAATTGTTCATGTGACTTTATTTTCAAAGTTGAAGGCCGAATTCAGGGAACGCCGTGTGCGAGCTTGCTCAAAAGTCTCTATTTCTGTACTGGAGAGAACATCATATCATTAAGGCTTTCGAAAAAACTGTCAACAGCTTCATGGGAAAGTTCCACTAAGTCGGAAATAGGTGTAACCATGCATTTGTGCGCATGATTGTCTCCATTGACATTCTGATTCGCATTGCTGACAGAAGGTCGTACCTGATTAATGCTGCTTTCATCTTGAACTTCACTACTCTTCAATCGTAGTGGTGAAGACTCCACGAATGCCGTCATCAGGATTGGCAGCCTTTGAGGGCAGCACAAAGCGTGAACCTTGGTAGGAACCAACAATGTATCTGCATCCACTGGCGCATCCGATTGTAGCGTCAGACAGGTGTCTAACACGTATTCTTCTCCGCATAGCAGACATCTCAATACAGGTAAAACACATCTTTGCCACATTGGTCGAAATGATAGAAACCAATTCATGTTCAGGTCTCTAAGCCGGGATAGTCCCAGGATTTTTGATATCCGGTCCCGGTATCCAATGGCTAGGATTGTATCTTCCATTGTCGCGAGAGTTTGATCTATGACATGGGTTGCCATAACGAAAAATAAGGACTAAGAATAGGATTCCTGCAATTAGTCCCAGGATCAGGGGAAGTCCGCCAAAAATCGAATGGACGAAATCTGGAAAAATACCCAGTATGGCTTTGAATGGTGTTAATGCCATCGAAAATACTGTCTTAAATACCTTTGAGACCCCAGTGGTATCAGAAATATTTAAGATTTCGCTCAGGATTTCCGTGAAATGTACGGGGGAATTAGTTGATAATAATGTATGTATCTCTGCAGTCGTCCTTGCGACTTGTAGATCATACGTTTCTTTTGATGACGTGAGCCTTGTAGGCGTCTGAAGAAGCACTGTTTTCATTCTGCTTAAAATATCTATTCGAATAGAAGTAATTTTCAAACTGGGCCATGCCCTTGCCTCCCTGTCTGGAAAGGAGCTGGGGAACAAAGAACGTCCACAGCACTTGACCTTCGCAGTCGTAGTGACTAGATAAGGAGTCCCGGGCATAAGACTACAACATTTGCGGTCTACAATAAGAATGTAACTCCCATTATAGAGTCTCTGAAAGAATGGTTCTATTTCAGTTGCAGGTGCGCCTTGCTGGTGACATGAAAGGTTGTATGAATTCCCTTCACAGGCTCCATGCAAACTAATTCCGTTACACAGAAGCGGGCCGCTTAGTGACATAGCACAATTGTTGCCACTAAGAAACACTTTCTGTCCTTTATTACTGACACATGCATGTGAATAGGGCAGGTTCCAAGTTGTTTTAAGGTACCCCTTTCCCAATTTCTCGTACATGCCAGCCTGTATATATTTTTGGCAGTATTGAAACCTGAAGGTTGAGATTGGAATATTTATGATTCCGTGGATTATCCATTCACTGACAGGTCGTTCTGACATTGTCATTGGTAATCTTTCTAGTTTTTCAATGCTCAAGATTGTATAATCAGCACCCTTTTGCGCCATACCGATTTGTCTATCAGTAAGGTTAAAGATTTGGAATAGTGACGTTGTGTTTATTAAACGCCAAGGCACATAGCCTGAACGCAGATTTTGTAACGTCCAGCCAAGCAGTACAATAGAACGCAATTGTGACTGACCATGTTGTAATAACAGTAAGTCTTGCGATAATATATCGATTGCTGACGACACAATGCTGTCCAAAGAAAAAATTCTGGAGGACAGAGTCATTAACCCATTGTCCACTACAGAAAGTGATTTTTCCAAATTAATACGGTCAATTTCCCGTATTCTCTCTGCTGTTTCAATTTGATTAACCTTCCAGGCCTCATTGTATGCTGCATATACAGAGGCTGCTATGAAACGCTTTTGACGCTGTTTGCGTGGTCCCATTATGAAATCACGCAAGTCAGCACCATCAGTAAGTAAAGTTAGGTGTTGCTTAATTTCAGGCAGTGTGGAAGTTTGTAGCCACTGAAGGCATAATTTGCCCACACTGTAGGTTGTTATTATCCCTGGGTGATGTCTTTGGGGATATCTAGGGTCTGGCCTGGTCATTTTGAACCCCTGTGTTTTATTCAGGAATCTGTCTTGACAGTTATTTGTATCTGTGGGCCAGATCAACCATTGTTTCCAATCAGGATGTGTTCTGTTTTGGTTTAATATATGGTTTACGTCTATCTCTTCATCCGTATCAGAGCCATTGCTAAACATTGTTGGCTTTGGAATAGACGGTTTATTTAAATCTTTGATTTTGGCTAGGCCAAGACAGGTGGTTTGTTGAACAGTGTCATTTAAAAATATCATTTGTTCTGGGATCATGCAAGCTCTAAACAAAGCTTCTAAACCCTGTACTTGCCATTCTTTTGTACCCCAAACACTTTTCAAATCAACATTTTTTTCCCAATAATTAAATCCTAAAGTATTCATTTCTTCGAAGAATGAATCTGAATATATCAACTTTGTGTTGGTTATCATGGTTTTCATCCCTGTCTTGTTTGACAATTTATAATAAAATGTTTCAGCATTACTTGTGTTAAAACCTGAAAAATATGAATATTTGTCGTAAACAGTTCTTGAGCTCCCTTTTGGAGGTGTTGCACAATGTTCCCATTGATTATAATTTAAAACATTTCTAGGTTGTGCAGATTTATGTACAAAATGGTTACCATAGTGGTTATAGCAATACATACTATCATAATTTGTAGAACCTTGCAAATAATCATGTTTTGTAAATTTAGCAGACATTACTAAGTCAGACATCATGTTATTAATGCTTTCGAAGTCCCAATCATCAGCAAATGAGTTTGGTTTTGCAAAGTCACTCAAGGAGATCTTGATTTGGTGTGGGTATTTCAGGATCTCGACCGGACCATAAATTTCATAGTCAGTGTTGTCCCAGGCTACCCCACCAGGTATAGGATTGGCTGTGAAGTTGGCTGAAGAAAGTTCTCTTTTCTCGACGTGTGAAGATGTGTGTGGTTTGAGGACCAAGTTGATGTTCTGACTTGCTGTGTCCATTTTAGCATATTTTCCCTCAATGAAGCGTCCCAAAGTTAATACCATGATGAGCCAAAGTATGAGGATAAATGCACCAAAACCCACCCAAAATTCAATCCATGGAGAAATCAGATATGTTTCTTTCAGTTGGTTCAAAAGTTCCTTAGCTTTGTCTTTAAAGGATTTTGATGATGGCTGTTTCTTTGATTCACTGAGGCCTTCAGAGGAATCATCGAAGTTGATGAAGTAGCCGGATGCAGTTCTGTCAATTGTTCCAATTGCTTCAGGATTTTTGTTTCTTGCATTTTCACTTGGTACTTCATTATAGATTGGTGTGTCCCTGCTAAATGTTTTTATTTGGGTTTTCAGAGGTCTGAGTTCTATTGCATCGTTGCATAGTCCTTGTTGTTCTTCTGTAGGCGTTTCGAATGTGATGAGCCTCTTCGTTAGGACCTCTGTACTGGTAGCAAACCTTGGTGTTCTGCTACTTATTGGGAGTCCACTTGGCCTACTGTTTGTTATCGGCCACATGTTGTGGTTTTACCAGGTCGATGGATACAACTCGGTTCTCCTTTTTACCAGCAAGTGGCGGTAGTACAACTGATCTTGTCCCGTTGACAGACAAGACAGGAACTGCTTTTCTGTAAGAAGGCCCAAATTCCTTCTTTACCGCGATCTTCTCCCTGACTAGATCCCCGACTTTTGGAATCCAGACAGGTCTTGCTGGGACAGGTGGTGATTCTTCAGTGGTTGTTGGCTGTTGTTTCAACTGTATGTTGCTCAGGTCTTTTCTTGTTTTGTTTAAGTCCTGCAAAATAGCCAAACGGTCTTTGACATCAAAGCTTTTTTCTTTAACCACTGAAGTCTGACTGTCGAGGTCAGAGATAATCATTCTAGTTCCAAATAATAATTCGTACGGACTGAATCCCTTCAGAGAATTTCTTGGCAAGTTATTTAGACTACGTTGGACACTTATTAGATGTTTGACCCACCTAGCTCCCGAACCTAATATCCTTTCCATTATAGATTGCTTTCTGCCTTGGTTTTTTCTTTACACCATCCCGTACCCTCAGGAAGGAAGTGAGAAGATTCCCGCTGGGCTGTGCTCATTTGGCCATGTTTCCCCCCCGGCCGGAGGGCTAGAGTGAAGACTATGGTCAAACGTAACATGCTCTTAGCGTATATGCCATTTAGACTCGCAAATCTTTGTATAACAGTCCGGACGTCAGCCGAGTGCTGGTGATCTACATTATAAGTGGAAACTAGCCTGTATATGTTAATCGCAAGCCCTGCTTTTTATTGGTCATATTATCTGCCTTGATACGACGAGGTATTAAACTGTTTCTCTCCCCACTGCGATCTCTGTTGCAGTTTGGGCAGTTTTTTACAAACATGGTGTAATGCAGGCTCATGCCTGGCCACCAGTACCGTGATTGTAATTCTTCCAGAGAATCTTTCAGTTTGAGGTGTCTGAGACCCTCGCCCATGTGTGCGTCTGCGATTAACAAGCTTCTCCTGTCCATGTTTGGAATCACTCTATCCCCCACTCCAGGGATTCGAGCAAAAGGGACGGAGTTTGCATCGATTATGTATGTATAATTGAGTGGATAGTTGATCGGTAACGCTGAGCAGTCGCCTTTTGATGACGTTTTCACCGCCAGCATTGTTTCACTGTCAATGTATTTTAATGTACGCTTTTTTCGATCTACGGGAGCCGGTTTAGTGGCTGCCGCTGCGGCTGTTTCAGCCAATGAATTCCCTACAACGTGAACGCCATCACGCTGATGACTCAGTGAGTGTGTCACGTGAGTCTTTGGTAGTTCTTTTTGTAAAAGAGCTATTTGTTCCCAGAGCAATTTCTGCTTTATTGGTGCATCTGTGTCATCTTTGTAACCGTTCTGAATCCATGTCTGCAAATCCTTGTTATATGCTTTGACGCAGTAATATGAATCTGACACTATAAGTGTCGGGAATTCGCGATCCACATTATCTAGCGCCATTTTTAATGCTATTATTTCAGTTTGTTTTTCTGAATTAGTTTCTACTGAGTGTGTTTTTGTTAATAGAGGTCTTAGTTTACCTCCGCGCCACACTTCTTTTGTAATCTCACATGTGGGGTTGTATGCATGTTCTCCCCAAACGGAGGGTTGAGCATGTCCGTCTGTATAGATTACACAGGCGTAATGTCGTAGAGGCAGAATGTCGATTGGCAGAGGATACGTCTTTTCATATTTTAGATTTTTTAATTCTTCTAGTTCTGGATCAAAGTAGTAGTATACTTTGTCCGTTGTGATTGAATTCACCCATTGTATCCATTCCGGATTCAATGTTGTTGTTGGTAAATTACACGGTGTTGTTAGTGCCTCAAAGGCTGATTCTGCTGTTCTGACTGTGATATGTCTACCGTCAGCTATGTCTTTTTCTCTAGCTATTGCGGTTTGAACTGCACGAATGATTTTTTCTGTATTACTGAATTTCTGTTCAGCTTCTGTATACAAGTGTGATTTGAATGCAATTGGTACCTTTTCTCCCTCATTAGAGGTCAGGTATGTGAATCCGCATCTCCCTGGGATGACTCGAATCACAAGATTGCGTGTGTTATCACGTGTTTTTAATTTTGTTTTAATTAGCATGTCTGTTTGTAAGGATCTCAAAATTTCTGTGTGTGTTTGAGACAATTGGATCTTTTAAAGTCTGGTTTAATTAGATCATAAAGGGGTTTGACCCTTTCTGCGTAATTTGCAATGTATGTTCTTGCGAAATTTAGGAAGCCTAGAATTGACTGTAGGTTTTTTAGCGTTTTAGGAGCTTGGATTACGGCACATTTCTCTAGGAAATTGTCTGCCAGGCTTTTACCTTCACTTGATAACTCATATCCTAAGAACAGGACTGTCAGATGGGCAAATCTGGACTTTTTAAAGTTGAATTTGTAACCCTCTGCTGCGAACCCAAGTATTATGGTGTTCACTCTTTTCAAGTGAGTATCCAAGTCATCATCTGTTAAGTAAATGTCATCGACATAAGATAATGCTTCATTATCATATAGTTGTGGTAATTCTGTTACTCTCGCTGAGAATACCCCCGGGCTGTTCTTGTACCCCTGGGCTAACCGACAGAATTGCTTTTGAGTGCCATTTACTGAGAATGCAGTTAAATATCTGCTCTCTGGTGCTATGTTTTGACAAAAGAATCCATTGGAGATGTCCAAGGTTGTTTTGTATTTTTTGCGCACTATGTTATTCATTAGTGCAGCACTGTGTGAGTTTTGCACTGCAAATGTTTTGCAACATGTGTTAAGGTGTCGGTAATCCAAAACTAGACAATATGAATTGTCTGGTTTGGAGACCGGAAACAAAGGATTGTTCGTTTGTGAGGTGCAAGTTTCAATCACCCCCTGGTATTCTAGCTGATCTAGTATTTCATTTACCTGTTTTTTAGCTTCTTGCTTAATTGGGTACTGCCTTTGTGCAGTAGGTTGTGATTTTAACTGGATTTTGTGAGGAGGAGAATCCTCATCCCATCCTACATGATTTTTATATAAAGCAGGTGCTAAGGCCACTGCCCACTTTCTAGCAAGTGTGTATTTTTTATGAATCGGGATTTGATTCGAGAAGGCAGGCATAATTACTTCTTCGCCATGAGGGCACTCCCTGACAAACTCTGGTGGCCAGTCTTTTTCAGCTAGAAGGATGTCATAGCCCTTGGAGAGGTTATCCTAAAATAGTCCCCTTATTTTCCTAGTCTTATCTCCCTCTATACGTAATGTTATCTCGTATATCTTGTGGGGTTTGCTAACTCTGGTGTCTGCAGTTTCCACTTGAAGATATTCATTCGTGTCCACTGTCTCCAGATGATTCATAAGGACTTTGCGAGCTATGCTCACTTCTGCTGCGCTGTCTAGCATTGTCTGAGCCCACTCTCCGTTTTTCAGTTGTGTCCTCAGTATTCTCGGCATTGTTAACTACCTTGATACTGGCTACCTTCTTTTTTGGAAATTGTAATTTCTTTTTTTGTTGAGCAGGTTCCTTGTCTTTGGACTTGGCGTGCTCTTCTCTTTGTTCTGATCGTCCTCTTCTTTCCGATTTCTGCGAGGAAGTCTGAAAAGATTGAGAGGGACGTGTATCAATGTCTTGATATCTATCAGGTTTTTTAATATTATCCCTATTTCTAAGGTTATATCTTTTCCCAGAGGGGTCACTCTGGGGTGACCTGTGTCTCTGGTTCGGAGATTTCTCCCTTCGCCTAGGAGACCTTCCTCGGGACTGGAATTTCTTTTCTTTTGGATTGGATTGTTTGTTTCCATCCCAGTTCTTTTTTGGTGAATTATTATTAAAAAATATTTTTTCTGGACTTTCAGTCAGTTGCGGTTTTACTGGTATTCCACCTAAACTATCTCTACCTAGTTCTTCATAAGATTTTTCTATGATTCTGGCAATTTCAGCTGGTTGGTCTGCTATATCTGTCTCTTTTAACCTCTGGCGGATCGCCACGTTTGCTGCTTCACCTTTTATGTTGGCTAATAATATAGCCGAGACCTGCTTGAAGTCTTTCAGTAATTTCATACCAAGAGTTAAAGCTGGTTCTGGACCGTATTCATCTTGAATTTGTTTTAGCACATCTGGTATTACCGAAATGGATGGAACACCGTGCGTTTTTGTGTAGATTGAAGCAAAGACTGTACCCCAAGTGTCACAGTCCTCTATGTGTGGTGCGATTTCCATTGGGAGACATATAGTCAGAATCCTGTGTTTTTCTAGCGGGGTGGTGTCAGGAAACACCGCCTCTATTTGGGTGATTTTCTGTGCCAACCAGAATGGTATTTGTTCCCGTTTAGCCGGAACTTTACCTAGGCAGGATTGGATGTTCTGTGGTGTGATTTTATTTGTGTTCCCCTGGTGAGGGGTCAGCTGTGGAAGTTTAATCGCTGGCTGAATTGTTGAAGTCCGCATTACATACTGGACTAATTGTCTATGAATTTTTAGTAATTGTTTTAGCTGTATTAACAGCTCTCCAGTAGACATCCCTTCGATGTCTGGGTGTGGTGTGTATCCGGCTAAGACCGGCCACGTTGCTCCTGGTCTACCTAAAGGACCGAGCCTTGTAATGTGATTGTTATGTATTAGGGCGCCATCAAATAAGAGCAAATGCTCTTGGAATTTGAGTGGTACTTCCACCTCCTCGAAAGGAGTGTAAATGTCGGGTGGAACCTCTATTTTGTAATAATGGAAGTACTTTGTTACAGCATTTGCTGCTGGAAAATGTATCCGTGTATAGTATACCTCTGTCTGCCGATATTCGTGTGCCTCAATTACGAATATGACTGTGCCACCTCTAGGTGTCAGTCCATTTTCTATAAGTTTTAAGGTTATAGATTTCCTTTTGGCGACCGGGATGAGTATTATATCCCCGTCCGCATCTAGTGCTGCAGTATCAGCTGCTACTATTTCAGCTGCTAATCTAACTGCCTCTCTTTCTTCATCACTGTCTCCCATTTTACCGACAGGATGGTATTATGTTTGTTTGCAGATCAGGTTTCTTAATGGAACAAAGATTAGATGCACAATATTTTGGAACAGTTTATCCTTCAACGTTGACTATACCAAGAACCTTACATAGGAGTTCCCTCCTGCGAGGTTTTGGAGGATATTACCTTTCACCCACTCCAGACGTCTTTGGAGTATTTGGGAAAAGGGGTCTGAGTAAGAAAGCACGACTGAGTTACTCTAAATGTCTTACGTTAGTTTTATCGCCCTTTCCAAACGCGTTGGGCGCCATGTAGTGTAGTTCCTATCTTCCCAATAGGCTCTGCGCATTGGAATAATACCTACAGCAGTAAAGGCCTAGGCCAGACGTTAACTAGGTCTACTACTGTCGATACTAGACTTAAAGTTTTGGGTTTGCCAGCGTAGCTCAGAGTTCGCTAGAAACTTTCTCGAATGTTCAGGAAAGAATTAACTCCCCTGATTAGACAAGAAGGGATTTAGTTTCTGACAACCATAGAACATGACAACTTTGCTCTCCCCTAATCAAGAGTGTATCTCCAGAGTCGTGTGAGCACAAGGCAATTATTTTACTCAGTCAGTACGTGCATTCTTAGTCTCATCAGATTGTAGAGAAAAGGAAGAGACGGGCGTGTTCAATAAAAAGGTGTTATTTATTGATCAGTCTCTTTTCTCATACAAGAGAAATGGATCGATATTATTGCAATACTTATAGTTAAGTAAAGTGCATACATTAAAAGCAATAGTATAAAATAATACTGTAAAAACATTGATATGGTTTCTGAGCCATATGATGTTTAAAATGATTAAAATATATTTACATACACATATACATTTGACTAAACGTACTCAACTGGTGTTTCTAAATACGCCTACCCCGTGTACCTGACCTAAGTCTAATGCGTGGGCGGGAATAGAAAGTTACAGTTTAAGTTAAGTTTGTTTTTGCCAAGTGAATAACTAAAGAATTCTCTGTGAGGGGTTATTCAGTTCTGTACCTGGAAGTTAGGATGAATGAGGAATGGTATCTCTTTCTCTGGTCTCGATATTCCAGGCTGCCTGCGAGGGCTGCCCGAAAGCGCCGGTGCTGGGTCTCTCGGTAGGAGATAGCAGCGCGTCTCTCAGCGCGTCAGGAAGGCGGGGCTGCTGCCAGCGGGGTCTGCTCTGCTTCTGGGCTTCGGCAAGTATGGCTGCTCCGTCTCGTCACCACGCGTGTGTTTGCATAGGGCAAGATCGGCAATATTTATACCTTAAAGGTGCCGAGATTGACGTAAGGATGGACATAGATGCGTCAATAAAGATGTCATACGACTTGCTCGTTAGCACATTCTTTTACTGAAGTTCTCTGTGAAATCAAAACAATGGCCGCACGGATTTTCCAGGTTGTCATAGGTTTGATTTGTTATGAGAACGTCGTATGCCTTATCAGGGGCTGGAGGAATGTCGCTTGTCTAATTAGATCTCAAGCGTTATGACCTAGTCAGATAACACGTTCCTGTGCCGTAGTGTGACTGCGTCAGATAACGGTATCTGCATCATGGGGGCTTTTCTTGCCTCATGGGCTGACTGTTAGTTAACTTGATAGTTAGTTTAACCAGAATAGTGTCAGGAATAGGGGGATCGATTCAGAACCTATAGGAATACATGACAGTGGTGCTTTATGTGTGAATAGGATCTTTTTCTTAATTTTTTGGTACATGCTTATACCATGGCAGCCAAAATAAATGCGGCCCAATATCATATTCACAAATTTAGCACTATAATGCAAAGACCAAATTCGAGTTTATTACCACAGCACAGCAAAATTGCCAAGAGAAAAACAAATTGTACTACTTCAAATATAGCATGTAGCAACTACTTTACATTGGGCCAATATGTCTCCTAACAGTTGTGAGATCTCTTCACTGCGATTTTTTTATACGGTATAGATCTAACCCCTTGCATTCTCGTTTTGACTAAATGTCTTTTATTAAAAAAGCACACATGAAAAAAGTCCTTTGCATAAACCATGTATGTAGATGAGCATAATATAATATGCTATTTCTTACTAATGTTGAGGGAGCGGAGGGACGTGATTGATTTGAAGCTTTGCCTCTCATGAGTCCTGCCCTCCCCACTTGTTACAATGGAAATAAAAAGCATATTGCACTCTGATTATATACCATGTAAAGTAAACTTTTTTCGTTATGTTCTTAAATGTTATTGTGTAAAATAGTCATGATTCATAAGGTGCAGTAAAACATTTTTGGTAAAACAGGGCTTTTTTTACTGGCCCAAATGGTCCAAGATATTAAGCCAAAATTTAAGGTCGATTAGCATCAGGAAACCCTGGAAATATTCTCCACTAACCTCCAGATTTCAAAATTGGTTTGTTGCAAACAGCAAATAGTCAGACGGCAACGTCTGTACGCAGTATTAAATCATATCCCACAACTGGAATCCTGTACCTGAGAACGAACACACACACCCACCCACAATCCCATCCAGTAAGAAGAAAACTCCCACAACCACCACCCCTCCTGATGGTGACATCAACTTATACCTGGTCATTAGCCATGACAACATTAATGTAACTGGTCAAAAAGCAATACCACCACCACATGCTCTGTTAAGTTAACGCCCTCTTAATCACATTTAGAAAAATACTCCAAACACTGTTACAGCTGTAAGCCTCATTCTGCACTTGGTAGGGCAGAGAAGGCAGACAAGATTCAGTCCATATAACACACAAGTTGTCCACAAAACATAGGTAATCAGAATACAAAATATGTTAACTGCCATACTCCTCTTTAGATCCAGGAAACAAATGGTCATGATACATCATTATTGTAAAGTCATTCCTCTGCAAGCAACATCAACCATAAATGTCATTGACTGCATGCGTCCTGCATTTAAGGCTGGTGATCCGTGCTTGGCCAAGGATGTGTACTAGCTCCGACAACCAAAAACTCTCCACCATCCAGCCACTCAAACCCCTCCTCTCCTTCCCAGGCAGGAAACCTACTGTATTTGACTTTCCTAACTTGGCATAAGCGCTGTGCCACAATATTGTTAAGTTGTTGTACGATCCATTTGTTCATCTATGAAAGAGAGTTTTAATAAAAATGCAAAAATAATATAAAGTTACATGTGATATGCTAACATGCAATTTATATTGAACTGACATATGTAATATGTGCAAAATGCAGTATGTAGTTATACTTATTAGTGTTAGGCCTCAAAATGCCTAAAGCAGCTTTGCTTTACTAGTTGCTTAATCAAATGTGCTAAGACGTGTATAAATGTTTGAAAATTGACCTTACCCTGAATGTCTTTAATGGAAAGTTCACATAACACTGCAGAATTTTTCTGATTAATAATAACGTTTATAAAATGTTTGCTGGTAACAATTTATGGTTGAATAAAATAGTTCACACATAAATACAATGAATGAATAAGAAATGTTGACTTTTTAACATATTTTTCTCATTTTATAATGAAAAGATGTGGTGCTGAATAATATTTAACTGCAGCCGACATTTCTATTTCACATAGTCCATTGTTAGCTAATGTACAATTTGCTTTATCAGAAAGTTATGAATATAGTCATGCTCATTGGAAAGAAGATCCGGAATCATAAGGCCTCATACGTAAAGACAATAAAAATTACGTTTCGCACTTCACAATAACTTTCTGTAGTCCATTGTGTGAATCGTGGAAAAGGAAGAGGAGAGTCTGCTTTTAAAAGAATACCGAAAGCTGATTGGACAGTAGGAGAAGAATATACAATCTGGACTGCAATGTTTCTTTTTGACTTTATATTAGTGCATGTTCCTAGAGTAGGTTGCAATGCCTTTTTTCTAGACCTTACTTCATTCACTTTTCCACACAGAAGTTGAATATTGTCGGCTTACAGCTGAATGCTGATTTACCATTGTCCTCTGAACCTATTACTAATTGCAGTTTGCTGTTGATACTGCATGGTTAATTTGTCTCATCACCTGAGACACTGCTGAATCTCATGAACTTCTCTTTATGGGAAGTTCTGCCGACAATTATTTATTGAATTGACGTCATGCTCTATCTCACTCCATCCTCTTGAATTTGAACTCTTGATGGGTTCCTGCTGCCACTATTTTTGCCCCATTCTTAGAATAGGGATTCTTTCCTTTATGGAATGGCCTGGATGCATTATTGATTAAGATTTGTTCTAACCATAGTTTTTTATTATCAGTTCTGTTAATTGACTGATATAATTGTGCTAACTGAATAAAGAGAATTTGCTAAACTTTTAATGAAAATAAAACCCATAACCCTTCATTACTGAACTTAGGATAGCTATTGTGATTTTAAGTTATATGAAGCATAGCTCTTGATCTTCTAATACTCGACGGCAAAGGTCTGTCGCAGAGATAAGCACAAACTCCACACTGAGGGTTAATCAGCCCTGTACGATTAAGATAGAGATGATAAAGCGTATATTTAAAAGTATTCCTGCTCCAGCATCGGCAGCCAAAGATTTTAATAGATCCCGCCCTTGACCTGTATCTCTTAATACATTTGAAGCTGAATGCAGTGATATCCTTGGTGTTTGCCATATTCTATCTGAAATCTTTGCTATGTGAACTTCCTACCTCTGACCTAATGACATCAATTATTAGACATTTCCCTCTTTCTCTTTATGCATGATCCTGATGACTGCGTCCAGTTGTCAAACTCAATACTGTTGCTTATATTAAGGTAATATAATTTGAAATGTTAGTTCAAGAGGGGCAAGTAGTGGTTGAATGGTTTGGAAATGGTGATTTGCATGGACTTGAAGCAGTGTGTTGAAGTCCAATTAATAATTAGTTGCGGATGTATCAAGGAAAATCATAAGGTCATGGAGTGCTAATTTTTATGCTTTAGGCAAATTCTGTGACTGTGCCTGATTTGCGGTATTGTGCACTTTGGTTGCTGAGTGACTGATTAATTATGAAGTGACATGTCCATGTTTGGGGTCTGAGTTGAAACCCTGCTTTCACTCTTCAGAAAACATATATATGGTATTGCAATTCCCGCTGTTGGATATTGTGTTCTTGCACCAGAATACAATGCAGGTACCAGTGGTAGATATAGTTAATACTTTTTAATCAATATATATATGATGCTGTTGTTCTAGTCACTAATGTATCCCAAAAACAAGGTCATAACACACAAATGCAATACATGTACCAGAATGTATCCGTAATGTAACATTATATTTCCTATATTAGCCAGTCATTGAAGTACCATGCTTCACTGGTGGGTACATTAATGCATTTAACAGATGTAAATCATCCTGCACCTTCCGTGAACTACAAGTGCTATGAAGATCATAACTCCTAATATGCAAGGGCTTGTACTGTGTTTGTCAGCATGTTTAATTGGGTTACTGTTCAACCTCATTCATTCAGGTACTTGTATACTTGCTATTAGGATAAAAGCATATAAGGTTTATGGTGTTGATGTTGTAATACGAAGGTTTAAGCACTGTGTGAAGTGTTTTTACTTGAGGAAGTATAGGATTTTGAGAAAGATGTGTCCTACTTTGCACCATCTGGTCTAGATCCATGCTTGACTTTCAGTATAACTGCTTATTAAGCAAACTATTTCTACTTAGATCAATTGTATCTACATGTATTCCAAGTGGATAGTTCGAAAACATTGTTTTATGGACCAGCTTTCACACCTGCTGCGTAAAACATATTTCTCAGCTGATTAAAAGTGTATGCATGTCAAACTATGCTAGTCTGAGATTGTAGGTTAAAATACCAGCAAAGCCCGCCAGAGCAACCTCGGACAACCACACTGTTAGTAAAACATTACATTTAGGCCTCTCTATTAGTGAGGTCCCTTAGCAATGTCATGAGGACAGGTTGGACAAAAACACCAAACAATGGGGCTTATTAGTAAAGTCCGCCAGCCATAGCCCTGGGAACTGGGACCCCCACAATGCATGCTGTTATGTTATGTTATGTTATGTTAATTTCGATTTATATAGCGCCAAATCACCTACAGGTCTCTTAGCGCTTGCTTTGGGAACCCGTCCTGGCTTTCCCTGCGAGATAACCCTACTGGGCATCCCCAAGGTGAAGACCAGGCATCCCATCGCAGTGGGGCCGTAGTGGAGATTAAGCAAGCTATTGCCCAGAGTTGCAGAGTGTGAACCCATGATTCGAGTAGGCACCAAGGCGAGAATTATCGAGTCCGTGGACATTTTGAGCTCAAGACCCTGCCGCGTTGGGAATTGAACCCTGGTCCCGGGTCTGACCTCTGCATCAGGGTCTGCCTCCTCTAACCAGTGAGCCACACTTCTCCTGCGGCAGTCCGGCACATTCCATTAGGTTGCGCCCTCCACACTGGCGGGCGCATCCCGCATTTTTTATCCAGCAAAATTGCAAGTTGTGCATATATATGCACAACGTGGCAAGAACCGCGCGGTGCCTGCCATGTTATGCATGCACATGCAGGGAGGTACCATAGGTACTCCCCATGTGCCACCCCCACCTTCCCAACATAAAAACCGCATGCCTTTGCCGCCACGGAAAAGTTGCCCCCCCGCCTGCATCCTGAAATGGATGGCGGTGTCTTCCAGACACCGCCACCATATTAAACCCTTTTCCGCCTGGTCCACTTGTCGACCGGGCGGAAAAGCGGCGAACGGTCTTCCCGTCCGCCGCGGTACCCTCCGCCATACTAATATGGCGGGGGGAATGGGTTACGGCCGGGCTAGGATGTAGGGCGGATCGCCACCGCCATGCGGGCGTTGGCGATCCACCCTATATCCTAATGGGCCCCAATGTGTGGAATTTTGTTTGGTCGTATGATAATAGTTTTTGGTTGGATCTACGCGATCAGTGCTCATGGATCCTGTCACGTGACATTTTTACGAAATTGGGCTGCACAACAGGCATCGAGGAACAGGGTAAGCATTAATATTTCTGTTATTGACTTTGGAAGAGGACATGAAGGAAAAGGAAAATAAGACCTCTTATATATAGGACTAATTTAATTGCAGATTTCTACTGTGTTAAATGAAGTTTAAAAAAAAAAACAAAAGTAAAAATAGCACTTTGAAATCCGCAGTTATGTTCTGTATAGTAGCTCAGTTTCTGATGCAATTGCACTGGCAAAGTTTGGTGTAGGTACACAGCCCCTTCTTATAAGCACACTTGCCTGTGCACAGCGGCGGCTCCTCTGCAATGACAGAGGAGCGACGCCCCACTTCCTGGCTCAGAGCCAGCAGATAATACAATGATGTTCTAGCATCAATTTATTTTTTCATTTGCCTTCTTTGAGCCAGCGCTGTAGGGAGAGACAAGGCCGAGGCATGGGAGGGGGAAGAGGAGTGCTATGTGCACTCCCTAAGTGCGCATATGTGTTTGGCCAGGTGTCTCAGGCTGACCAAGACTCACATGCGCACTTAGGTTTCTCCAGCCCGGCTGCATTGAACAGCTGTGTTGGAGAAACACCCACAGACTCCCTGGCCTGAGCAGAGCGTCTTCCTAGCCCACTCAGGCCAAACCCCGCACTGCTCTGCAGCATGGTGGTTGGATGGAAGTCTGTCTCAGGGGCTGCTGAGACCAGGAAGAGGAGAAGAGGCGTGGCGGAACAGGAGGTGGCCGACGGCTTCAGGTAAGTTCATTAAAAAATGTATATATATTATTACTAAACCCCTTCCCCTACCCGACATACATAAGTCAAAATATCACTTTTGAAAGATGAAACAAGTTTAGTTCATAGAAACCAATGGATGCATTTGTTTTAGCACAAAGTATCTTAGATGAGTCAAAAATCAAAGATGGTGCAAGGTGAAGGGAAGGTGAGGTGACGTAAAAGTAAAGCGATGCATCGGTTCATTGGTACACAGAAGAGGTGATGCGTCAGTTCCTTACTGGCAGAGAGGTGGTGCGTCAGTTCCCTACTAGCAGGAGAGGCGATGCATCAGTCCCTTACTGGCTGGGCAGGTGATGTTTTAGTTTCCAGACATGCGGCCTTGGCGCCTTACTACTGTGCACTGTCGATGAAGAATCGTGGCCTGGGATGATGCGGCAAAAATCCAGATGCGACAGCGGCAAAGCAGGCGCTGCGCCGATTTTCCAACCACAAAGCAGGTGCTGCATTGATTCCACAGCTGCCAACCAGGTGCTGTGTTGGAGGCGGAGTGGGTGTCACAGATGTTGGTGACATGGTGCTTGGAACTCACGCTGGGGCGATTATTCGGACACGCTCCGACGCAATCCGGATCCTGCGGTGAAAGCCGCTGTCGAGTCACTGATCGGGAATCATGCTCCTGTTTTGCTAGGCCTTCTTCGTGGTGACAATGCTTTGGATTTTCCAGGCTGCTACAGTTTTCAAACTCTATGAGCAACCGTGCTTGTTCAGGACCTGCTAGCATTCACTTCCTAAATGCAGACGGATTTCCAGTAAGGAGCAACTACCCCACCAGAACCCTTGACCAACTCATTATTCTGTTCTTGAGCTTGATGAATAGGCATGGCTGAGAGCTTCTTCATTTTCTTACGAACAACCCAGTGGCCATGTTTCACAAATTCTTCCAAGATGGACAGTGGCAGGTTCCCCATGTAGGGCATATATGGATAGGGATACAGCGAGCATAATTCTGATGGTCCAATGCGAAGGACAACGGGACCAGGGCTTTCAGTGACGCTAAATGCAAAATAAAGTCAGCTTCTCGTGGATCCCTGACAAAGGAGGAGACCAAAGAGTTCAAGCCTGAACATGGTACCCCAGTACTGGAATGTTGGGCTCTTTCTAACCATTTCCTGTCTTCTTCTGATTCTTCAGTGTCTCTGGACTGAGATGTAAGAAATGCATCTCTCTGAAGTTTCTACAGAACAACAGCACATACCTGGTATGCATGTCTCGGCCTGTTGATATGTGAGCAACTGAGAAAAGAGTTCGCTGACCCTGACAAGGCAAGTCTCGCTTCTATCAGCGCATTTGTCCACCCAGAGCCTTCCAGGTTGTCAGCAGTGGCTTTCCATACAACTCTACGTGGAGGCCATCAAAGATCTCCACAAACTTGTCTTCTCCATGCGTCTTGGGCGATTTCCAATGTACGTACTTTGCCAACGCAAACAAGGAGTATCAGTTGCAACTACTGGGATCTGCATGGGATTGAGGAACTTTGTTGACTGACGAAAAACATCCATGCCATGCTTGATCGTGGCAGCTGAAGTGGCCATCTCATATAAGAGAGGCAGAAGCTGTGAAAGAGCAGGCTCTTCATTCAAAGATGGCTCTTTCTGATTGGAAGCATGGTAGGCTGACCATGCCAGACTGTCTCCCCTTTCTAGCTTCTTGTTCTCAATCAGTTGGAGAGATGATTCAATCCATAGCTTCTCATGTTTCATTGCTTCCACCACATCTCCCACAACTACCTTTGCCATGTTGATTTCTGGCACCTCGACTCTAGATTCCTTCAGAGCTACTGCTGGGGATGTACGTCAGTACAACGCGATCTTTTAGATCGCGGTACTTTACAACGCTGCCATTACAACGCAAGTCGTTACAACGACTTGCGTTGGTGTGCGCGGATTGAGGATTATTATAATTTTATATTCCAACACCAGCCCACGTAACAGTAGGGAAGGTGTTGGAATATAAAATTACAATATTCCTTATCCAACAATGCCATCCAGCTCAAGTCGGAACTACTTGTGTTGTAATGGCATTGTTGTAAAGGTAGTGCGGTGTAAACACCGCGTTGTAAACGAGGTTTCCCACTGCTGGTACAGTGGTGAAGTTCTCTCTCTCAGCCACTGCAGGAAGAGTTATAGCTTCTCTTGTCAGTCTTGGATTTGAGATTAATGGTCTCTGAAAGATGCTGAACCCTGTGCCATGGAAAGAACCCTTGACAGCAGTGCTTGAAGGGTTGTGCTCAAGATTGTCCATTGCACCAACTGTGCAAAGCCCAGTTTGAAGCTTAGATGGGCACACAACTCCTTCTCTCTGTGCTTTCTGGAAAACAGCAGTTACTAGCTGATTCTCCACCTGAAGAATGCAGTGGTAACTGATGCTAATTTCTAAACGGTGCAGTTGTTATCTGTTTTCTTGACCATGTCATGGTGTGCACATTCAGCCCTATGTACAACGGAAGTAGCGGTTCACATGACAAAGAATAGTGAGACTGTATTACAGATTTTGTTGTCTTCTTGCAGTTGAACATGATTGTTTGGGAGATAATAAGCATTTCCTGGTATTCGTATGAGTCTAGGCTGTTGATACCAGACCCATTCAACAACATTTAAACAAGTATTTTCAATGCCATTGGTACTGAGTTAATTTGACAGTTTGGTGGTAAGGTGGCATCAAAAAGAAATCCATCACATCCCAACATGTCTTCTCGAATGATATTGGCAGCGTTTGCCAATATGGCTGCATTTACTTCATAATCTGTAAAAAGCATGATTCAGCATTTGCTTCATGTCTTGGTCGAAAATAAACACAAAATGCTTTCCATCATTATACACTTGGCCCTGTGAAAATTAGCCAAGAACCTTTTCCCTAAAGCTACCTTTGTTGACCTCCTTCTAAACTCCAAGTGCCACAAGATGATTTGCATACTTGTGACACAACTCAGACAGCTTGGAGCAGAAAACATCTTCTACTGAGTTTTCTATGAATTTGATAAGTTCACTGAAATCCCGCTCCTCTATCTTCTTTTCTTCCATCAGACCTCCATCAGCATTTTTTCTTTTTCTCATGAGTGGTCGATGACGATTCCAGAATACAGTGAGGCAATTCAGGTGGTACATGCCATCTACTGCTACAACATCTCCAGCAGCTATTCTCGCTACAACAGCAGTATCCCGTAGGTCAGTGGCCATGTGTCTGATATTCTTTTCAGCATCAAGTGTCATGTGCTCATGCAGGTCACCCTCACTTGCTGTACAGAAGATGCAGATCTTTTTTGTCTGTGACAGGAAATCGCTTCATTGCTTTTCTTCTGCACCTTCATTGAATGGTCCTGCTTCTTTCAAGTCTATTTTTTCTGAGCTCTTACCAACTTGCACTTGTTCAATTTTCTGTGACAGGATTTATGCTAACTAGCTTGATGCTTGAATAAATCTTCAGCAGATGAGGCTTCTTCGAAGTAAAGAGTCACATGGAGTCTTTTAAATTGCAAAATACACTGACTGTGTTCAGAAAGTTCTTATATGGCTGAGATTTATCTCCAGGTCCTACTGCATTCAAGTGACACTTCAGCCCTTCAGTAGTTCTCTGCAGGCAAATAATGTAGGCTTATAAGTCTGTGTCTTCTTCTATAAAAGGTCAAACCTGAAACATAAAGAATGAAAAGGTAATGTTAGTTTCCTAAGAAACAGCTGAAATTAATTATGAAGCAGAAGCAACAGTGACAGACACACACACATATATATACATATATATATATATATATTACAAGGTTACCCTCTTAGAGAAAGCCCTCACGACAACCTTCCCCTTCCAGCGAGGTTCGCAGCAGGCAACTGTTCTCAATGAAACATTTGTTGTGGGCTGACGCGTTTCGGAGTTATCCTTCATCTAGAGCCCAGCACAGGTAAGACAACGACAAGCTTGGTTCAGAACACCTGCATTTATTAAACAGAGCCCCGCCCTGACAACGAGTTCTCCCGCCCTCCTGGGCGTGTTGATGCATTGCACCATGGTATTTGCAGTCCGTACCAAAATGAAACCCCAGTGGGTGCCGTCGCTGAAATAATGTGCATATATTTTCTCAAGTGAGTCAATGTTTTAAAAAGTTGGATGCCTGCTAGCATATGCAGAACACCCGTTGGTGAGCGTTGATCGTCCCTTCAGCGTGCCGAGAAGTCACAGCCTCGCAGGTCCGCTTGAATGCGGCGGGGCTTCCTCGCGGCCTGGGCCAGCCGCTTCAAATCCAAACTACAAGGTTACCCTCTTAGAGAAAGCCCTCACGACAACCTTCCCCTTCCAGCGAGGTTCGCAGCAGGCAACTGTTCTCAATGAAACATTTGTTGTGGGCTGACGCGTTTCGGAGTTATCCTTCATCTAGAGCCCAGCACAGGTAAGACAACGACAAGCTTGGTTCAGAACACCTGCATTTATTAAACAGAGCCCCGCCCTGACAAAGAGTTCTCCCGCCCTCCTGGGCGTGTTGATGCATTGCACCATGGTATTTGCAGTCCGTACCAAAATGAAACCCCAGATGGTGCCGTCGCTGAAATACTGTGCATATATTTTCTCAAGTGAGTCAATGTTTTAAAAAGTTGGATGCCTGCTGGCATATGCAGAACACCCGTTGGTGAGCATTGATCGTCCCTTCAGCGTGCCGAGAAGTCACAGCCTCGCAGGTCCGCTTGAATGCGGCGGGGCTTCCTCGCGGCCTGGGCCAGCCGCTTCAAATCCAAACTACAAGGTTACCCTCTTAGGGAAAGCCCACTCACCGGTTTCATTTTGGTACGGACTGCAAATACCATGGTGCAATGCATCAACACGCCCAGGAGGGCGGGAGAACTCGTTGTCAGGGCGGGGCTCTGTTTAATAAATGCAGGTGTTCTGAACCAAGCTTGTCGTGGTCTTACCTGTGCTGGGCTCTAGATGAAGGATAACTCCGAAACGCATCAGCCCACAACAAATGTTTCATTGAGAACAGTTGCCTGCTGCGAACCTCGCTGGAAGGGAAAGGTTGTCTTGAGGGCTTTCTTTAAGAGGGTAACCTTGAAGTTTGGATTTGAAGCGGCTGGCCCAGGCCGCGAGGAAGCCCCGCCGCATTCAAGCGGACCTGCGAGGCTGTGACTTCTCGGCACGCTGAAGGGACGATCAACGCTCACCAACGGGTGTTCTGCATATGCCAGCAGGCATCCAACTTTTTAAAACATTGACTCACTTGAGAAAATATATGCACATTATTTCAGCGACGGCACCCACTGGGGTTTCATTTTGGTACGGACTGCAAATACCATGGTGCAATGCATCAACACGCCCAGGAGGGCGGGAGAACTCGTTGTCAGGGCGGGGCTATGTTTAATAAATGCAGGTGTTCTGAACCAAGCTTGTCGTTGTCTTACCTGTGCTGGGCTCTAGATGAAGGATAACTCCGAAACGCGTCAGCCCACAACAAATGTTTCATTGAGAACAGTTGCCTGCTGCGAACCTCGCTGGAAGGGAAAGGTTGTCGTGAGGGCTTTCTCTAAGAGGGTAACCTTGAAGTTTGGATTTGAAGCGGCTGGCCCAGGCCGCGAGGAAGCCCCGATGCATTCAAGCGGACCTGCGAGGCTGTGACTTCTCGGCACGCTGAAGGGACGATCCACGCTCACCAACGGGTGTTCTGCATATGCCAGCAGGCATCCAACTTTTTAAAACATTGACTCACTTGAGAAAATATATGCACATTATTTCAGCGACGGCACCCACTGGGGTTTCATTTTGGTACGGACTGCAAATACCATGGTGCAATGCATCAACACGCCCAGGAGGGCGGGAGAAGTCGTTGTCAGGGCGGGGCTCTGTTTAATAAATGCAGGTGTTCTGAACCAAGCTTGTCGTTGTCTTACCTGTGCTAGGCTCTAGATGAAGGATAACTCCGAAACGCGTCAGCCCACAACAAATGTTTCATTGAGAACAGTTGCCTGCTGCGAACCTCGCTGGAAGGGAAAGGTTGTCGTGAGGGCTTTCTCTAAGAGGGTAACCTTGAAGTTTGGATATATATATATATATATATATATATATATATATATATATATATATATATATATATATATATATATATATATTCACTGAAAAAACACAGGTTTCAGGGGCGATATAGTTAGCTGGACATTTCACTTGTACAAAACCATTGAAATTCCCCCGTTGTAGTTAGTTCAGCTAACTATATCTTGCGCGCCCGCAATGCACTGCTGATGACGTCAACATATTACTTCACTCATGACATGGTCAGTGACATCACTCATGACATCACTGATGATATCTCAAATGACATCACTGATGACATCACTCATGACATCATCCAATGAATGTGTGTCTTTCTGAAAATTAAATATTTTGTATATATGTATATCTCAAGGTCGATGGAAGACTAAATGGGTAAATAAGTGTCTAAATGGATAGTTTTTTTGTAACATTGATTGTATAACTGACTGATTAAATGTATCTTAGTAAATACATGGGTTAGCGAGTAATGTTTAAATATGTAAATATCTGTATCAGTCTCTCACTTTGTGTATAATTGGCTGCATAGGTTGGTGAGTAGCTACATGAGTGTCTCTTTGGGTTATTACTTGTTTTTTTGAGTATCAGTATGAGAGTCTGTATGGTTCGGTTGGGTGTATTACTTAGTGCATAGATGCATGAATGAGTGACTCACTGTTTGTATGTTTTTTGAAGACAGCCTGTGTGCAGGACTGTATGGGTGTATGAGTGTGTTTTGGGTGTATTAGTGAGTGAATGACTGGCTCAATAGTGTCTTTATGAGTAACTACATATGTTTTAAACTAGTATATGTGAGTATTGGTGTATATAAGTGAGTATATGTGAGAGTGAGAGTTTGGAAGAGTTCATGTATAAATATGTATATGTTTCTATAAGTGATTGTTTATGGTACCTTCAGGAAACCGCTGAAAGCCTTCCTCTTTTAACGACTAGGTTTGCCCGGTTCCCGTTAGCTGTAGACTAATTTTCTAGTCAGCGCCGAGATGCCCCAAGGTGATTTGAGCGCTCACCAAATCCTTAAACATCAATCATCCACAGAGTAAGTATGTGTAAGTTTCTGTAGAAGTGAGGTTGTGTGTGTATAACTGTATATAAATGGATGTTTTTATTCTTTATTAGCATGAGTGACTATGTGTGTGAGTAACTCTATGGATGAGTGGCGGTGTGTAACAGGATGTATAGGTGTATAAGTACATATGATGAGTGAGTACATGTATGAGTGACTGTATAGAACTATTGGTGATTGAGTGCATGTGTGTGTAGATCTTGGAATTACTGAATAGGTGTGTTGTAAATGGTATTGGTATATCCATTTTTTTGAAAATGTTAGTTTCTATTTTTGAGTGTATCAAAGGTTATATTAGGGTTAGAGGAGGTCTGCCACTCTATCACAAGCATGATGTCATCAGTGATGTCACTGACCATGTCATGAGTGATGTAATATGTGACGTCATCAGCAGTGCATTGTGGGGGAATTTCAATGGTTTCGTACAAGTGAAATGTCCAGCTAACTATAACGCCCCTGAAACGTAAGGTTTTTTCAGTGAATTTATTAGGTTTTTTAAATGCTAATTCCTAACTATAACGCGCCTGAAACCTATGTTTTTTTTCAGTGAATTTCAAAGGTTTTTTAAATGCTAGTTTCTAACTATGCCTACAGAGGTAGGACATGTAAAGAAAGAAGAAAAAAACACAGAAAGAAGAAAAAGAAATGCAGAAAGAAGCAACAGAAGTCCTCAAAGACAAAGAAAAGTGCAGGAAGAAGGAAGACCTGCAGAAAGAACAAACAGAGAAGCCTTGTTGCAAAATCATCCTGTACCCTCAACTTTTTCAGATGGGTACTGGTGGTAACTGACTCTGACTAACCAGTCCTAGAGCCAGTGCTATGCTAAAACACACTTACAATACAGTTAAAACACCTACATACACTAGGGAACACTATGCATTGGGGGTACTCCTGTTATTAGCATGACATCCTCTGTAAGCCCCTAGTATATAGTAGGGCAGGGGGAATAAAACTACCTCTTAAAACGCGCCATAGGGAGAGTTTGCACACTGGTGTAAGGGAGGGGGGTGGCTGAGCTGACATGTGCAAACACACCCTGTGGCCATTTTCATTTGGGGGATAAAGTCTCCTTGAATCCTGAGTTCCCTTGGGTACAAGGATAAAGGACTAGGATAAAGAGAGCAACCATGGGGGAAAGAGCCTTTAGTGTGGCGGCTGCCCACCTTTGGAACAGCCTTCCTTTGGAAATTAGGAGCACACAGAACCTAATGCCATTTCGTAAGAAAGTAAAGACCTGGCTCTTTCCCAAAGTCGGTTCCCTGAGTCTTTAATTCTATATCAGTGGCGCCCATCCAGTTGATCTGTCTAGTATTCCGGTCCGTATGCTGTCTTAGCGCCAGGATGCCCGCAGGGTTACAGTGCGCTCTGCAAATGGTATAAATAAATACAATAAATAAATAAATACAACTAGCCCATCAGGTATCTCTAGTTAGTACCACAGAGTAAGCACCATTGCAGAGAGGTGTAAAAAGGGGTACGGCCTGGACCACCTCTCTGCAACGCAGCACAATGGCACTTATTGGAAGCACCTGGTGGGCTAGTTGGCCCCAAGGGGCTCTCAGGATTGAAGGGGAATTATTTCCCCAACTTAAAACACGCCACAGGGCGTGTTTGCACATGTCACCTCAGGCCCCGTCTCCTCCCTACCCCCCTGTTTAAACGTGCCCTGTGTCTGTTTTAAGTTGGAAGAGTAAGTCCCCTTGAATCCTGAGGGTCCCTAGGGTCAAACTAGCCCATTAGGTACCTCCAGTAAGCGCCACAGAGCTGCGTTACGGAATGGTGTCAAAAGGGGCGTGGCTTCTAAACACCTCTCTGCAAAGCAACTCCCTGGCGCATGCTGGAGGTACCAGCCCCAGGGGATGGGGTCTCCGGGGCTATTTATTTTATTTTATTTTTTAAACGAATTTTATTGGGTTTTCTTGCACATATCATACAAAGTCAGTTACAGTCCCAACCCGCCTCAATTCCTCAATGATTCCCCTCAACTATACTCACAATAGCGGGCTAAAGTACAATACACCCATTGCATAACACAATCCGTTGTAGGCGAGGCTCTAATAAACCCACTCTAATTCTACCAATGAACTCCCCTTAAGTCCCTCCCACCACCCTGGATCCCCATCACCGATGCTCCTCCCTGTCACTAACCATATGAATCGGAGCGCATAGAAGTAAATAGGAATCGTTGTATGTGATGTACCTGTCATGTGTCAGGAGCATGTAGCAGTCACACTTTTAATCAGTGTCTTCCTCCTGTGTTCCATAAGTGCGTAACTCCTGTACCAATGCATCCCATGCTTTGGCCGCCTCTAGCGCCTTTTCGTTATTCTGCCTACGCGCTGTTTGAAATTTCACTGCACTTTCGCTACTGGCCCATTTGAGAAACTCAGTCCCCCATCTAGTGCTATTGGGTCCTACTGTCGCCTTCCAGTGTTTTGTAATTTCGCGCTTTGCTAATATAAGTCCCATGTCTATCAGATTACTCGTGGTCTTGTTCTTGGAGGTATGGGGGAACCAGTGCAGGACCCCCACAGCCATATCAAACTCTATTTCCCTATCCGTTATAGCATTCAGGGTAATGCCCACCTCTTTCCAGTAATCCTCCAACATCCGGCAGGACCATAACATATGAGCTATCTCTACTCCCCCTCTAGTGCACCTGGGGCATGCTGCCTCATCTATTTAAAAAAAAATTGATCCTCCCTGGTGTCAAGTACGCTCTATGAATAATATAGAAATGCACTAATTGAAATTGTGCATTCCGTGTGCTCTTCCAGGCCCTTCTTAATATCTGTCCCCATGTCGACTCTGGGATATCTCTCCCTATATCAGCTTCCCATTTTCCCTTCAATGCTTCTAGCGGTGGAAGCCCTTCATTGATCATTCTAGAATAAAGGCAGGTGACGGCCCTGCACTTTCCCGCCGCCATCATGGTGTATTGGCAAGCCATCGTCGTTCTTGGTTCTGTTAGTCCCTCTTTCCAGCGTGTCTGTATTGCTAGTACTACTGCTGCGTGCAGGAGGAAATCCCCCCTCGGTAAGTCAAACCTTTCGAAGAGTGTCTGGTATAGCAATAATACCCCATCGTCATACAGGTCTCCCAACAGTTGTATTCCCGCCTCCTCCCAGACTTGCAATGGTGACCAATCGCTCCCATGCGGCAACGCCGTCAGCATCCCCAGTGGTATTTCGGGGGCATATGGGTGTAATACTCCTGCTCTCCGTTGTGAGCGGTTCCAACGTAATCTAATAGTTTTTTCCTCTTGTGTTAGTTCTCTAAGGTCAAGCTTCTGTTGTAGTGCTATGAACGACAGTACGTGACGAGGTATACCTCGGCCTCTTCCGTTCTCCGGGCCCCTGAATTCTTGTGCTATTTCCTGTGTGTATATCTGCAGTTGAGCAGCTAGATAGTATAGTTCAAAGTCTGGGACCGCCAGACCACCCTCCGGTTTCGGGCGTATCAGCGTGGCATGCGCCACTCGTCGACGTCCCACCCCCCAGAGGAAGGACACTATCAAGGACTTTAAAAGCTTCAAGGTGGCGGCAGAGATCCACACTGGGAGTGTCCTAAAATAATACAAAAATCTTGGCAGCGCAATCATTTTCAATAGCGCTATTCGGCCTGCTAACGACAGCGGCAGCGTAGCCCAAAAGGCCATGTTCCCCTTCAGTGCTCGTATGCTGCGGCATATGTTTCCCTCCAGCGAGTCAGACGTCGTGTGGTAGACATGTACTCCTAAGTATTTCATGCACTGGGGCTCCCATCGCACCGCTCGGGGTGTGGGTGGTTGGGCCTCCCCCCGTCGTACCGGAAATAGGCAAGTTTTGGACCAATTGACCTTCAAACCCGATATGCCACCAAATCTGGTTAGTAGGCTTTCAGCCCCTTCCATGGCCTCATCGGCATCTTCGAGGAAGAGCAGGAGATCATCCACATACAGCGAGATATAATGCTGCCCCTCCCTGTTTTGCATTCCCCCGTAATAGGCTCCCGTCCGAACCGACATCGCCAAGGGTTCCACCGCTAGAGCGAACAGCAATGGAGATAGCGAGCATCCCTGCCTTGTGCCTCTCTCCACCGGATATTGGGACGATATCAGCGCGCCCGTTCTCACTCTGGCCACCGCCGAGTTGTAAAGTACTGTCGTCCATCTGATATAGTCCTCACCCACTCCGAAGCGTCTCATCACCTTATATAGATAGTCCCATTCGAGGCTGTTGAACGCTTTCTCTATATCTACCGACTATATCATAGGTTGCCGTGCCCCTAAATGGTCCCCTTCCAGCAGCCGCATCAGTTGGCGTATATTGGTGGTCGTGTTCCGCGTAGGTATAAAACCAGATTGGTCCACGTGCACTAGTACAGTCATATGTTGTAGTAGTCTAGTCGCCAAAATGCTACTCAAAATTTTGTAATCTGCGGTCAGCATCAACAGTGGTCTGTACGATGCCACATCCTCACTCTGTCTGCCGGGTTTTAATAAAGGTATCACTAATGCTTCACGCATAGATTGTGGTAGCCTACCCATCCGCATCGCTTCACCATAAATCTCCATCAACCTGGGCGCCAAGAGGTCGACGTATTTCGCGTAAAATTCTATGGGCAGCCCATCCAGTTTTGTTACGTGCCATTTTTTTTATGGCACTTCTTATCTCTCCTATCTCTATCCCTTTCCCGATGTCCTTCGCCTGTTCTTGTTCTAGCTCGGGTAAGCAGAGCCCCTCTAGAAAGGCAACCGCGGTCTCAGCTGCAGTCCCCTGCTTGCTCTTATATAGGGTCTCATAATAGCTCATAAAGCATTGCAAAATATCAGTCTGGGTGTAAACCTCTTTCCCGTCCGTCGTGTGCATGTTTACTATGGGGGAGCCCCTTCTCTTGGGACTGGCAAGCCAGGCCAGTAGCCCCGGGGCTATTAGTGGGCCAGGAGGGGGCCACGCGGCCTCCCTCCTCAAATTAAAAAATAAATAAATAAACAAAGGCCGGCCTCGGGGGATGGGGTACCCGGCGCCATAAATGGCCGAAGGAGGGGGGCAAGGGAGCCCCCCCTCTAAAAAAATTATTAAAAAAAACAAAAAAAGGCCATGCACTGGGAGATGGGGTCCCTGGGGCAGATTATGGCCTCGGGCCTTAGGAAATAGGGGCAGGCCCTGGGGGATGGGGTCCCCAGGGCAAATAAAATACAAAAAGAAGGGGACCACACAGCCCCCCTTCTTAAAATAAAATAATAAAAGATCGGTGCCGAAGGCCACCCCCCCCCCCTTGAAGCACTCTGCAAACGCACTGCGTGGCGCGTTTGCAGATAGGGAAGGAATTCCCCTTGATTACTGGGGGTCCCTGGGGGCCAACTAGCCCACCAGAACCCCCAGTATGCGCCAGGGGGCTGCGTTGCAGAGAGGTGTACTGAAGCCACGCCTCTTTTTACACCTCTCTGCAACGCAGCTCTGTGGTGCTTAATGGAGGTAGCTGGTGGGCTAGTTGGCCCCCAGGGACCCCCAGTAATCAAGGCGTGCAGCCGTATGTGGCGTGCAGCAGTGTGTCATGCAGCAGTGTGTGGCGTGCAGCAGTGTGCTGCGTGCAGCAGTGTGCAGCATGCAGCAGTGTGAGTAATGCAGCGGTGTGAGGCGTGCAGCAGTGTGAGGCATGCAGCAGTGTGAGGCGTGCGGCAGTGTGCAGCATGCAGCAGTGTGAGTAATGCAGCAGTGTGAGGCGTGCCTTCTCTGTTGGGGACTGTGGGGTGGTCCCCAATCCCCCCACGGTCCTACCTGCTCCCTGCCTCCTGCGGGAGCCGGCATTGCTTTCCAACACGGGGAGCTGCTAAGATGCAGCTCCCCCGGTGGAAAAGCAATTTGCTTTGCTATTTGGAAGAGAGAGCAGGTTTCCTACTGTCTCATCCAAATAACAAACTACAGTGTCCCGGGTTAGGCACCCCGAGACACTGCAGGAGCTGGCCCTGGGGGGTGGTGGTCCTCAGGGCCATCACAAGGCTCCAGGAGGGGGGCTGCGTGGCCCCCCTCCTCTCATTGTCAAAGCCCCGGGGGTGGTGGTCCCTGGGGCGGGGGGGTCCGTGGCGGACCCCCCAACCTAAATATTTAGAACCCCAGGAGGTGGCGGTCCCCGGGGCATGGGGGGGGCTTGAGCCCCTCCACACAGGGTATTTTAGTGAAAAAAAGCCCTGGGGGAGGCGGTCCCCGGGGCTGCAGGTTCAAAATTAAATCGAGCCCTGGGGGGTGGCGGTTCCTGGGTTGCATGGGGGCCATGAGCCCGCTACTCCTTTATGAAAGCCCTGGGGGGTGGCAGTCCCCGGGGCTGGGGGGCCTGAGAGCCCCCCCGCCTAATGTAAAGAAACCCTTGGGGGTCCCCCGGGGCTGGGGGGCTCCTCTGGCCACCCTTTACATAATACGTTTTGTCCCCGGAATTTGGCCCTCCGGGGACAAATTAACAATGAACGTGGGAGCCCGTGCTTCGTTTTTAAAAAAAATGTATTTTTTTTTTCTCAAATGCTTTTTTGGACCCTGGGGGTCCTTGTGGAACCTCCTGAGCAGGCCTAGGGGGTCATTTTTGCGAGTTTTTTTCTGCTTTCTTGTGCCTCGGTTCTACCGAGAACACAAGAGGCCCCTGCTTGATGAATCACCCCGAGAATTTCAGGATAGGAGCGGACCGGAGTGGGCGATACGTTTTGAAATTTTCGTGAAGATTTATCAACCGGCGCCAAAGTTATTCCAAATAGAATGTTGCAGATTTCCTATGTAAAATAGGTCCTAACTAGAACTACCTACTGGCGACCGCTAGTAGGTTTTATATATTCAGTAAAGATCCGCAAATGAAACGCGCTCTCAGATGCAGTAATACAGCAGTAATTTATTTCTCAATGTAACGCGTTTCGAGAGTGCCCACTCTCTTGTGATCAAGAGAGTGGAAGCTCTCGATACGCGTTACATTGAGAAATAAATTACTGCTGTATTACTGCATCTGACAGCATGTTTCATTTGCAGATCTTTACTGAATTCATTTTCCCGGCGGTAGCACAACGCGCCACCAAACTACGGGCGAAATTTCCAGGAGGAGCTGACCACGCTTTGAGCTGCACTCCCAACGATCTTTATTGGCGCAGGACAACTTCGTAACAAGACAGTGCACGGCCAGAATCGCCAACGAGTTTCGGGCCTCACGCCCTTATTCATAGATTGTATCTACAGAAAAAGGCGAACAAGACTCACCAATGCATCCCCTTAATTTATAACATTTTTTGTGGGCTCCTTTGTAAGTATAGTGCATTATGGGGAAGGCAGTCCAATTAAAACTCCAGTGGGCTCTACAATCTAGTAGAAATGGACAGTTCTTAAAATCCTGCCCATAATGCATGCTCAAAGATTGCCCACAAGTTCTCAATCGTCGTTCCACAATTAAGGGGATGCATTGGTGAGTCTTGTTCGCCTTTTTCCGCAGATGCCTATGAAGAAGGGTGTGAGGCCCAAAACGCGTTGGCGATTCCTGCCGTGGACTGTCTTGTTACAAAGTTGTCATGTGCCAAAAAAGATTGTTGGGAGTTCAGCTCAAAGCGTGGACAACACTATTTGCTTTGGGATATATATATATATATATATATATATATATATATATATATATATATTACCTACTGGCGGTCGCCAGTAGGTATATATAGTTAGGATTGATTTCCATAGGGAAATCGCAACATTCTATTGGGAATAACTTTGGCGCCGGTTGAGGAATCTGCCTGAATTTTTCAGCAACTTTGCCTCGCGGCGCTCCGGTCCTTCCCTGCAAGTAGGGCGGTCGGTGGCACTTTTAGCTCGAACGGCTGAATGGATTTTCACCAAACTTGGCAAAATTGTAGTGACTGGTAGCCCGATGTGCCATTGCTATGTCTCAAGATATGTGCTCCAGTGGATTTTGAGTAATTTAGGTTCAAAAAAATTTATATATCTATAGCAGCTTACCCGTGAGCTTACCCGTGCGCTTACGGTACGCGCACGTATGCGTACCGTACGCGTACCTCTAGTGCGCGAGCTGCATTCTGATTGGCTGCCAATGTCTGTCAACACTCCAAAACAGAAACTGTTGGCAGCCATCTTGTGCCTCGGTAGACTGAGGCACAGGAAAGCAGAAAAACAAACGTGTAGAACTCAAAAAGGGGGCAGGGTAGAAGCATCCTGACCCCCTAGGCCTGGTCAGGGGGTCCCACAAGGACCCCCAAGGCCAAAAAAAAAAAAAAATCGGAAAATCACGGGGTACGCTTACAGTACGCGCACCGTGCGCGTACCTCATTTTTTTACAAGGAAAAAAAAAAAGATTTGGAGGCCTTGTAGAAACACTCTGACCCCCCCTAGGGCTGTTCAGGTGGTCCCATACGGATATTAACATATATAAATGGTATCCGCTAATAGAATTAGCATTTAAAAAACCTTGCGAGTTCACTGAAAAAAACAAAGGTTTCAGGCCTTATATAGTTAGGAATTAGCATTTAAAAAACCTTTGAAATTCACTGAAAAAACCATAGGTTTCACACCAGTTATAGTTAGTTATTAGCATTTAAAAAACCTATGAAATTCTCTGAAAAAACCATAGGTTTCACACCAGTTATAGTTAGGAATTAGCATTTAAAAAACCTATTAAATACACTGAGAAAACCATAGGTTTGACACCAGTTATAGTTAGCTGAACATTTTACTCATACACACACACACCCCACACACATACCCCCACATACACACACCCCAAACCCACCCCTCCCACACACACCCCCCACACATACCTCACACACCCACACCTCCACCCACACCCAAACACCCCACACACCCACACCCACACACACACCTTACACCCCCACACCCCCACCTACACCCACACATCCCACACAACCTTACCCACACAGACCTCACTCCCCCCCACACACACACCTCACAGACACACCCCACACATCCCCCACACACACCTCACCCCTCCCCACACACACACACCTCTGACACCCCCCCACACACACACACACACCACACACACACCTCTCTCTCACACACACCCACACACACACACACTCCTCACACACACACACACACCCCTACACACACACCCACACACACTCCCCACACACACACACCCACACATCCTACACACACACACCCCACACACATACCCCCCCACACACACACCCCATCCCCCCACACACCACACACACACACACACTTATTATTTTGTTTTCTTTTTTGAGGGGGTGCCCCACACACATACCCCCCCACACCCACCCCCCCACACCCACCCCCCCACATATACCCCCCACACATACCTCATACACCCACACCTCCACCCACACCCCACACACCCACACCTTACACACCCACACCCCCACCTACACCCACACACCCCCACCCACACACACCTCACCTCCCCCACACACACACACCTCACAGACACACCCCACACATCCCCCACACACACCTCACCCCTTCCCCACACACACACACCTCTGACACACACCTCACACACACACACACCACACACACACCCCACACACACACCCACACATCCTACACACCCACACCCCACACACATACCCCCCCACACACACACACCCCACACCCATACCCCCCCACACACACACCCCACACCCACCCCCCCCACACACACACACCACACACACACTCATTATTTTTTTTATTTTTTGAGGGGTGCCCCACACACATACCCCGACACACACACACCCCACACACCCCCCACACCCCCCCACCATACCTCATACGCCCACACCCAAACCCCCCACACACCAACACCCACACACACACCATACACCCCCACCTACACCCACACACCCCACACACCCCCACCCACACACACCTCACTCCCCCCACACACACACACACCTCACAGACACACCCCACACATCCCCCACACACACCTCACCCCCCCCACACACACACCTCTGACACACACCCCCCCCCCACACACACACACCCCACACACACACCTCACACACACACACCCACATTCCTCACCCCACACACACCCCCACACACACCCACACACACCCCACACACACACACACACAACCTACACACACACACCCCACACACATACCCCCCACACACCCCCCCCCCACACCCACCCCACCCACACACACACACCACTCACACACACACTCATTATTTTATTTTTATTTTTTGAGGGGGTGCGCGCCCCGGTACACGTATCGGTACACGTACCGGTACGCGTACCCTGGAGAAAAAAAGAAAGACAGAGTTTTTTTAAAATGTAGCATTTTTATATAAATTGGAGGTAGTTCTGAAAAGAACAGTTTTTTTATTCTTATTGTTGTTTTATATTTTTTTTATTGTTTTTTTGTACCCCGCGACTTTTTACAAAAAAAAAATATATTTTTTTTTTGCCTTGGGGGTCCTTGTGGGACCCCCTGAGCAGGCCTAGGGGGTCAGGGTGTTTCTACTCTGGCCCCTTTGCGAGTTTCACACCTTTGTTTCACTGCTTTCCTGTGCCTTGGTTCGAACAAGGCACAAGATGGCTGTCAGGGACACCCAGTATGCAAGGGGAATTAGTTCCCCCTCTTCAAACATGCACGGGGGCTGCGTTGCAGAGAGGAGTAAAAAAGGGTGTGGCCTCATTACACCTCTATGCAATGCAGCCATCTGGCACATACTGGAGGCTCCTGGTGGGCTACTTGGCCCCAAGGGACCCCCATTATGCAAGGGGAATTAGTTCCCCCTCTGCAAACGCACCAGGAGGCTGCGTTGCAGAGAGGTGTAACAAGGGGCATTTCCTCATTACACCTCTGCAATTCAGCCCCCTGGCGCATACTGGAGGTTCCAGGTGGGCTAGTTGGCCCCCAGGGGCCCCCAGTATGCGGAGGGAATGAGTTCCCCCTATTCAAACATGCATGGGGGCTGCGTTGCAGAGAGGTGTAAAAAGGGCCGTGGCTTAATTACACCTCTCTGCAATGCAGTCCCCTGGTGCATACTGGAGATTCCTGGTGGGCTTTCAGGTCTTATATAGTTAGGAATTAGCATTAAAAAAAACTTTGAAATTCACTGAAAAAAACATAGGTTTCAGGCCTTATATAGTTAGGAATTAGCATTTAAAAAGCATTTGAAATTCACTGAAAAAACCATAGGTTTCAGGCCTTATATAGTTAGGAATTAGCATTTTAAAAAAACTTGCAAATTCACTGAAAAAAACATAGGTTTCAGGCCTTATATAGTTAGGAATTAGCATTTAAAAAACCTTGCAAATTCACTGAAAAAAACATAGGTTTCAGGCCTTATATAGTTAGGAATTAGGCACAAGAAAGCAGAAAAACAAACGTGTAGAACACAAAAAGGGGGCAGGGTAGAACCACCCTGACCCCCTAGGGCTGCTCAGGTGGTCCCACTAGGATATTAATATATTTAAACGTTATCCGCTAATAGAATTAGCATTTAAAAAACCTTTGAAATTCACTGAAAAAACCATAGGTTTCAGGCCTTATATAGTTAGGAATTAGCATTTAAAAAACCTTTGAAATTCACTGAAAAAACCATAGGTTTCAGACCTTATATAGTTAGGAATTAGCATTTAAAAAAAACCTTTGAAATTCACAGAAAAAACCATAGGTTTCAGGCCTTATATAGTTAGGAATTAGCATTTAAAAAAACCTTTGAAATTCACTGAAAAAACCATAGGTTTCAGGAGTTATATAGTTAGGAATTAGCTTTTACAAAACTTTTGAAATTCACTCAAAAAACTATAAGTTTTAGTGGTGTTATAGTTAGCTGGACATTTTACTCATACAAAACCATTAAAATTGCTCCTATATAGTTAGTTGTACTAAATATATATCGCGCACCCGCAATCCACTGCTGATGATGTCACATATTAGCTCATTCATGACATGGTCAGTGACATCACTGATGACATCTCAAATGACATCACTGATGACATCACTGATGACATCATCCACGTGACAATCACATACACCTTTTCATACACTATTACAATTTTTCATCACTCTTTGTAAAATACAGAGTATCATATTTAAATCCATTGTCACAGCAATACAAGTATCTAAAAATACATTCCGTGATTCATACATGTATACACACATCTAATCCCTTACCTATGGATTCACTCATACATGCTGTCAATGAACAATAGAACACTATCAAAAATACTTATACATCTATATCGACATTAAACAACAGCACGCATCCTATTCACATATGAAGTCATCCTACTCACTTATGCAAACAATGGATCATACTTACATATTTACTTAGCAAAAAAATTATACAAACATCACTTCTTCTATTCATTTAGATAGTAAGTCATACTTAGTGAATTATAAAATCATTATTACAAGTATACAGTTATCCATACAGTCACTCATACAATCATTGAGTCTTATGTATACTTATTTATATACAACAACTGACACATACACTGCCTTTTATTTTTCTAGTTAGTTGGACCTGTAGCTTTGAGAAATATATTTGCTCATCACCACACCCATAAAGAGATTCCCTCACCCAAACTGTTAGAACATGTAGTTTTAACTTCATATATCTACTGAATAAACTATTCACACATCTTTGGACAGTCACACACCCTCCACCGAACCACACACACTTTCACACTCCCATACAAATACTCAGTTAACTAATCAATAACTAATATAGACTTTCACATAGCTAGTAACCAACTGTAGAATCAGTTTACACAACAACTGACAAAGTGATACAGATATTCACACAGTTTAGTCACTATCCACTATATTTAGTGAGACATTATAAATTGGTCAACTAAACAGTCAATTACACTGCTACTAAATCCTCCATCCAAATATTTATTTATATATCCACTCATTCTTCAATGCAAATTGCTATATATATAATGCATATTTAAATAACGAAGCAAACCACATTCACTGGATGATGTCATCAGTGATGTCATCAGTGATGTCATTTGAGATGTCATCAGTGATGTCACTGACCATGTCATGAATGATCTAATATGTGACATCATCAGCAGTGGATTGCGGGTGCGCGATATATACTTAGTACAACTAACTATATAGGAGCAATTTCAATGGTTTTGTATGAGTAAAATGTCCAGCTAACTATAACACCACTAAAACTTATAGTTTTTTGAGTGAATTTCAAAAGTTTTGTAAAAGCTAATTCCTAACTATATAACTCCTGAAACCTATGTTTTTTTCAGTGAATATATATATATGTGTGTGTGTGTATCGAAGCATATAGTGTTGTTCATATATATATATATATATATATATATATATATATATATATATATATACACCCTCCCGATTAACCCCCCTTTTATGCATGATTCTTAAATAACACATAAATAACACTTAAATCATATTTGAGTAGACTGTGGTGATCCAGGTATTGTTATTTGTAATACGACTCTATCCGACATCTGTACGCTCTGTCGGCTGACACATTAATGTGGAAAATAACTCGTGTTTCTTGATCCCTTGTCTTAATCACGTGGATCCTACCAAAAATTGAAAGTGTTAGCAATACAGATCACATGAATAAAATATGGAGTTTTTGCACGACCTGTTCCCATCCTATTAAATTATCGTTCTAAGAGACTGTATTATATCCTAGCTGAGGTAGCATTCAAGTTAAGATGGACACCTTTTCCACTTAGTGCCGGACGTATTGGAAAGGATTTTACACAGAATTATGGATGTGCAAATCATAATTGTGCCATCAAAGTTTTGCAATGGTGACTAAGTTTGCAATGTTGCAAAGAATTATTTGCAAAACTTTGCCTGCCAGTGAAAATTGTCGCTTAGGTTTTTTAAAAGAATGTATTCACCACTATTAGAGGGATTTTGCAGTGGCATTTGCATGAAACACCTCTCTTGAAAAATTTGCTTAACTTGAAAAGCTTGTTTCAGAAAAACAGTTGTGAGGTATTCAGAGGAAAACATTACCATCTTTGCACAACTCCTGCCCTGCACCTCGTTCCATTGCATTAGCGACACTTTGTTACTGATGCAAGAAAGGCTAAAAAAAAAAATACTGGCTTCTCAACAGCAAAACAGCTGAGTTGAAACTACTGATCCTAACTAAGATTACTAGTACAAGGGTAAGGGGCATTTGTAAGACTAGCACAGACTTGCAACACAAGTTACTTGACATGATAAAAGTAAATATCCTTGATTCCTCCCTCCCAAGACGGAGTTTAAGCCACTTAAAATGATGACAAAAAATTGGATTGCCTCTGCTAAGATTCCGAAGATTTAAAGGCATGGTACATATATAAATACATTAATTTCCCTCAAACGAGCATATGGCTCACATAGGATCCATGACAAAACTTAATAGTTGAGCTATCAAGGATGATAGTTGCAATGTAGTAATAAAATGGCTACCATCTGTTTGTGATTAATTTGTGAGGTAAATGAAGATACCTCATCAACAGTTAAGGTCTAAAGGGAATTCATATTAGTACATATTGCAAAAGATTTTTGGATTCCTTTAAGAACACTCAGCAATTCAGATTTTGTTAGCCTATATTGCTACAAAGAATTGCCAAAGTTCTAACAGTGAGCATGTAAACTATTTATATGTATCCTATTTCCAAAAGAGATCTCCAGTTTTTCTAATACATGTACTTTTGTCACAGGAAAATGGATAAACTTGTGACCTGCTTCTATAGAAGGCCTGATGCTCTTTCCAGACTCATCTGCTTTCCCTGGGCTGGTGGTGGCTCTATACATTGTGCACAATGGGGCAAATTGTTTGACAGCTCAATAGAAGGTAAGTTCAGTTTACTTAAAATTGAGAACTAGTCATGCAGAACCTTTGTATTTCAGCACTTGTCCCAAATAATGGGTCCATTATCAGCCTGCAGTTCAAATGAAGAAAAAAAGGAAACTATTTTTTGTTTTTAAATAACAAAAAAAGTGGGCAGACTAATTTGATATTCTGTGCCCAGTTTACATATTTTTGTGTATTCAGAAATGCATTTTTGGTGCAAAGCAGTTACACTTGACAGTAACAGGGTTGTGATGTACGGGCACTACAGTCACAGATGTAAACTTATTATGAAAGAAAGTCCAGCAAGTGCTGGTTTTTAGTAAAAAATAAATTTAGTGCTCATATGGTTATATGTACGTTTCGATGGTAAAGATTTTGGCAAGGTAATAAAAATCCACAAAAGTATAGCTGGGGTTATGCACATAACTTACAAATTGTTTTCTTACCACATTTCCGAACGAACATAAAATTACTTTAAAAAAACAGTGGAGTAAGCATGCAAATGGGATTGGAAAGCTGTCAAAAAAGCCCAATTTTATAGACATGTTCGAGAAGGTTTTTTTCCACTTTAAAAAATATGTCAGTTTATATTTTTACCAGACTTTCTTCTTACCTGCCTGGCACAGCATCCATGGGAGGAGTACTCATTGAAAATTGACGTGCGTAGATTACTCTGACCAGAATTTTTGGGGAACCTCAAAACCTGAACAACATGTTCAAAATTAATGCGGAAACCTCTGCTGACTAGATTACTGTCGAAAAATGTGAATTTACTCTTTTATGCTTGCAAGATTTAAAATAAAATAATTTGACAAAAATTAGCTAAAACAAGTACTTAATATTATGAACTGCATATAGAATTAAGGGCAGTTCTGCAAGTGTTATGTCAAATAATGAAAATAACTATATAATTGCAGAGTATATTGAGGAAAGGCTGGAGGTTGTCAAGGGAGGGAGTAGGGAAGAGTAACAACGCAGGGTTTACCCGAGGGATCCCCCACATAACCAAAAGAATACTGCAGTGTAGTTCCTATTATCCCAATAGGCTCTGCGCATTGGAATAATACCTCCAATAGTATAGACCTAGACCAGACGTTAACTAGGTCTTCTACTGACGATATTAGACTTAAAGTTTTGGGTTTGCCAGCTAGCTCAGAGTTCACTAGAAACTTTCTCGAATAGGCAAGGAGGAGTTGAACCTCCCTGGATAGACAAGAAGGGATTTAGTTTCTGACAACCATAGAACATGACAACTTTGCTCTCCCCTAATCAAGAGTGTATCTCTAGAGTCGTGTGAAAACAAAAGACAACTTATTTTACTCAGTCAGTACGTGCATTCTTAGTCTCACCAGATTGTAGAGAAAAGGAAGAGACGGGCGTGTTCAATAAAAGATGGTATTTATTGATCAGTCTCTTTTCTCGTACAAGAGAAATGAATCGATATTATTGCAATACTTACGGTTAAGTAAAGTGCATACAATAAAAGCAGAAGTATAAAATAATACTGTAAAAACATTTATATGGTTTCTAAGCCATATGGTGGTTTAAAATGGATAAAATAGATACATACATATAAACATTTGACTAATCGTACTCAACTGGTGCTTCTAACCACGCCTACCCCAGTGTACCTGACCTAAGCCTAATACGTGGGCGGGGATAGAAAGTAGCAGTCTAAGTTAAGTTTGTTTTGCCAAGTGACTGATTCAAGAATTCTCTGCAAGGGGGTATTCAGTTCCGTACCTTGAATCTAGGATGATTGAGGGATGGTATCTCTCATCTTTGGTCTCGATATTCCAGGCTGCCTGCAAGGGCTGCTCGGAAGCGCCGGAGCTGGATTTCTCGGCAGGAGAAAGGCAGCGTCTCGTTCTCAGCGCGTCAGGAAGGCGGGGCAGCTAGTGGGCTTCGCTCTCTGCTGGGCTTCGGGAAGTCTCGCTGCTCCGATCTCGTCACCACCGCGTGTGTTTGCTTAAGGCAATATCGGTAATATTTATACCTGTAAGGTGTCGAGATTGACGTAAGGATGGACATAGATACGTCAATAAGGATGTCATACGAGCTGGTCGTTAGCGCATTCTTATGCTGAAGTTCTCGGTGAAATCAAAACAATGGCCGCAGGGTTTTTCCCAGGTTGTCATAGGTTTGATTTGTTTTGAGAACTCCGTATGCCTTATCAGGGGCTGGAGGAATATTGCTTGCCTAATTAGATGGCAAGCGTTATGACCTAATCAGATAACGCGCTCCTGTGCCGTGGTCTGGCGTAATCAGATAACGGTTTCTGCATCATGGGATGGCTGCTAGTTAACTCGTTAACCAGAATAGGGTCAGGAATAGGGGGATCGATACAGAACCTATAGGAATACATCACACCCACTCCACGCTAACTATGGCCATATTTACGAATCTAGGCATAGTAAAACATACTGTAGAGTATCGTGTATACCTTACCACCCCAAAATACACATAATGCATTTTGAAATTATGTAACATACGGGTAAAAAAATAGTCATATGTACTATATGCACTCAAGCAGTAGAATAATGCTAAAATAATCACGCATATGTATACATTATTAGTAATTGAATATTAGAATTACACATGAAATGGCTCTTAATACAGAAGAAAAGTTCGAGACCACTTCATCACAGTTCAAAAATATTTATAAACATACCAGCGGGCAGCTAAGAATAGTTCTTACTTTAAGCAGAAGAAAAGTGTCCCGTAAAATTTAACAAAAATATTTTGGGGCTGCTAAAAAATTGCTGTCCGTGAACTGGAGGAAATTGCTACTTTATTATTAAAGTTGAAGGCCAAATTCAAGGTGTCGGGAACGCCGTGTGCTAGCTTGTTCAAGAGTCATTATTTCTGCTCTGGTGAGAACATCATATCGTTGAGACTGCTGAAAAAGCTGTCAACAGCTTCCTGTGAGAGTTCCACTAATTCGGAAAAAGGATGTAACCATGCATTCATGTGCATGATTGTCTCCATTGACGTTTTGAGTAGTATTGCTGACAGAAGGTTGTACCTGATCGATGCTGCTTTCATCTTGATCTTCACTACCCCTTAATCGTAGTGGTGAAGTTTCCACGAATGCCGTCATCAGGATTGGCAGCCGTTGAGGGCAGCACAATGCATGAGCCTTTTACCGGACCCAACAGTGTTTCTGCATCCATTGGCGCATCCGATTGTAGCGTAAGACAGGTGTCCAACACGCATTCTTCTCCGCACAGCATGCACCTTAATACAGGTAAAACACATCTTTGCCATATCGGCCGAAATGAAAGAAACCAAGTCATGTTCAGGTCTCTAAGCCGGGTTAGTCCCAGGATTTTTGATATCCGGTCCCGGTATCCAATGGCTCGGATTGTTTCTTCCCTTGTCGCAGGTGTTTTGTCTGTGACACGGTTTGCCATAACGAAATATAAGGACTAAGAATAGGATTCCTGCAATTAGTCCCAAAATGAGGGGAACTCCTCCAAAAATCGAATGGACGAAGTCTGGAAAAATACCCAGTATGGCTTTGAATGGTGTTAATGCCATCGAAAATACTGTCTTAAATACATTTGAGACTCCACTGGTATCAGAAATATTTAAGATTTCATTCAGGATTTCTGCGAAATGTATGGGGGAATTAGTTGATAACAATGAGTGAATCTCTGCAGTCGTCCTTGCGACTAGGAGATCATACGTTTCTTTTGATGACGTGAGCCTGGTCGGCGTCTGAAGAAGCACTGTTTTCATTCTGCTTAAAGTATCAACTCGAATAGAAGTCATTTTCAAGTGAGGCCATGCCCTTGCCTCCCTGTCTGGAAAGGAGCTGGGGAACAGTAAGCGTCCACAGCACATGACCTTCGCAGTCGTACTAACGAGATAAGGAACCCCGGGCAGTAGACTACAACAGCTGCGATCCACAATTAGAATGTAACTCCCGTTATAGAGTCTTTTAAAGAATGGTTCTATCTCTGTTGCAGGTGTGCCTAGCTGGTGACATGAAAGATTATTTGAGTTCCCTTCACAGGCTCCATGCAAGCTAATTCCATTACACAGAAGTGTACCGCTTAGTGACATCGCACAATTATTGCCACTAAGAAACACTTTCTGTCCTTTATTACTAACACATGCATGTGAATAGGGCAAGTTCCATGTTGTTTTAATGTACCCTTTTCCCAATTTTTCGTACATGCCAGCCTGTATATATTTTTGGCAGTATTGAAACCTGAAAGTAGATATCGGAATATTAATTATCCCATGTATTATCCATTCAATGACAGGTCGTTCTGACATTGTCAATGGTAATCTCTCGAGTTTCTCAATGCTCAGGATTGTATAATCAGCACCCTTTTGTGCCATACTGATCTGTTTATCAGTAAGGTTAAAGATAGTGAATAGTGACGTTGTGTTGATTAAACGCCAAGGCACATAGCCTGAACGCAGGTTTTGTAACGCCCAGCCAAGCTGTACAATAGAACGCAATTGAGACTGACCGTGTTGTAATAACAGTAAGTCTTGCGATATTATGTCGATTGCTGATGACACAATGCTGTCCAATGAAAAGATTCTGGAGGACAGAGTCATTAACCCATTGTCCACTACAGAAAGCGATTTTTCCAAATTAATACGGTCAAATTCCCGTATACTTTCTGCTGTCTCAATTTGAGTTATCTTCCAGGCCTCGTTGTAAGCTGCATATATAGAGGCTGCTATGAAGCGTTTTTGACGCTGTTTGCGTGGTCCCATAATGAAATCATGCAAGTCAGCACCATCAGTAAGTAAAGTTAGGTGTTGCTTAATTTCTGTCAGTGTGGAAGTTTCTAGCCAATGAAGGCATAGTTTGCCCACACTGTAGGTGGTGATTATCCCTGGGTGTTGTCTTTGGGAATATCTAGGGTCTGGCCTGGTCAATGTGAACCCCTGTGTTTTGTTCAGGAATCTGTCTTGACAGTTATTAGTATCTGTGGGCCAGATTAACCATTGTTTCCAATCAGGATTTGTTCTGTTTTGGTTTAATACATAGTTTACGTCTATCTCTTCATCTGCAGAGTTATTGCTGTTCATTGTTGGTTTTGGAATAGACGGTTTATTTAAGTCTTTGATTTTGGCTAATCCAAGACAGGTAGTTTGTTGAATAGTTTCATTCAAGAATATAATTTGTTCTGGGATCATGCAGGCTCTAAACAATGATTCTATACCTTGTACTTGCCATTCTTTTGTACCCCAAACACTTTTTACTTCAACATTTTTGTCCCAATAATCAAAACTAAATGTATTCATTTGTTCAAAAAATGAGTCCGAATATATCAATTTTGTGTTTGTAAGCATGGTTTTTGTTCCTGTCTTATTTGACAATTTGAAATAAAATGTTTCAGCATTACTTGTATTGAACCCTGAAAAGTATGAATATTTGTCATAAAAGGTTCTTGAGCTTCCTTTTGGAGGGGTTGCACAATGTTCCCATTGATTATAATTTAAAACATTTCTAGGTTGTGCTGATTTATGTAAAAAATGGTTACCATAGTGGTTGTAGCAGTACATACTATCATAATTAGATGAACCCTGCAAATAATCATGTTTGGTAAATTTAGCAGACATCACTAGATCAGACATCATGTTATTAATACTTTCAAAGTCCCAATCATCAGCAAATGAGTTTGGTTTTACAAAGTCACTCAACGAGATCTTGATTTGGTGTGGATATTTGAGGATTTCGACCGGACCATAAATTTTATAGTCAGTATTGTCCCATGCTACCCCATCCGGTATAGGATTGGCTGTGAAATTGACTGAAGAAAGTTCTCTTTTCTTGACGTGTGAAGACGTGTGTGGCTTGAGGATCAAGTTGATTTTCTGGCTTGCTGTGTCCATTTTAGCATATTTTCCCTCAATGAAGCGTCCCAAACATAGTATCATGATGAGCCAAAGTATCAGGATAAATACACCAAATGACACCCAAAATTCAATCCATGGAGAAATCAGATAGGTTTCTTTCAGCTGTTTCAAAAGTTCCTTAGCTTTATCTTTAAAAGTTTTTGTTGATGGCTGTGTCTTTGATTCACTTAGATCTTCAGAAGAATCTTCAAAGTTGATGAAGTAGCCGGATGCCGTTCTGTCTATTGTTCCAATTGCTTCAGGATTACTGTTTCTTGCAGCTTCAGCATATTCATTTGTTACTTCATTGTAGGTTGGTGTGTCTCTACTAAATGTTTTTATTTGGGTTTTCAGAGGTGTGAGTTCCATTGCATTGTTGCATAGTCCTTGTTGTTGTTCTGTAGGCGTTTCGAATGTGATTAGCCTTTTAGTTAGCACCTCTGTACTTGTAGCAAACCTTGGTGTTCTACTACTTATCGGGAGTCCACTTGGCCTACTGTTTGTTATCGGCCACATGATTGTGGTTTTACCAGGTCGATGGATACAACTCGGTTCTCCTTTTTACCAGCAAGTGGCGGTAATACAACTGATCGTGTCCCGTTGATGGACAAGACAGGAACTGCTTTTCTGTAAGAAGGCCCAAATTCCTTCTTTACCGCGATCTTTTCTCTGACTAGATCCCCGACTTTTGGAATCCAGACAGGTCTTGCTGGGACAGGTGGTGGTTCTTCAGTGGTTGTTGGCTGCTGTTTCAACTTTATGTTGCTCAGGTCTTTTCTTGTTTCGTCTAAGTCCTGCAAAATAGCCAAACGGTCTTTGATATCAAAGCCTTTTTCTTTCACCACTGAAGTCTGACTGTCAAGATCTAAGACTAACATCCTAGTTCCAAACAACAATTCGTACGGACTGAATCCCTTCAGAGAATTTCTTGGCAAGTTGTTTAGACTACGTTGGACACTTATTAGATGTTTGACCCACCCAGCTCCCGAACCTAATATCCTTTCTGTTATAGATAGCTTTATGCCTTGGTTTTTTCTTTACACCATCCCGTATCCCTCAGGAAGGAAGTGAAAAGAATCCCGCTTCGCTATGCTCATTTGGCCGTGCTTCCCCACAAGCTTGAGGGCTAAAGTGAAAACATTGGTCAAACGTAGCATGCTCCTAGCGTATATGCCATTTAGACTCGCAAATCTTTGTATAACAGTCCCGACGTCAGCCGAGTGCTGGGGTCTACATTTATAAGTGGAAACTAGTCTTTATTTGTTAATGGGACGCATTATTTACACTTGTTTCACTGATTATTGTTTAGCCCTTATTGAGTGAAACGCCATGGTATTACCCCGTTCCTATCGCCGCTGCGATCTCTGTTGCAGCCCGGGCATTTTTTTACAAAGATGTGATGATGCAGGCTCATGCCTGGCCACCAGTACACTGATTGTAGTTCTTCCAGAGAATCTTTTAGTTTGAGGTGTCTGAGACCCTCGCCCATATGTGCGTCTGCTATTAACAAAGTTCTCCTGTCCTTGTTTGGAATTACTCTATCCCCCACTCCAGGGATTCGAGCAAAAGGAACGGAGTTCGCATCGATTATGTATGTATATTTGAGTGGGTAACTGATCGGTAACGCTGAGCAGTCGCCTTTTGATGACGTTTTCACCGCCAGCATTGTTTCACCGTCAATGTATTTTACTGCACGCTTTTTTCTAGCTACGGAAGCCGATTCAGTTGCTACCGCTGTGGCTTTCTTAGCCAATGAATTCCCTGCAACGTGAACGCCATCACGCTGATGACTCAGTGAGTGTATCACGTGAGTCTTTGGTAGTTCTTTTTTTAACAGAACTATTTGTTCCCAAAGCAGTTTTTGTTTTATTGTTGCACCTGTGTCATCTTTGTAACCGTTTTGAATCCATTTCTGCAAATCGCTGTTATATGATTTGACACAGTAATACGAATCGGACACTATGAGTGTCGGGAATTCGCGATCTGCATTATCTAGCGCCATTTTCAATGCTATTATTTCAGTCTGTTGTTCTGAATTAGTTTCTACTGAGTGTGTTTTTGTTAATAGAGGTCTTAGTATACCTCCGCGCCACACTTCTTTTGTAATCTCACATGTGGGGTTGTATGCTTGTTCCCCCCAAACGGATGGTTGAGCATGTCCGTCTGTATAGATTACACAAGCGTACTGTCGTAATGGCAGAATGTCGATTGGCAGAGGGAATATTCTTTCATATTCTAGATATTTTAGTTCCTCTAGTTCTGGATCAAAGTAGTATTTTACTTTGTCCATTGTAATGGAATTCACCCATTGTATCCATTCCGGATTCAATGCTGTTGTTGGTAAATTACACGGGGTTGTTAATGCCTCAAAGGCTGATTCTGCTGTTCTGACTGTGATGTGTCTATCGTCAGCTTTATCTTTTTCTCTAGATATTGCGGTTTGAACTGCATGAACAATGTTTTCTTTAATGCTGAATTTCTTTTCAGCTTCTGTGTACAAGTGTGATTTGAATGCAATTGGTACCTTTTCTCCCTCATTCGAGGTCAGGTATGTGAATCCGCATCTTCCTGGGATGACTCGAATCACAAGGTTGCGTGTGTTATCACGTGTTTCTAATTTTGTTTTAATTAACATATCTGTTTGTAAGGATCTCAGAATTTCTGTGTGTTTTTGAGTCCAATTTGATTTTTTAAAATCTGGTTTTATTAGATCATAAAGGGGTTTGACCCTTTCTGCGTAATTTGCAATGTATGTTCTTCCGAAATTTAGGAAGCCTAGAATTGACTGTAGGTTTTTTAGTGTTCTAGGTGCTTGGAGTACGGCACATTTCTCTAGGAAATTGTCAGCCAGGCTTTTGCCTTCACTTGATAATTCATATCCTAAGAACAGGACTGTTAGATGGGCAATTCTAGATTTTTAAAAGTTGAATTTGTAACCCTCTGCTGCGAACCCAAGTATTATGGTGTTCACTCTCTTCAAGTGAGTATCCAAGTCATCATCTGTTAGGTATATGTCATCGACATAAGATAATGCTTCGTCATCATATGTTTGTAGTAACTCTGTTACTCTCGCTGAGAATACTCCTGGGCTGTTCTTGTACCCCTGGGGTAACCGACAGAATTCTTTTTGAGCGCCATTTATTGAGAACGCTGATAAGTATCTGCTCTCTGGTGCTATATTTTGACAAAAGAATCCATTAGAGATGTCTAATGTTGTTTTATATTTTTTGCGCACTATGTTATTCATTAGTGCAGCACTATGCGAGTTTTGCACTGCAAAAGTTTTGCAACATGAGTTAAGGTGTCTGTAATCCAAAACTAGACGATATGAATTGTCTGGTTTGGAGACAGGAAACAAAGGGTTGTTCATTTGTGAGGTGCAAGTTTCAATCACCCCCTGGTATTCTAGTTGATCAAGAATTTCTTTTACCTGTTTTTTAGCTTCTTGCTTGATTGGATACTGCCTTTGTGCAGTAGGTTGTGATTTTAACTGGATTTTGTGAGGAGGAGAGTCCTCATCCCATCCTACATGATTTTTATATAAAGCAGGAGCCTGAGCTACTGCCCACTTTCTTGCAAGTGTATATTTTTTATGAATTGGAATATGATTTGAGAAGGCAGGCATAATTATTTCTTCGCCATGTGGGCACTCCCTGACGAACTCTGGTGGCCAATCTTTTTCAGCTAGAAGGATGTCATAGCCCTTGGAGAGATTATCCCAAAAAAGGCCCCTTATTTTCCTAGTCTTATCCCCTTCTATAGGTAAAGTTATTTCATATATTTTGTGAGGTTTGCTAACTCTGGTGTCTGCAGTTTCTACCTGAATGTATTCATTCGTGTCCACTGTCTCCAGATGATTCATAAGGACTTTGCGTGCTATGCTCACTTCTGCTGCGCTGTCTAGCATTGTCTGAGCCCACTCTCCGTTTTTCAGCTGTGTCCTCAGTATTCTCGGCATTGTTGAATACTTTAATACTGGCTACCTTCTTTTTTGGAAACTGTAATTTTTTATTTGGATGAGCAGGTTCCTTGTCTTTGGACTTGACGTGCCCTTCCCTTGGTTCCGATCGTCCTCTTCTTTCCGATTTCTGCGAGGAAGTCTGAAAAGATTGAGAGGGACGTGTATCAAAGTCTTGATATCTATCAGGTTTCTTTATGTTATCCCTATTTCTAAGGTTGTATTTTTTCACAGAGGGCTCCCTTTGGGGAGACTTGGGTCCTTGGTCCGGAGATCTTTCTCTCCGCCGAGGAGACCTTCCTCTGGACTGGAATCTCTTTTCTTTTGGATTGGATTGTTTGTTTCCATCCCAGTTCTTCTTTTGACTGTTTAGATTATTTTTAATAAATATTTTTTCAGGACTTTCAATTAGTTGGGGCTTTACTGGTATTCCTCCCAAACTATCTCTACCTAGTTCTTCATAGGATTTTTCTATAATTCTGGCAATTTCAGCTGGTTGGTCTGCTATATCTGTCTCTTTTAACCTCTGGCGGATCGCCACATTCGCTGCTTCTCCTTTTATGTTGGCTAGTAATATTGCCGAGACCTGCTTGAAGTCTTTTAGTAATTTCATACCAAGAGTTAAAGCGGGTTCTGGACTGTATTCGTCTTGAATTTGTTTTAGCACATCTGATATTACTGAAATGGATGGAACTCCATGTGTTTTTGTGTAAATGGAAGCAAAGACTGTACCCCAAGTGTCACAGTCCTCCACGTGTGGTGCGATTCCCATTGGAAGACAGATAGTCAGAATCCTGTGTTTATCCACAGGGGTGGTGTCTGGAAACACCGCCTCTATTTGGGTGATTTTTTGTGCTAACCAGAATGGTATTTGTTCCCGTTTAGCTGGTACTTTACCTAGGCAGGACTGTATGTTCTGTGGTGTAATTTTATTTGTGTTCCCCTGATGAGGGGTCAGCTGTGGGATTTTAACTACAGGTTGGATGGTTGAAGTCCGCATTACATATTGGACTAGTTGTCTATATATTTTAATTAGTTGTTTTAGTTGTACTAAAACATCTGCTGCAGACATCCTTTCGATGTCTGGATGTGGTGTGTATCCGGCTAGGACCGGCCACGTTGCTCCTGGTCTACCTAGTGGACCGAGCCTGGTGATGTGATTATTATGTTTTAGGGCGCCATTAAACAAGAGCAGATGCTCTTGGAATTTGAGTGGTACTTCCACTTCCTCGAAAGGAGTGTAGGTATCCGGAGGTTCCTCTATTTTATAACAGTGGAACTCCTTTGTTATAGCATTTGCTGCTGGAAAGTTTATCCATGAATAGAATACCTCTGTCTGCCGATATTTGTGTGCCTCAATTACGAATATGACTGTACCACCTCTTGGTGTCAGTCCATTTTCTATAAGTTTTAACGTTATAGATCTTCTTATGTTGACCGGGATGAGTATTATATCCGGGTCTGCTTCTTGCATAGTATTATCAGCTGCTATTACTTCAGCTGCTAATCTAGTTCTCTCTCTTTCATCATCACTGTCTGGCATTTTACTGTCAGGATGGTTATTCTGTTTGTTTGCAGATCAGGTTTCTTGTGGAAACAAAGATTAGGTGCACAATTTTTTGGAACAGTGTATCCTCCAACGTTGATTGAACCAAGAACCTTACATAGGAGTTCCCTCCTGCGAGGTTTGGCAGGTTTTTACCTCTCGCCCACTCCAGACGTCTTTGGAGTATTATGGGGAAAAGGGGTCTGAGTGAAAGAGCACGACTGAGTTACTCTAAAGTCTTGCGTTAGTTTTATCGCCTATCAAAACACATTTGGCGCCATGTAGTGTAGTTCCTATTATCCCAATAGGCTCTGCGCATTGGAATAATACCTCCAATAGTATAGACCTAGACCAGACGTTAACTAGGTCTTCTACTGTCGATATTAGACTTAAAGTTTTGGGTTTGCCAGCTAGCTCAGAGTTCACTAGAAACTTTCTCGAATAGGCAAGGAGGAGTTGAACCTCCCTGGATAGACAAGAAGGGATTTAGTTTCTGACAACCATAGAACATGACAACTTTGCTCTCCCCTAATCAAGAGTGTATCTCTAGAGTCGTGTGAAAACAAAAGACAACTTATTTTACTCAGTCAGTACGTGCATTCTTAGTTTCACCAGATTGTAGAGAAAAGGAAGAGACGGGCGTGTTCAATAAAAGATGGTATTTATTGATCAGTCTCATTTCTCGTACAAGAGAAATGAATCGATATTATTGCAATACTTACGGTTAAGTAAAGTGCATACAATAAAAGCAGAAGTATAAAATAATACTGTAAAAACATTTATATGGTTTCTAAGCCATATGGTGGTTTAAAATGGATAAAATAGATACATACATATAAACATTTGACTAATCGTACTCAACTGGTGCTTCTAACCACGCCTACCCCAGTGTACCTGACCTAAGCCTAATATGTGGGCGGGGATAGAAAGTAGCAGTCTAAGTTAAGTTTGTTATGCCAAGTGACTGATTCAAGAATTCTCTGCAAGGGGGTATTCAGTTCCGTACCTTGAATCTAGGATGATTGAGGGATGGTATCTCTCATCTTTGGTCTCGATATTCCAGGCTGCCTGCAAGGGCTGCTCGGAAGCGCCGGAGCTGGATTTCTCGGCAGGAGAAAGGCAGCGTCTCGTTCTCAGCGCGTCAGGAAGGCGGGGCAGCTAGTGGGCTTCGCTCTCTGCTGGGCTTCGGGAAGTCTCGCTGCTCCGATCTCGTCACCACCGCGTGTGTTTGCTTAAGGCAATATCGGTAATATTTATACCTGTAAGGTGTCGAGATTGACGTAAGGATGGACATAGATACGTCAATAAGGATGTCATACGAGCTGGTCGTTAGCGCATTCTTATGCTGAAGTTCTCGGTGAAATCAAAACAATGGCCGCAGGGTTTTTCCCAGGTTGTCATAGGTTTGATTTGTTTTGAGAACTCCGTATGCCTTATCAGGGGCTGGAGGAATATTGCTTGCCTAATTAGATGGCAAGCGTTATGACCTAATCAGATAACGCGCTCCTGTGCCGTGGTCTGGCGTAATCAGATAACGGTTTCTGCATCATGGGATGGCTGCTAGTTAACTCGTTAACCAGAATAGGGTCAGGAATAGGGGGATCGATACAGAACCTATAGGAATACATCACAATACTAAACAAAGGGAAGAAGATTGAGCTCTCTATTACAATGCGGCAAAATTCAAAATGATGATTTTAAATTTATTTTTATGTCTTTAATTTCTTTGCATTCTATAATATCGTGTGAAAGTAATCAATCATGTTACTTTGGGCACATTTGAAGGTCTGCCACAAATGTGCCTTTAGAAATAGGTTTTTTTGTTGTATATATTTACAAAGAGATTTTTAAACAATCCTCAGAAAAATTAGACAGTCGCTTCACATTCTCAGAAGCTGATAGGTGAAGGACTATGTACATATTTTCAGTGTGAATCTTCGCACTCTACAATAGTATTTAGACACTTGCACCGTTCCCTCCAACACTCCAGGTCATCTCCTAGCTTGTGGTCTATTGGACAGTTAATCTTCACAGTTCTTCAAACAGCCATCATCTGGAAATAGGGAGTACACCATTTTGTATGTACAGTGGGTTTCATTACCAGGTACTGTCTTCCAGATTGATATCTACTTTGCGGAGTTGGTGTTGAGTTTTGCTCTAGTTCTATTTGGTGGGGCAGGTTTGTCAGGTCATATCCTGTGGAAAGTCTGCAGAGACCATCTTTTGTAGCTCCTCCTAGCACTCTGGAGGGTAAAGAAAAACGTCACCGGTTTGCTTCTCCAGAATTGTATTGTGTTCAAGAGAAGTAGCCCAATTGTTATACCCCATTCAGTCTATAGCCTCCACAATCACACATTTAAAAAAGGCAGAACAGGCCGCTTGTCCATCAAATCAATATTTGCGAATTGAGAGCCAAGCAGCTGCACTTGGGTGTTTGGAGATTTTGGAGACCGTTTGCTGTTGTTGATCTATCGGCTGAAAGAAAATAAGTATTCATTCACTCAGAAGAAAAATAAGTCCATTTGACAAAGAAGAAAACAAGTCTAATAAATGTAAAAAATGAAAGTCTAATAATCCTGACAAAAGAGAATAACTTAAAATTGTAAATAGGCTGCTATATAGAAGAGAAGGGATTTGTTTGCACTCTAGCATTTACTGTTGTTTTTGCAGAATTAAACTGTTTTTAAGTCATTACCCTTGGGTTTATTATGCTTTGCCTGCGCATGAACGTTTGCTCTTAGGTTATCGGTAACAGATTTCCACACCAAAGTCATTAACTAAATTTTGTGGACGTCATATAACAAACATAGAAAGGAGCTGCAAACAAATGCAGTGTCTGGCACTGTAAATGATTTGTTACAAAGTTGAGGTAATTGCTGTTCCAAAGTTTCCTTGGCAACTGCTGGGAGTGCATGAAAACGAGCACTGGCTCTTTTCCCGAGTGAATTCATCAGAGACCCAAAACAATCATTATTTAAATTCTGCCTGCTCTGTAAAGAATGAATTTGTTTGCCTGCCTTTGAACCAGCTCAAGCGCACATCTGAAAAAGGAGGTTTGGAAACAGACCTCTGTTTCAGAAGGTAGTGTTCACAGAAGAGCTTGTGGGTCAAGGCATTCTGTGCTGGTTGTTACTAAAATCAAGTGACATTGAATGGAGTTTTAGTTCTATGCCAGGGAGCATTGTGCAGAAAGCAGTTTTCTGAATTTACCAGTGCAACACAAAACATGTAATATGCCTGTCGCCTTCATTGCCAATGTATACTTTTCTTACATTTGCTTCCGTTTTGTGCTGCCTGCCCTTAATTAGCCAAATCATATCACTACAGCTTCATCAGATGTATTTATCCTCCCCCACATTACACAATTGCTCCCATACTTGGTACCAATCTTAGGGCCCCAGCTAAGCCTGTTGTGAGCAAGTGAACTCAGAAAGATACTTTCTGCTCATATTTGTGCAAGCCATATTTTTTTCATGCACACTACAGAGCTGTGTGTTTCTACACATGTCCTATATACAAAGCAGTCAGTGGTAGAGGGTTTGCACATTCCAGGTTCATGTGTTTATTTCCTAGAAAATGCTGCTGTGATGTTGTTCAAAACCAAAGGGGATGATTTTTGGACCTTTGATATCGCTTTGTTCGCCCTAAGTTGGCAGGGTATGCCCAGACGTGGGTTTTGATCCAGCGCCCCTATAGAAAATGTCATAAGCAACGCTACCCAACTCCACACTACTCACCATTAATCATAAAACACTCACAAGGCCCATAAACTAACGGAACATATTTTTGGGCAACTGAATCATGTGACCTAATTAATAAAACCTACTTATAAAATATATACACATTTATATAAAACTGCAGTATAAAGAATTTATCATATCTTTTGTAAAACTTTGCTTTTAATTAAGCCACTTAGGCAAATGGATCTGCTGATGGTAATGACTACGAAATAACAAGGCCAGCTTGTCTTTTCAGAATCATATTTATTAACTATTTATTCAAGGAAAGTGCATTTTTATTAGAATCTTTGTATTATAGCAGCATTATTAGAGGATTGGCAAAATAGAACAAACAGTTTCAAGCAAAATCAATTAGCATGATTAAAGAGGAATAAACAGTTTTCCATCACCTAAACCCTAACTTCCCTATCTAAAACTCACTTCACCTAAAGTATAAAGTAAAAGTCATTTAGCCCTGTTAATCCTTACGTGCTCCAAAGAAAGTCCGTCAGCACGTCACGTCTAACAGGTCTCAGGAGAAGATGAGCAGCAGCGCACCCTCCCTCCGAAGGGTTCAGTTTTTATACCTTTCTAACTAGCTAAAGTAACATTATCGGACATTTTTTCTGTCAACCCAAATGTCTCTTTGGTTGAGCCACGTCGGTCCACTCTGAGGTCACACACTCATGACCAAGTCCGGGGCTTCATCTTTGCCCTTATTGTTCTTAGTCTCACCATCCTCTTTGCTTCCTCAAAACGATACTTTTGACGGGGAAACTTTTACTTCCTAAACTTGGCAGCCTAACAGCATCCGTCCTGTCCTTGGAAATGTCACCAAGAGCACATTCAAAACGACCAGGATTTCTTCTGCATAAACATTGTCAGTTCAGCAAAATGTTCTGCGCATGGGTGAAAGTTTTGCTCTGGTCAAGTCTCGAAGGCTGCAGTGCTGGCAGCCATCTTCTTTAGGCCCACTCTCAAAACTAATATATAAACAAACACAAAACATCGATTAATGTGAGAAATAAAGTTCGTTCTGTTTCCCACCCACCTTTGCTAAATATTACCCATTAATCTATGTTACCTAGCAGAAGCAAATGAAGCAACAAACAGATCCGTGCAACATTTAAACAGAAAAACAAAACATGAGCACACAGAAATAAGCACATGCCATTATAAAACAGGCGCATTTAATTCCGACAAAATCAATAAACAAAATTAATTTATTATTTTACACACACATGCATTTGCAACATAAAGCACAAATATGAGCACACATATTAGTTTCCCGCGTGTAATGATTTGCAATTTTACTCTAGGTTAGTTAATAAATCTCACTGCACACTTTGTTAATATTATTATTCATTATGGGAGTTTAACTTTGCGAGCTGAAATAAATTTATTTCCAAATCTTGCTCCATCAACTCCCTCATCTGGTGATTTCAAAATCACCAAACTACACCCAAAATTTAGCAAATTTTGTCTCATAAATGAACATGTTTTAATTTCACTGTATTAGTATTTCAAAAGACTCGTCTCAGCTGTTTGTCTGCAACTCTCATATTGAGTTCTACGAAACTCTTCCAGTTCTATCTCTCTCTCCTGTTCCTTTCTGATCTTGTAGATTCTCTTCTTTTCCCTCAGGTATTTGATTCTCTTGTGTAACATGCAACTGATCTTCAACAATAGTATCACAAAAACTATAACTAATAAAGGTGTCAGTATCTTGCCAAGAATTCAATCAATCAATCACAGCATTTGTATAGCGCACTACTCACCCGGAGGGTCTCAAGGCGCTAGGGGAGAGGGGGTCCGCTACTGCTCGAACAGCCGGGTCTTGAGCTGTTTCCTGAAGGCGAGGTGGTCCTGGGTCAGGGGGATGTGGGTCGGGAGGGAGTTCCAGGTCTTGGCGGCGAGGTAGGAGAAGGACCTTCCCCCTGTGGTGGCTCTTCGGATGCGGGGGACGGTGGTGAGGGCGTGGCTGGTCGATCGAAGCTGGCGTTTGGGAGCGTAGAAGTTGAGCGGCTGTTGAGGTAACCTGGGCCTTGGTTGTGCAGGGCTTTGTGTGCGTGGGTGAGGAGACGGAAGGTGATTCGCTTGTTGACCGGGAGCCAGTGCAGGTCTCTCAGGTGTCCGGAGATGTGGCTGCGGCGGGGGATGTCCAGGATGAGTCGTGCTGAGGCGTTCTGGATCCGCTGGAGTCTCTTCTGGAGTTTGGCGGTGGTTCTGGCGTAGAGGGCGTTGCCGTAGTCCAGGCGGCTGGTGACGAGGGCCTGGGTGACCGTCTTCCTGGTCTCGGTGGGGATCCACCGGAAGATCTTGCGTAGCATGCGTAGGATATTGAAGCACGATGAGGAGACGGCGTTGACTTGTCTGGTCATGGTGAGGGAGGAGTCCAGGATGAAGCCCAGGTTGCGTGCGTGGTCTGTTGGTTTGGGTGCGCTGCCTAGGGCGGGGGGCCACCAGGAGTCGTCCCAGGCGGAGGGTGAGGATCCCAAGATGAGGACTTCCGTCTTGTCAGAGTTCAGTTTCAGGCGGCTGTTCTTCATCCATTCGGCTACCTCTTTCATCCCTTCGTGTAGGTTGGCTCTGGCGGTGGCGGGGTCGTTGGTGAGGGAGAGGATCAGCTGGGTGTCGTCGGCGTAGGAGATGATGTTGAGGTTGTGCTGGCGTGCGATGGCTGCGAGAGGACTCATGTAGACGTTGAAGAGGGTTGGGCTGAGCGAGGAGCCTTGAGGGACGCCGCAGATGACTTCGGTGGCTTCTGATCTGAACGGGGGGAGGCGGACTCTCTGTGTCCTTCCGGCGAGGAAGGAGATGATCCACTCCAGTGCCTTCTCCTGGATTCCGACGTTGCTGAGGCGCTGTACTAGGGTGCGGTGGCAGACTGTGTCGAAGGCCGCGGAGAGGTCTAGGAGGATGAGGGCCGCTGTTTCTCCGTTGTCGAGCAGGGCTCGGATGTCATCTGTTGCTGCGATCAGGGCGGTCTCGGTGCTGTGGTTGGCCCGGAAGCCAGACTGCGAGAGGTCGAGGGATCCGTTCGTCTCGAGGAAGGCGGCCAGCTGTTTGTTGACGGTCTTCTCGATGACTTTTGCGGGAAACGGGAGCAGCGAGATGGGTCGGTAGTTCTTGAGGTCGGTGGGGTCGGCTGATGGCTTCTTCAGTAGGGAGCTGAGTTCGGCGTGCTTCCAGTTCTCCGGGAAGGTGGCGGTGTTGAAGGAGGTGTTGATGATGTCCCTCAGGTGGGGTGCGATGATAGCGTCAGCCTTGTTGAAGACGTGGTGGGGGCAGGGGTCGGTTGAAGATCCGGAGTGGATGGAGTTCATCGTGCGGATGGTGTCTTCGGTGCTGATCGTGGTCCAGGCGCGGAGGGTGGTGGTGGGGGGCGGTGGTTCGATTGTGGCGTGCGTCGGTTGAGTGCTGAAGCTGTTGTGTATGTCCGCGAACTTGTTGTGGAAGTAGGAGGCGAGGGAGTTGCAGAGGTCTTGCGAAGGGGTGATGTCGTTGTTTCCGGCGTTGGGGTTGGAGAGCTCTTTAACGATGTTGAAGAGTTCCTTGCTGTTGTGTGCGTTGTTGTCCAGTCGTTCTTTGAATGCAGTCTTCTTGGTGGTGCGAATCAGTTGGTGGTGTTTTCGGGTGGCGAGCTTGAGGGCAGTCATGTTGTCCGTGGTGGGGTCTCTGCGCCAGGCGTTCTCAAGGGCTCTGCAGTTCTTCTTGGAGCACTTGAGTTCGTCGGTGAACCAAGGGGCTTTGTTGCTGCCGGGTCTGCTAGGCGGGGTCCTCAGAGGGGCGAGGTCGTCCGCGCAGTCGCTGATCCACTTCGTGAGGTTGGTGGCCGCTTGGCTGGAGTTCGTTGCGCTGGTGGGTGGGCTCTTGTTCAGGGAAGTTGCGAGCTGTTCGGCTGTGATCTTGTTCCAGCTTCTGCGTGCAACCTGTTGTTGGTGGTGGTGGATCGTGGTCCTTCTGAAGCTGAAGTGGACGCAGCTGTGGTCCGTCCAGTGGAGTCCGGTGGCGTGGCTGAAGGCGATGTCCTTGCTGGAGGAGAAGACGGGGTCGAGTGTGTGTCCGGCGTAGTGGGTGGGGGTGGTCACCAGTTGCTTGAGACAGAGGTTGGCGAGGTTGTCCAGCAGGGTGGTGGTGTTGCGGTCGTTGTTGTTCTCCAGGTGGAAGTTGAGGTTCCCGAGGAGGATGTAGTCAGCGGAGGGGAGGGCGTGCGGGGTGATGAAGTCGGCGATGTCCTCGCTGAATTGTGTGCGTGGTCCCAGGGGTCTGTAGATGAGGGTGCCTCTGAGGGTGGTCTTGGGGTCGATGTGGATCTGGAAGTGCAGGTGCTCGGCGGGTGCGAGGGTGTCGTCGGTGTTGGTCGTGATGCGGATGGAGTTCCTGTGGATGATGGCGATGCCTCCTCCTGTCTGGTTGACGCGGTCCCTCCGGATGATCTTGAAGCCGTCCGGGATGGCGATGGCGGGCGCTGAAGAGGCGTTCATCCAGGTTTCCGTGAGGAAGGCGACGTCTGGGGCTGTGGTGTCGATCAGGTTCCAGAGCTCGACGGCGTGTCTGTGGACGGAGCGGGTGTTGAGCAGGATGCACTTCAGGTGGCTGCTGTTGTTGCTCGTCGGGGTCCTGGGCACTGCTGGAGTGGTGTAGGTCCGGATGCAGGTGAATTTGCAGGAGTTGCAGCAGAAGGGTCCGTGGGTGCGTCTCGGGGTGGCTCGGTAGCAACCCGGGAGTCGGCCCACGTTGAGTGCGACGAGTTCGGTGGCGTTGTAGGTCCGTCGGGTGGGCTGGTGTCTGCGGGAGCATGGGGTCCTGGCACTGGGCGCGGTCCAGGCGCGGACGGGCGCAGACGGGCTTACCTTTGGCGCGCCTTCGGCGCACAATCGGCGCGCCCGCTGCGCGTCACTGCTGCGCGTGCGCACGGTCGCCATTTATGGCGAAGTGCAGGGAGGGAGGGGCAGCTGGGAGGCGGGAGCTGGGAGGAAGGGGGCGTGTCAACACTCCCTGGCGGCGGGAATCGGCAGCGGGGAGCGGGAGCAGGGGGACAGCAGCCCGGGGGAGGATACGGGTACAGAGGGCAGCACGGGGACAAAACAAGATACAGGGTACAGAATACAAATATAAACTACAGTACAAACGAGTACAGCTGGACAGTGGCACACAGCGCTGCAAACTAACAGGCGGGGGGCGTGGCCTGAGGGCGGACCCGAGGGTGGGAAGGCTTCAGCGAGGCTTCAGCGAGGCTACAGCGAGGCAGAAGTAGCGGCAGGCGGGGGCACACGCAGCAGCTGGTGGCCATGCGGCGCGGGGGTGTCCTACAAGTAGGTCACACCCACCAATCTCTTGAAACCAGGTTTTAATTGCTTGAAATCTTTTAGATAAATGTTCTGAAAAATCATCTTCTTTCAAGGGTACAATTTCTGTTTGCAACTCTGTAATATTTTTAATATACATCTCAATATTCCTACTCTCATCTGGAATATAGGTACAACAATGTTGGACATGTAAAATGCCACAAACTCCTCCCTCTTTTGCTAGCAGAATGTCAAGGGCAAGACGATTCTGCATTACCATGGACCGTATAGCAACAAGCTCAGTATCCACTAATTGGAAACCACTAGCTGTGTCAGTTGACAATCTGTCAACAATTGTAGACAATTTTCTAATTCTACCTGCATTCAGGGTTATACCCACAAAAGGTATTACTGCTTCAAAGATGTCGCCCAAAATTTCTGAGAAACTTTCTCTTTTGAACCTATTTACATGATTACTAATTTCAAATGAACCTTCTCCATTTCTGTCAACATGAAATATCTTTGGAAAGACAAGACCAACAAAACACGTCCCATACCAGTGATCAGGGAGGTTATAGTAAGCTTTGTCTCCACAAACAAAATAAATTCCAGGAAATATTGGGTCTTTGCCACCCTTGAATCACCAACCCCCCATGATTTGATAAGTGTCCTCACAATGACTTGCTCCCACAAAATAATTGTCGAATAAAGTATTATCTCTTCTGATACAAAATTTACCACTAATTGGTTTGTCTATGTGTATAGCAACATTCTCAAATGATTTGCCATTAAGCTTTTCGTCCTCCAACTGCCAGAATTTGGATTTAGTCTGTTTGATCATCTCATTTCTTTTGTAAATTGCTCTTCTCTCCTCAACTAGATTCAGGAAAGACTTTTCCTCAGCTCTCAATTTGCATGTCAAATTATTTCTAAAAGCATACTCATAGGTGAGTTCATTTGTCACAATAAAGAATTCCCTCATCTGTTTGGCTTGTTTGTGCTTATTTAAGCTTTTTTCAATTTTCAGGTTTGCAAAAATCTCATCATAATTGGAATAATAATGCTCCAAACGGCCAGTCTGATAAAATAAGCTAGCTATTACACTGCAGGTTATGCCATAAGTAAGAGGTAGCATATTGTATGTCACTCCCTCTGAAACAGAAGCAGGCAATTTCACACAAATATAACAATCCTTGACCTCCATGACCTTTACATATTCAGCCAGGAGTCTGGAAAAAGTATTGCTAGAAAAATCGCCAACAGATCTATCCTGATGAATCTCTGGTCTATGATCAATAACTCTGTTGGTTTTGCTTGTTGCACTATGTTTGTCTTGATTAACTGAAGCTTTGCTTGTCATGTTGACCTTATACTTTTCCTTGTCAAATCCAAAAGGGAAAATGACAGCTAGAACTAACCAAAGTAAGATTATTAGAATCACACAAATTGAGGACATCTTACAACATCTCTTGAAAATAGAAAACCTTGAACTGTTATTAACAAAAACGTAAGGCATTTTCACAAAGCCTTGCAAAGAATACAAAAACTAAAAATTTTAGAAATATCTGAAATTGTCAAAATTTCTAATACCCCCCTTTTTTAATAATTTTTTTTTCTTTTTTTTTAACAAAACCCACCTTCTAACAACTTTTCTTCGACCTTGCGTCACAATTTGTTTTCCAGCTAACAAGATTTCTTCGACCTTGTGTCACCTAACACAATTTCTTCAGCCTTACCCTTCAACTTCCCAGTTTCATATTTCTTGTTCCTGCTTTCAGAGCTTCTTTTCTGCTTTTCAGTACTCTCCTGGTCTTGAATCACAATCTGATCAGACTCCTCCTCTGCTTCTTTTTCTAGCAGATCTTCATCATTCTCAGATTCTACAACTACGATTTCCAAATCTTTTTCACTCAATTTTTCATTCACAGTTGAATTTTCCAGATGTCGACCTGCTTGTCGATCTTCAGGTTCTGGATTTCTCTCAGGTACTTCTTCAGAATCTGAATCAGCTGTGGTGTCACTTTCTTCATCAGAGTTTTCAGGTGTAGGCACACGAATAGTATGACTCGCATTGATCCACCTCTTCAGTCCTTTGCACTTTACTGCATTTGTTGTAACAAGAATGACTTGTCTTGGTTTCTGCCACCTGGATACTAGACAATTTCTTCTTCGATGAATTTTTGTCCTCACCCAGTCACCTGGTAACAAATCATGTGCTTGCTCTTTCTCTCTTGTTTGCACTTCAGTTCCCACCTGATTAGACACAGAAGTCACTACATCAGACAGATTCCTGCAGTACTCTAAAATGACGCTAACATTAATAGTCATCAAGTTTCCCACTGGTATGAATGCCTGTCTCATGACTCTGCCTATAAGAATATCATGTGGGCTTAATCCTGCCTTTTTATCAGGGGTACTTCTCAAAGACATCAGAACAAGTGGAAGTGCATCAGTCCACTTCATACCTGTAGCTAGACACATTTTGCCAAGTCTGTTCTTAATGGTTCAGTTTACTTGCTCAACAACACCTGATGCTTCTGGTCTGTATGCACAATGTAGCTTCTGCTCTATGTGTAAAGCTTCGCAAATCAATTGTAACAATCTGTTTTCAAAATGTCTTCCACGATCACTTTCCAGAGTCACCGGCAAACCGTACCTTGGTATTATCTCCCTTAGAAGTAATTTTGCAACAGTAATTGCATCATTATGACGCGTAGGAAACGCTTCAACCCATCTTGAAAACAAACAGATTATTACAAGGACGTAACGCAATTTATTATGTGGTGGCATTTCAATGAAATACATTTGCAACCTTGTGAATGGACCACCCTCCCGTCCTATGGTTCCCATTCCCACAACTGTTTTTCTGATAGGGTTCATTTGCTGGCAAGTCAGACACCTTTGACACAGAGATTCTGCAATAGTTCTGAACTTTGTATTGAACCAAGTCTCTCTAAAAAGCCTGACCATAGAATCTCTTCCTATATGTCCCAGACCATGATACATCCTGGCCATGTCAGCAATCCTGCTATTCGGTAAAACTACTCTGCCATCTTTGTAAGTCCAAATTCCATCCTCATCTCGCTGCCTACATTCTGCTCTCAACCATGTATTTTTCTCTTCATCACTGGCTTCATTTTGTAAATGTTTTAGTCCCTGCCATGTTTCAACTACTGATGTTAGCATTAGTGAATTTAGAACATGTTCATCATTTTTCTCCCGATTAATTGCAAAATTGTTTTTAGCGCAATACCTAGCAACTTCATCTGAATAGGCATTTCCTTTTGTAATGAAATCCTCTCCCTTTTTGTGTGCTGCACATTTCACGACAGCAATCTTTTCTGGTAATTGAATGCCATCATTTAATCTTTTAATTAATTTTGCATTTCTGATGGGAGAACCTGCAGACGTTAAATAACCTCTCTGAGACCAGAGCTGTCCATAATCATGCACAACTCCGTATCCGTATTGGCTGTCAGTTATTATGGTGATTTTTAAATGTACTGCTTTTTCACATGCACGAATCAAAGCAATCAATTCTGCTACTTGAGCTGAACGAATTCCTTCGAGACAAGATGCTTCAACAACATCAGCAACTGTGCAGACAGAATATGCTGCTCTCAAAAAGCCCTCCTCTGTTCTTAAACAAGAACCATCAACAAAGTAAACAAAATCTGACTCAGGCAAAGGAACATCTTTAATGTCCTGCCTTGGCTTGGTGCAATATTCCAAAACATCCAAGCATTCATGATCGACGTCATTCTCATTTCTGATTTCTGTTACAGTACCATCAGGCAATAATGTAGAAGGATTTAAATTCACACATCTTGCTATCGAGACATTATCTGATCCCAGAATAACTTTCTCGTACTTAGTAAGTCTGTTACTTGTCAGGTGTTGCGTTTTGCTTCTGGTAAGAAGTATTTCAACTGAATGGGGTACATAGACGTTTACAGGAAATCCCATCACAATTCCCTCACTTTGCTCAAGGCTCACACTTGTTGCAGCTACTGCTTTTAAGCAGCCTGGTAATGCTTTCGCAACTGGATCTAGTACTGCTGAGAAGTATGCAATCGGTTTTCTCAGTTTTCCATGCCTCTGTAGTAACACAGACAATGCACAATCTTCTCTCTCACTGCAGTACAGCTCAAACTCTTTTTCATAGTCTGGCATACCTAAAGCAGGTGCTTCACATAAGCTTCTTTTAAATTTTTCAAAAGGTTCCATCTCAATTTCTGTCAGGACAATTGGATCTTTTATATCTGATTTTGTCAATCTCTGCAGTGGTTTCGCAATTACTGAAAATCCACTAATCCATTGACGACAATAGCCTACCATTCCTAGAAACATTCTGACCTGTCTCTGTGTTTTTGGAGGTTGCATTCCCTGTATCATTTTAATTCTTTCAATTGTCACTTGTCTGAATCCCTGACCAAGATATTTGACCTCTTGTTTGCAAAACTGTAATTTTGTAGGTGACACTTTATGTCCCTCATCTGCCAAGTGATTCAAAAGAGTAATTGTATCCGTGACACAGTTATCTCGTGTTTTTGCTGCAACCAGCAAGTCATCAATGTACTGGACTAATGTTGATCTTCCAGGTAAATTTAGATTCTCCAATGATTTCTTTAGTAACTGATTAAAGATAGATGGACTCTCTGTATACCCTTGAGGGATACGACACCATGCTAGTGTCCAACCTTGGAACCTGAACGCAAAAATTTGCTGGCTGTCTGGGTGCAATGGAACAGTAAAGAACGCATTGCAAAGGTCAATGACTGTATACCATTCGGCATCATGCGGAATCTGGTAAAGAATCACTGCTGGGTTTGGAACAACTGGGCAACAAGGAACAACTATCTGGTTAACCTTTCTCAGGTCTTGAACAATTCTGTACGTTCCGTTTGGCTTTTTGATCCCCATGATCGGTGAATTACAAGGACTACTCTCAATTTCTTTTAAAACTCCTTGTTTTATGAATTTTTCAATTACAGGAATGACACCATCAATTGTCTCTGCTTTCATCTGGTACTGTGGAATGTTTGGAAAATCTATTCCCTGCTCCACTGTGACTTTTACTGGATCAACATTTTTCATCAGGCCCATTTCACTTCCTGATAAATCCCAAATTTCAGCTTTGACTGTCTTTTTCAATTCCTCTGGAAGATTATCTTTGTCAAATACAGGAAATAATTTGCTTTCCTCTGCTTCAACCATTAACATTGTTAATCTGTAAAGCCCATCTTCCTCTAGTGTCTGAAGCTCAATACACTCCGGTGAGCAATATATTTTGCAATTCATTTTGCAAAGGATGTCCCTCCCTAGCAAGTTTACAGGACTGCTGTTACAGACTACAAATCTGTGTTTATATTTGAATTTGCCAATTTCAATTTTTACAGGCTCTGTCAAACTTGTTTTAATCTGCTTATTTGCTACACCAACTACTTGGATCGATTCACCAGAGAGAGGGAGGTTTTCTATTTCCACTGATTTAACAGTAGAACGGGTAGCACCAGTGTCCACAAGAAAAGTGATTTCTACATCATTCACTTTACCATTTATAAATGGACCTGACTGGTCAACCTCAAGAGTGGCTCCAAGCACACACTCTTCCCCCTCTCTCAGGCACCGTCATAAACAATCCTCAGAATCACTTCCACCATTTTCTGTCATCAAAAATTGTTGAGAAACATTTGGCACATTCACTCTTTGTGTTCTTATTACCTGATCACCTCCGCTGAATCCTGTTTCCGTATTAAACCTCTGACCACCTCCGCAGTTAGGAAGAGGAGGCTGTGGAATCTGACTTTGCTGATTTGCTAACTGTCGCTGTAGCTGTTGCTGCAGATTTACATCATTCTGCATCTGTGGATTTAATGATGCATTTTTTGAATTTCTGGGCGGATTTTTACACTCTCGCTTCCAGTGTCCAATTTCACCGCAATTAAAACAAGGCAATTTTTGCTTCAGTTCCTCAATATTAACATTACATTTTGGCGTATTGTAGCCGCCTTTAAATTTTCTTGACCCTGATTCTGATTAAAATGTAAGTTTTTATTCTCAAAATTTGCAATCTGTTGCTCAGCTACCTTCACTTGTGCCCACATTGCCTTTTCTTTTAATTTCTTCTGTTTGGCATCTATCTCATCACTGCAGTACTTTGCCTTTCTCAATATGTCATCAACTGAAAGTGCTTGCTATCCGACAATACCATTCTTGATCATATCACCAATTTCAGGTCTCAGGCCATAAACAAATCTGTATATAAAGTGGCTCATGTCCTTTTCACTTAATTTTTCATAGCCACTGTACTGTTTAAAAACCAACAGCAGTCTTTCATAGAATGAATGAACTGATTCTTTCGGCTCCTGATTTGTTCTGTCAATTTTAACCCAATCTACTTCCTTAGGGGCAATTTTTTCTTTTAACCAATAAATCACTTTTTCATACAGTCCCATAACTTCTGATGATGGAGCACCTGTCACTGTATCTCTAGCTGGTTCTACTTTTGGCCAACTTACAGCAATTTTACACTCTGTCCAAAGATCTGACGGAACAACAATGTCAAAGAATCCATCCAGATCAATCCACAGAACTTTCAAAACTTTAATAAATCTGTCCACCTGCCGATACCATTCCACTGGCTTCTCTCTCAACCGAGGAAAATCATTTGTGAACAACAGAATGTCTTGTCTAGACCAGGGAACATGCACATAACCACCTCCTGCAATTTCTCTCATTGGATACTGATTAGCCAGCCTCTCTCTTTTTTCCTCTTCTCTCTTTTTCGTCCACTTCACTCTCCACTTGCTCAAGTCACCCAATTTCTTAATGTACACAATCAAATCCTTTACATGCACAATTCTTCCCATTGTATTAAAATTTTCAGTATCCTTTTCAGTGAAATCCAATCTATAATGTTTTCCCAAATTTTTCTGCCTACTCAAATCAATCTCTAATTCTGCAGCCAATTCTTCTAATTGATCGTATTTATTTTTTGTTTTCCACTGTACACTTTTGCAAATGAATAACAATTCATCATCTTGATAATGCTTCAAACTGTCAGGACCAATTGTGCCAATGATTAATTCCTCCAAATCTGCTTTAAGTTTTGCGACATCAATCTTTGAGGATGTGTCTGTTTTCTCAACACTTTTTTCTGGAGACTCAGTATCTGACTCTGCACCCATTGGTGTTCTGCATAATGAACCTGGATTAAAAGTTTAGTCAGGCATCATTGTTTTCTCTCGATGTATTTCAGTTAACTCTGAATAAAATTTTTCAGCCACTTTCTGAATTTCTGTATTTAATGGAATAGTCAAACCTGGATGTTTAATTTCTCCTTGATCAAAAATAGGCTGCACAGGACCAATCGTTACTGGAACTGTTACTGCTTCCATACCTTTAGTCAATTGCCGAATTAATTCTTCTTTTGATCGCAAGTATTCTGAAGTATTTGGAATTTCCTCATCCCTTCCAGTACCCATTAAGCTTCTGGGAGGAATCCCATTTCTTGAAACTGGGGTTTCTGTAAAATTTCTACTTTCATCATATGCACTAGAATTAGTTCTTGTTTCTAATCTTTCAGGAGTTTCTGTATTATTCGGGTAAAATCTGGGTGATTCCTCATTAAGTGGAGGTGCACTCAGTGTGGTTCCTGTAGAAACCATCGGGGTAGACCATGAACAAGCTGGTTTTAAAGGAGTCTGTTTTTTATTTGTAAGATATATTTCTTCCAGAACTGGATCTTCCAAATCACTCTCTCCAATATTATTTTTCTTTTGGGTATTCTTTTGACCTGGTATTTCTGTAATCATTACTCTCACTGGATAGAGACCATCACACATGTCTGCCTGTCTCCACCGACGCATTCTATCCTCATGGGTTTCTCTATTAGAGTTTGATTTTGGAGGTCTTATCATACCATTCGCTTCCCGCTGAAGTTGAAACATCTCATCCTCCCATTCAACTAAAGCCTCAAATTGTGTTGGTCTAGGCTTCGGCACAAGAGCCATCATTTTTTCCCTTACATTTTTCAAAATTCTCATAATAAATGAGCCATCCTCCGGCCAAGCCAAAACACCATCATCTTTAGTATAATGCATCCAAACGTCAATCCAAAGACAAGTATGATAACCATATTCACCTTCCATATAGGCTGCAGGTGTTTTGTACTTATGAAGTAACTTTCCACCTCGCGTTTCAATTTTCTTATCGGGTGAAATAAAAATTTTAAATTTCTGAAGCAATGTAAGCTTTTTCTCCTCTTTTTCATAATAATAACTCATGTTTTAATCAAATCTATTCAAGTTAAAATGATCGTAAATGTTTCCTGTTTGTTCCGCAAAACCAGCCAATCCGTGCGCGAAACACACCAACAAGCCAATCAGGTTGAGCTACGTCACCACCTTGCTCGATCAATAGAATTGCTGCTTTCTGGGAAAGCCAATCAGCTAACAGCTCGTCAGAGTCACTTGAGCCAATCAGTGCGCTAGCTGTGACGTATGCTAGCCAATCACAGTGCGGACTCTGTGACGTACACAGCCGCTGCAGCTCCTCGCCTCTCACTCCCAGCGCTCACCCCTCCTTCACAAAAACTTTTCACAGCGCCATTTTAAAACAGTTTTTCAATGAATTTCAATTAATGACAACAGAAAAACAAACCATTTGTCTGTTTCGCTAAAATAAAATGACAGTTTATACAATCACTCAAGTATTCTTTTTGCGTGGAATAGACGACGCTATTCTCACAGAATATACAATCGTTGATAAAGTATGGCTACTCTACCCTTCAAACAGGTAATAACGAACTTGTTTTCCTCTGAATGCACATAAAGTAACAATTCAAAGTTTGACTCGAACGGAATTGCAAAATCATTTACGCACTTTCAAACGGAAAGTTTCCCTGACCATACATACATGATATCCTGGCAGGACTTTAACCAGCCATAGAAATCGACATTCACCAGTAAAATAGACGACGCTGTCTTACCCATCACACAAGTTTGAATAAATTCTATTACTCTTTTCGCAGTGAGTTTTAAAACAGGCTCTAAGTCCCTATACTCGAAAGCTACGATTTCATAGACAATCCTCACTATACATTCTACCTAGCATACCTAAAATCCCTAAACTCGTGTTGTACGACCGCAACACTAATGATAACAATACCACTATTTTTCAAACAGAACAAATGTACTGTGCAACTTCACTTCGTCACACCACTCATATGCCGGCACAACTAGGATTTTTCACACTGCAGGAAAAAACCTTTCGACTACATGTAACAAGGGAACAAACTCAACATATGTTAAACATCGATCCTATGTAATTACCATGTAGCATGTCAGTTACCATAGCAACCGTAACTCTGCTACCAGAGAATTGATCCAGCGCCCCTATACAAAATATGTCATAAGCAACGCTACCCAACTCCACAATACTCACCATTAATCATAAAACACTCACAAGGCCCATAAACTAACGGAACATATTTTTGGGCAACTGAATCATGTGACCTAATTAATAAAACCTACTTATAAAATATATACACATTTATATACAACTGCAGTACAAAGAATTCATCATATCTTTTGTAAAACTTTGCTTTTAATTAAGCCACTTAGGCAAATGGATCTGCTGATGGTAATGACTACGAAATAACAAGGCCAGCTTGTCTTTTCAGAATCATATTTATCAACTATTTATTCAAGGAAAGTGCATTTTTATTAGAATCTTTTTATTATAGCAGCATTATTAGAGGATTGGCAAAATAGAACAAACAGTTTCAAGCAAAATCAATTAGCATGATTAAAGAGGAATAAACAGTTTTCCCTAACTTCCCTATCTAAAACTCACTTGACCTAAAGTATAAAGTAAAAGTCATTTAGCCCTGTTAATCCTTACGTGCTCCAAAGAAAGTCCGTCAGCACGTCACGTCTAACAGGTCTCAGGAGAAGATGAGCAGCAGCGCACCCTCCCTCCCAAGGGGTCAGTTTTTATACCTTTCTAACTAGCTAAAGTAACATTATCGGACATTTTTTCTGTCAACCCAAATGTCTCATTGGTTGAGCCACGTCGGTCCACTCTGAGGTCACACACTCATGACCAAGCCCGGGGCTTCATCTTTGCCCTTATTGTTCTTAGTCTCACCATCCTCTTTGCTTCCTCAGAACGATACTTTTGACGGGGAAACTTTTACTTCCTAAACTTGGCAGCCTAACAGCATCCGTCCTGTCCTTGGAAATGTCACCAAGAACACATTCAAAACGACCAGGATTTCTTCTGCATAAACATTGTCAGTTCAGCAAAATGTTCTGCGCATGGGTGAAAGTTTTGCTCTGGTCAAGTCTCGAAGGCTGCAGTGCTGGCAGCCATCTTCTTTAGGCCCACTCGCAAAACTAATATATAAACAAACACAAAACATCGATTAATGTGAGAAATAAAGTTCGTTCTGTTTCCCACCCACCTTTGCTAAATATTACCCATTAATCTATGTTACCTAGCAGAAGCAAATGAAGCAACAAACAGATTTGTGCAACATTTAAAACAGAAAAACAAAACATGAGCACACAGAAATAAGCACATGCCATTATAAAACAGCCGCATTTAATTCCGACAAAATCAATAAACAAAATTAATTTATTATTTTACACACACATGCATTTGCAACATAAAGCACAAATATGAGCACACATATTAGTTTCCCGTGTGTAATGATTTGCAATTTTACTCTAGGTTGGTTAATAAATCTCACTGCACACTTTGTTAATATTATTATTCATTATGGGAGTTTAACTTTGCGAGCTGAAATACATTTATTTCCAAATCTTGCTCCATCAGTTCCTTGCTCACTTTGCTACTGGATTCAAGGTAGCCCGGCTGATGACAGCTGATTAGCCAGAAACCGGTCCCAGGATGCTTGTCTCCTGTCCAGGGAAGACATGGCTTGGCAGTTCGGGCTGGGCTGGACTGTACCCATGAGGCACAGGGTCAGACTGATTTGCATATGGCCATGTCTGAACTGGGGTGGTGGAATGAGCTAAAGAATGATGATGGATTAAACCCAGATCAGTTGACTGGGGGTGAGTGTTTGATTTGCTCAAGCGCTCCGTCCATCATCCCCTTTGGTATCGCTGTGATGTTGTTCAGCATCTTTTGCTTCATAGTGTACCCACATAGAGTATGTATTTGTTCTTAGCACGGTGTTTGTGGGTACAACTCTCTATGGCCCTCTCTATTTACACTCCGGATTTAAAGGTGAAGAAGATGATATGTCTCAATTTATATATTTTTTTAAAAGCGCCAGTTCTTATATTTAATTTTGGTTCTTCTCGTAGACAACCCTTGATTCTTTGGAAGCATGGTCGACTATTTGATGCATATAAGTTTATTACAAAATCATAACTTTGTTTTGAGAATCGTAATCATAGAATTCTGGTCATCACATAAGTGAGATAGAGGTATACCTCCATTTCCTAAAGTCAGCTATGTTATACAGCCTAACTGCACCAGATAGCAAAAACGGCAAAGATTCTCTTGCGGGAGAACTGTTCCTTTGTGTTAAATGTGCATGGTTGTTGGTTCAACTGAGCAGTCTAAGGCATAGAATCATTTAACATGAAAGAATCTTGATAACAGCTGACCTAAATTTGTTATTTTTTACTATCTTATAACTGATTACTTCTTATCTCCTGATAGTGTGAATCATAGGCATATTTAAATTATGTTGCCTTCTATAGATGGCTACATTTCCAGCCATTACTTACCTAGGACCATTCTACCCACAGCAGTCCATACAAAAATAATTTACTGCTAGGTTAAGCTGAAGTTTATACTTATCTCTCACCATCACAGCACCTCCAACACGCTGTTGAAGCTTATCCTTCATTTTTTCAGTTTTCAAAGAGGGACAGGAATAATTAAAGAGTGTTAACCTCCTGGCGCCCGTGGTGGCACTGGAGGAACAGATGTCCTTCCGGGTCTGGTGGGAGGGGGGATGTGAGACCTTGGCGGATTTATACCCCTCCGAAACCTTCCTGTCCTATGAGCGAGCGGAGGAGACTTTCGCCCTGGGTAGAGGACAGTTTCTGCATTACCAGGGTTTGCGTGATGTGGTGAGGTCGCTATGGACACAATATATGGAGGTTCCCCCAATGACTCACACTCTGGACATTATCTTGTCGTGTGTCAGGGGGCGTCGACTTGTTTCACTGTTGTATGCGGCCATGCGCATAGACTCTGCCCCCCGGCGTGGGCGGCCTGGGAGGTGGATCTGGGAGCTCCGATTGAGCAGGATCAACGCAAGCAACTAGGGACCTTCAAGAAGAAGGTCTCATGCAATGCGTGTTTTAAGTTAATACACTTTAATTTCCTGCACCGCACCTATCTCACCCCGGTCTTACTGCAGCGTTACTCCCCAGATAGAAGGGATGACTGCCCCAGATGTGGAGTAGGGGGAGCGGGGTTCCTGCACTTGTCCTGGGGATGCCCTATGGTTCCGAATTTTTGGGAGAGTGCGGTGGACCATATCGTTGCCACTACGGGGATTCACATTCAGCTGACACCCTTATACTGCTTGTTGGCTCTGGTACCTAGACCTAAGAAGAGGAAATTGGCTTATAAATTGATGCACTTGATGCTGGTGCTAGCTAGGCGTCGGGTAGCTATCACTTGGATGGGTCAGAGGGCCCCAGAGATTCCCAAGTGGTTGAGTGATGTGCGGGAGTGGTCCCTAGCGGAGGAAGCACGTATGCAGAGCTGTAGGAGGGATCAGAGGCTGCAGGAGGACCTGTTGGCATGGCGCATGCTATGTGCCGAGATTGGGGTCCTGGATCACACCTCGCATAGTGAGTCAGAGGGGACGAGTGGAGAATTATTCTCGCCAATAGGTTCGGACACTGAGGAGGAGGAGGGAGTCATCCCCGGAGCCGCGGGGGAGGCGCAGTGAAGAGTGGGTGCTGGCCCAAATACTCACAAGTCGCTAGCTGCAGTCAGATATTTTGTGCAATGTCATTGAAGCCTATGTATCTCAGAGTGACCTCTGGTCGTCCAGCCGGGCCTTAATGAGTTTGTCGATGTGCATATGTGCCGTTTTGATGCCACGGGGGGGGGGGGGGAAGTTGTTGTATGTTTCATCTGTGAAATGACAAAAATAAAGTTAAAAAAAAAAAAAGAATGTTAACCCAGATGCTATATACTTGAAATGACACATTTTCTCCTTTTACAATGTGATTCATTCCTATAGCATATAATACAGGCTTTAGTTGAGAAAAACATGTTTTTATGATTCAGTGACATTTCTTTGTAGCACTATCTCAACACATGTTTAAATACCATTATTTCCACTTTTCCCCAGGCCTGACATAAAAAATATAGTGCACATCAGTAAAATTCCCCCCACATTCTAAACGTATATAACTAATGTGTATTTTTACATTTACTTAATTATTTTCATAGATTGCAGCTTTATGGTGGTGCAGTTTTCAGGCTGATTTCATTATAGGTGAAAGGGAAAAAAGTAAGCATGAGCGGATTTTGCGTATTGGCAATCCGCGGATTTGCGTATTTCGAAAATACGCAAAATCCGCGGATCCTAGCGTATTTTTTTTGTTTTTGTGTTCGCATGGGTTTCTGCAAGTTTGCGAGGGTTTTATTCTACAAAACGCTTGCGAACGTGCAGAAACCCGTGCGAACACAATGTGCCTACTCATGGGTATTGCGCTCGTGAAAGTCAAGGATGCAAAGTCTATCCAGCATCACAGCTGATTTTCCACGGTAGATTTGGGAAGAAGGCACACCTGTCCAGCCTCGACGACGCTCACGATTGTTTTTGGGCTAATGAATGAGTCACTGAATTTGAGCATCAACTAGTTCGAGCGACCATGTGTGTGTTACTATGCAATCGCCCCGAAGGGCGCAGGGGTCCCTTGAGTGAGCTGCTGTAGTATTTTACAATGGCGCCAGCAAGCTGCCAGCGCCGTTGTAAAATAGTTACAAAGTTAGCTTGCACAGGAAGCACTTAGATACAATAAAGCAGCACCTGCTTCGTTTTATCTAGTGGTTCCTGTGCAAGCTAACTTTGTAACTATTTTACAACGGCGCTGGCAGCTTGCTGGCGCCATTGTAAAATAGTTACATGAGTGGGGGTTCAACTTTTGAACCCGTTACGTCCGCGGATTTTTTTTTTCGGATTTTGTGGGAAATCTGCAAAATACGCGGATTGCGGATTCCCCAAAAATCCGAAAAATCCGCGGACGTAACGGATTTTCCGCTCATGCTTAAAAAAAAGGATGTGAAGGTATACTATAATACAAACATTTTTATTATCTCTGTCCCATAACCTCAGAAGTTCCACAATCTTATTAAATAGGTAATTTATCCTTACTCCCCTAATCTAATATTTTTAATAATCTTGACTGAAATTAGCTTAATGTAATAGGAAATGTCACCATATTGGATAGTATGGAGTGAGTTTTTAGGAGTTGATTTCTTCTATCCCACAAAAGTTTGGACAGATCACTAAGGAGCTTTAATTAAGGTGTTTAAAAATGTTTGGTTCATAATATTTGCATGTTTGGTTTATAATATTTCTTCAAATAGTGTCAGCTAGAAACCTAGTCGTGGGAATGAGTTGTTTCGCTGCCTATTGGTAGCAACAGAGACTATTTTATGTAAAGCTTGGACTTCAATTATATATTTTCAAGCCAGACATTTCCATTGCACCTTTGCTCCAGTGCCAAATTAACTTACCACTTAATTTGCTTTCATTTATATTATTACTTAAAATGGCTAATTAAAGAGTTGTTCGTAGAGAATTGCATCTTTACAACACATAGCAAGGTATATTGGAATAGAAAGGTGAATTTTGGTTAAATAGGCAACTTGATGTAAATATTGTGAACAGCTGCATGGGGGCAAACACAGGGTGCTAAGAAGAAACTGGAAAAAGTCTACAGCAGACAGCTTGGGCCCAGTACTTCTAGACAGGGGACCACTGTTGACTGGCAATCCCAATGATGACACTGTGGCGTTCAACGTATGGATCTCCTCCGCCCTTGGCACAGCGGCAACATTAAGATCTGTTAGGTCCCCGGAAGAGTCTCCTTCTGGCCCCTGGTTCTTGTAAGACCTGAGAGCAGGAAAGCATAAAAGCTACATTTAAACTTGGAATAAATCGTCATACATCCTTGATAACCAATTAACTAAAATCTCCCTGTCTTTCGACTTTTAAATACCTGGTCAGTGTTTCTAATTAGGTTAAAATGTAACCAAAATCAGTTAGATGTGCAGGTTTTTATCTTGCTTATTTCGGTCAAAAATGGACTGCGAATAAACTGCGAAATATAATATATTTCTAGTTTTGTATCCTCAATCAAGGGCCCCAAAGCTCTTTGAACCGTGGAGATTTGTAATGGTCAAATAACTCTTTCTTGCCTAACTCCTCTTGTGTCAACTGTAATACTTGTAGAATGGCTAATTTGCATTCTATGAGTAGGTTTTGCCGTGGCTTTATTCACAGATCTGTTATGTTTGAATAAGTTACTGAGTGGACTTTTTTTTACAGTAACTAAGCCTAGGTTTAAGTTAAAATGCAACAGAAATACAGGAAGTGATAAACAGATAGGGCCAGATGTATGAAATTCTTTATTTGCGACTCCTACATAACGATTCCGTCTAAATCACTATTTGCGTGTTACAAATTGGTATGTACATACCCTGCGATTTTCTAATAATGATTTCTACTGATACGCATTCGCTATTAGGAAATCATAATTTCAAAGATCGCTAAATTGAGATTCTCCTAACAGGAAATCTCAATTTTCGAAAGAGAGGCCCAAATGCAGCTGGAAGCAGTTTGATGATTTCGGAGCCCAGGTGAACAAGCAGTGGCCACCAGTCAGAGACATATCACACCTTCTGGAAGCAGAGAGTGGCTCTGAAACACTGCTGCAAGCACCGGAGAGCATCATCACACTACACCATGGCTGCACAGGATGGGAAGGGTGCTGGTAGCATCAGGAAGAGGAACTCTACTTTCTCGGAGAGGGTGCTGGTGGTCCTTGCAGAGGAGTGTGTAGAGAGCATGGACCAGCTATTTGGGAAGGCCTCGAAGTCCCTGGGGCCCAGAAGACCACCATCTGTAATGGGATACTTGATATGGTCAACTCCCTGGGGGTGACACAGTGGACTCTCCCCAAGATATGGAAGCAATGGTATGACCTGTGCTCCCAAACCAGGGAGAAGCATGCCAGCTGGATAGCAGAGACTTGGGACTGAAGGAAGATTATCGAAACACCCCCCACTGACTGCCATGCAGACGTTAATCGAGGGGACCCTTGAACCGGAGAGTGTTGCTGTAATTGGGGAAATTAACACCTCCATCCCAGCAGGCACCAGCCATGGTAAGTCATGTCCCCTTAAGTACCATCCAAACCATGAATTTAGACAGTCCACATCACATACATCACAGCATGAAATACTCCATGGAGGGGTTAGCCCACCCAGGCAATGCATTATGGGAGTTGAGGTGCACTTCAATAGCATGCTTTACAAAGTGTTGATGATCACACCAAACATATGTGCACACCACTAACATGTCATACACACATGCAGCAGAGTCACAACATTATAGTGCCAAAATGTTAACCATTAAATGACAATTACTATGTAAATATATGTTCCACAGATCACAGCCGGGACGTCTCTGCACCTGTGGCAGCTGAAGGGGCTCCTGGGAGTGAAGTCGTCCCTGAATCCCCACACGCCACCATCAGTGGCCGTTCCACAGGCAGTACATTTCCTGCATAGACTCCTTCACCAGGTCTATCACCCGCCTGCCAAATGCCACTGCAATCCTGGCCAGGTGTACAGTCAGTATTCGGACTGACATATTCCACTGCTGACAGTTGTTGTTTGTGGGCCTTTGCAGGTCACGATTGCCCTGTAAAACATTTAAAAAATGCACAACTTGTGCCTCCCCACCATCCCCCCAAACATAAGACCTAGGAGGCATCCAGTTTCAGTTCCGTGTTTGCTCTGGAGCCTTGCGCAACTAGGCGTACACGCCGCCATCCCTCTGGGTCTGACAGGGCTTCTGTCCCGCGACCCAGTACAGGGAAGAAAAAAGTGATTCCCTCACATTACAGGGTTATAAGTTGCCTTTGTTTGTTTGGCACATATTTTACGGTGTAACATTTATGTTCAGTTGTGGTAGCCATGTGAATAAAAGGTGGTCACTCAGTTGTGAACCAAGCACAACCCCATGTGTGATGTCTAATTTCCATGATGTCATGTTATCCCTTGTCTCAGAAATAGGTGTTTGTTATCTATATGCATCATGCATGTACCTGAGCCGCACAGGTTCCCTCCTGTTCCCCCTGTAGTGGCTGTAGGTCATCGTCTCAGTCTTCAGAATCAGGCTCAATGTCAATGTCCTATATGCCCCTCCTCATTGCAATGTTGTGCAGGATGGCACAGGTCGCTATGATTTTGCAGCATGTGTCTGGCTTGTAGGGAAGTGCCCCTCTGGTCTTGTGGATGCCGCGGAAGCAGGACTTTAGGATGCCAACTGTCTATTCAATGAGTGAGCATGTTGTCTTGTGTGCCCTGTTATATCTTCTCTCACTTGGTGTCCTCAGGGTCAGGTAAGGTGTGCGTAGCCGTGGCCATGAGGCATATGAGCTGTCACCTTAAGGGCATGAGCGGGGAAAGCATTAGGTCACATCACACATAGACTCCTGGCCAGGGCATGGAGTTTGAGATTCTCTTACGTAGCAGGAACCCATATCCAAATTCCTCCTGTGCCAGTTGGTTGTGTATTCCGCTGTGGCGGAACATGAAGGAGTCGTGGGTGCTGCCTGGATATCTGGGCACTTGGTAGATGATAACACAGGAAACGTCATATTTCAGTGAGTGCATGCTCTTCCTCTTCATATAGATGTATTCTGCAGCTGAAGGGGGCATATGGCAATATGTGTGCCATCGCAACAGCCTGTCTCGTTCTCCTCCTGTCCATTGCTGCCAGAATCCTCATCCTTCTCGACAAAATGTACAATGCAGCCATTGTGAAAGAGCCAGATGCATTTTGGGGATCTTTCTATAGTTTGCAAATGGTTAGCACCAATGTTCCCTCTAATTGTTTTTCCTCTGTGTGCGGTAGTGTGAGGTCTCTGTGAGCTCCAGCCATGGCAATGTGCGCCAAGAACCCAACCGCGTGTGTGGGTACAGCGACAGGGGTTCTGACACTGGAGTTCCTGCTTTATTGTGCAGATAAATGACCTACGTACTGGAACGGAGGAGGCCTGTTTGATGGGGGAGGCAGGGCCGGACTGGGAACCCACAGTAGCCCTAGCAATTTTGCTGCACTGGCTCCCACCCACCAGAGGTGGGGTGGGGCAGTTGTGGGGGGGGGGGGTGTCAAGCACTCCTGCTTAAACCCAGTCCCCAGCACTGGTGCTTTTGTTACTGAGGGCCCGTATTGCAGTATCGCTGCAAAACTTCCCTCGGTAACACAACGGACCCCCAATGCTCTAAAACTGACGCCCACCCTTCCAGCCTTCCAGGCAAACGCCTGGTGCCTGCTAAGGCCAGTCCAGGCAGGGGGGTGGCCTTCGTATTGGTGACTGGCGTACAATGGTTGTGTCATGTTCGAAATGAGAAAGTGCAGTGCAAAGCATCTGCAACCATGACAAAGCTACTCTAATATATATTAGGAAACCGGGTCAACCGGCCTCATTCCACAGTGCCAGTGAACCTCTTCTTTCCTTACTAACTGCGCAGGGGTGGCTCAGGGACATCTTAAGGGCTTTGAGCGCCCTCGGCCAAACGTATTTTGCAGGCCTCTGTGCAGATCAGCTTTAAATTTATGATCCAGTTTTAGCTTTCTCGTGTCCCTTTGGCCAGATCACAAACCGTGTACAGGCACACTGGTTCAAATACCGAATGTGTTTATAGCTAATATTTAGGGATAGTGATGTATTTTTCCAATGTGGTAACACAGTAGAAACCCACTAATACTACTGCAAATAATCACTGTGATATCCTCCCATTTCTCATATCCAAGATCCTGTTTAAATCCAAAATAAACATTTTTAATGGATGCTGCATGAAACAAAAACACATTTGTCAAAAAATATCTATAATGCAATCTCACACATTACCCAGATTAAAAATAAATGAAAGGAGAATGCTATTTGCAATAATCTGTTTAAGAAGTATTGAAGGTCATCAGGGCAAGACTCTGCAGAACAGAGCTGGCTCTACCAAGGCGGGCGTTACTCCACTCTTTAAAACTGATAATCATGAGTTCAATTATCCGCTCTGAAGATGTTTTTTGGGATACGTGGGGGGTGAATGTACATAGAAGTCCACAATGTATGCATTCAGAGTCACTAATATATGTTAGTGATTCTGAAAGCACACGTGGTGCTTTTAGGCTTGCTCAGGGCTTTAAGTGGGATGAAAAAACTGGGGGGTCTCTCAAAGGTGCGTGCCTAATATAATTAAGGGCGTGGCATAAAAACATGTAAGTGCTTAGCATAGTGTGCTGCCCGACCGTTATTGTGCTGCCTCTGTCATTGCATCCAGACATATAATACCATAAGTAACATTATACCTACAACAAACCTGGACTATTGACTTTGTCAATGGTTGTTAGTTGCATAGGATAAATAAGCAACAACTACAGCTTCGTGGAATATATTGAAAATGCCTGAGTTCTGAAATGATCAGACTGAAAAAAACTATAAAAAGTCCTCTGAAGTAACACCAAAGGCTCTCAGCAGTTACACTGCTGCAGAGTTGAGATTTGTTTTTTACCCTGAGGGTGAGGGCAAAAATGAAGAGCCTGAGTGGGACCTGTCTCAGCACCAGCTTTTAAAAACTCAGCATCAGCAGGACCCAGCCCACGAAAAGCCCTGGGCTTCCTGCATGCTTTTTAGGTCTCGGCTTAGAGACGCGCGAAGCACGTTCTCGGCAGAGAACTATAGCAATCGTTTCAGCCGACAAAGGGAGACAAGAGCTGGCCACGCGCCCAGCATCGTGAATGGGAGAGGGAGCGACAAGAGCTGGCCATGCGCGGATTTGGTCGCGCGCGTGAGATGTGCACGCTCACGGCGACGGCGTCTTTGCTCCCAGCCATCCATGAAGATCCTCAGCCCCCAGAGCAGCACCAGCGGTAAGCGTGCTTCGGGGGCTTCAGTTTGTTTGTTTTTTGTGTATTTTCTTTGCTCTTGTATGTGAACCTGCTGCTCGCAGTTTCTTCCGTTTGAAATAACAGCAGTAACTGCGTCCGTGAGAACCTGCTGCTCGCAGTTTCTTCCGTTTGAAATAACAGCAGTAACTGCGTCCGTGAGCGGTATGAAGCACCTTCTTTGCGCTATTCTGGACATGTATAATGTGCCCAGGCTCACAGGGTGTTCGGCCACGCCAGGATTCTGAGTTCACTCCCCTGCTCCAAAGGCTGCAGGTCTGAGCCTCGGGCCCCCTGGTAGAACCGCTCTGGTCTTCGTGACAACCGCGCGTTCCTACACCCCACTTACACTTGCACCCTCTTCAAATGTCCCTTCTGCACCCCCTCTCTGCCCCCATTCTGATACTCGGTGCGTCGCCAAAGGTGGTAACTCACGCACTGTTTTACATATCACAAATACTTCACAGGTAACAGCCACCACATGCCTCCGAACATGTGCTTCTGGTCCTTTGGGCGAGTCTTGCATGTCTCTTTGTTAGGGCGACATTAGCGCCCTAAAGCAAAGTGTTCTCTCCTTTTCGCCACATGCAGGCACTTTTAACACTGCCCTATCACACCAGAAATGTCTTCTTGTCAACGGCTTGATTGTGGGCTAGGTGCACAGCAATGTTTGGTTCGAAAAGTTGTAACAGTCAGGTGGACTAGGTTTGAAAGTTTGGGTGCTCCAACAGGTGGCGTTACCGTCCTAAAACGCTAGATTAATGATGCAAGTTGCGCACAAACAACTGTGAGTGCGTCCCTGTGAATTGGGCACACCGTGTGAGTTAGTCTGCGGAGACTGACTCCAAGAACGTGTTTAAATAAAGTTACCCATGGGTGCACTGGAATTTTTTTTTAAAAGTATCGAGTGAATAATTTGGGAAACCATCGAGACAGTTAATTTGATTGATAATGGGATTTTGATATTTGGACCCTATTGGCGCACATATATGCTGACGTATTGGATTTGGATATAAGTGCCGTTTTTAATAGAAAGGGAATTACTATATTGGGAGAATCAAAGAACCTACAGCGACTGTGCGGGATAGAGCTCCTTGACAAAGGGCACAGCCCGAAATGCTTTGGAGCAATTGCATTTGTTGTTGAAGAATTTCATTTGGATAATTGTGAATACAAGAGATGAATTGAGAAATTTATGAAATAATAAAAAAACAAATCATCAACGAAACTATTGAACTTTATTTAAACACGTTCTTGGAGTCAGTCTCCGCAGACTAACCCACACGGTGTGCCCAATTCACAGGGACGCACTCACAGTTGTTTGTGCGCAACTTGCTTCTTATCAACGGCGCCATCGACACTTTAAACACAAGTTTAAAGATGCCCTCTGACCTTTCCTTTCACTCCCTGACCACCTCACACACCCTTTGTTCCTCAGCAGAACCCTCGCACCTACTTCAGACACAAGGGAACCCCCTCACACCGTCTCTGTCTTACACAAGACAACTGCGCTACTTTTCTTATTCAAATACAGGCCCCTGTTTAGCTCTCCCAGGCGCTTGATTTTTAGCACTTGCAAACATTCACGGCCAGAGCAGGATTTCATTGGTCATTTGATCCGTAGGGCAAAAACCCCTTCGTTTGGTTTAAACTGTGCGCCTAGCACCTCTGTGCAAATACACTCTTGCCAGACATTTTCCAGGTGCGCTATCTTTTTTTCTTTTCTTTACTAACTCCTATCTAATTTCTTTCTCAAATAATACGTTTCCATTAAGAAGCCATAAAAGCAAGCGAGCAGCATCCATACTAGTATCTACATTACTCCGCAATATTATTAAAACACCTTAAATATACAATTACCAGTTCATTTAAAATTAGCCATGCTGTTTAATAAAATGCTATGCTAACATTGTTTTACAACATATTTGCCAGCTTGTATTCCTGAACTCAAAAACATCTATTCTACCTTTCTAGGACCGTTAATCAAACCAGACAATTCGCTTTTCCAGGCTCCTTTTATCTGCAATTTACGAATTTCACAGGCTCTTTAATGACACATGTTCACGTGTTTTATTAGTCCTAAAAGATAAGATAGCTATCTTCTGTTCCTGCTCCTCTACTTAAAGTCAGGAAGAAAAGCATTTCCAAACTTCATTCCCATTCCAAACGGAGCTGTTGCTATACATTGTAGGAGCCCGACGCATCGCTATCTACTCCGCTCCTCTGCTTAAACTCAGGAAGAAAAGCATTTCCAAACTTCCTTCCCATTCCAAACGGAGCTGTTGCTATACATTGTAGGAGCCCGACGCATCGCTATCTACTGTGCCTTAGGAGTCTCAAGGCGAGAGCGGCATGTCCTGTGCCCTGCCCCAGCACAGTCTGTGTGTGTGTTTGTGTGTATGTGATGTGAGAGTGTGTTCATATGGGTGTGTGTATGGGTGTGTGAGATGACGAGACCGTATGTGTCTGTGTGCATACCCAGAGGCGCACACTGCACCAGTGCACGCGCCTCTCCTTTTATTTAAAAGGATTCCCAGCTCGAGGCGCACACACACACACACAACCACACACACAACCACACAACACCACACACACAGCCACACACACACAACCACACACAACCACAACCACACACAACCACAACCACACACAGCCACACCCACACAACCACACATATACAACCACACACATACAACCACACACATACAACCACACACATACAACCACACACACAACCACAACTACACATAAAACTACACATACAACCACACACACAACCACACCGTCAGTGCGCACTTTCACAAGGCACAGACACCACCAGCCATCAGTGCACGCTTTTACCAGGCCCAAACACCACCAGTCGTCAGTGCACGCTTCCACCAGGCACACACCACCAGACATCAGTGCATGCTGTCACCAGGCACACACACACCACCAGATGTCAGTGCACACTTTCATCAGACACACACCAACAGCCGTCAGTGCACGCTTTCACCAGGCACACACACCACCAGCCATCAGTGCACGCTTCCGCCAGGCACACACACCACCAGCCAGCAGTGCACACTTCCACCAGGCACACACACCACCAGCCATCAGTGCAGAATTTCTACAGGCACACACAGTACCAGCCATCAGTGCACACATCAATTGTTAACGCATCCACAATTAACTATTGTAGCAATCGCAGTAGGGCGCACTTTACTTTTAAACATATTCATCTAAAGCGCAGCATGCCACCATTGCTACAAAAATAAATACTCATTTTTTTGGCCTACAATTTATAGACTTTTGTTGCAGTTGGTGTTGCAATATTTAGCAATGCCAATAGCTCAAACTTAATTAACCCGAGACCTATTGCATTGTAAATGCTTGTTATTAATAGAGCGTGGCTGCGGGCAGATTGTGTGCATTTTTTAAAGTATACATGCTAATTGCAGCAATTAAAACAGGACGTGTGCTTTCAGAATCACTAACATATATTAGTGATTGTAAAAGCACATGTTATGTTTTTAGGCTTGCTGCATGCCTTTTGTTAATAGAGGGCGGCAGATTGCGTGCCTTTTGGAAAGTTTTCATGTTAATTGCAGAGCCCGACATACTAATACACGGGGCTGCATTAAACATGAAAACTTTCAAAAAGGCACACAATCTGCCGTGCTCTATTAACAAAAGGTGTGCAGAAAGCCTAAAAGCACAACGTATGCTTTACATGTCATTCTTTTGTGCTGGCTGCATTTATTTTCTTAATAGAGCATGCCTGCGAGCTGATTGGGGGCCATTGTGAAAATATTACTTTTAATTGCAGCACTGTCATCGCTGCAATTAACATAAATATTTTCACAATGGCCCACAATCAGCCCGCAGCCCTGCTCCATTAAGAAAAGACATGCATCAAGTCCAAAAAGAACGGCATGTAAAGCACACTTCGTGCTTTTGGACTTGCTGTATTTCTTCTCTTAAAGGAGCGCCACTGCCGGCTGATTGTGGGTCATTGTGAAAATATTTATGTTATTTGCAGTGCATGACGGTGCTGCAATTAACAGGAATATTTTCACAATGGTCCACAAACAGCCCCCAGCCGCCCTTCTTTAAGAAGGAAAAACAGCAGCAAGTGCAGGCGCCACTGCAACCAGAAAATTGCCATTTTTTGTGCCGCTCCCACTTCAAAAAGTGGCAGTGCGAATGCTCTCTTGGAATGTGCTGGGGATGCGCGCTCCACATGCAGCACTGCACGCTAGGGGGATCAGACGTGCGCGCACGTTACTGGGAACACTGGTTACCACCTTACTGAGTCAGTGGTAATTGTATTTCTCAAAAGCCATTTTGCGACCAGTCGCAATTAGGAAATCCTTCATACATGCGGTTATTCACTAATAGGAAATCCGTATGTGCAAGTTCTTATTTTGCCGATTTCCAAAATGCGATTTCTACAGGGTAGAAATCGCATTTTGTGGCTGTGTTTTTGGCATTCGTACATACCAAATGCAAGTTTTGCATTTCTTAGCGGCCCGAAATAGTAATCGGTCCGTTAAGACATGCAAAATTGTTTTGTACATCTGGCCCATTGAGACTTATTTTGCTCTATTTTTTATGTGTTTAATGTAATTTGTGATACTTTTTAGACACGGATTCCAATAGAAACCAATGGATCCTTCAACACATTTGCTGACAGTTTACCCATATCTATTTATACATCTGATGGCTAATACATTTTTCAAGTGAATTGACCCCAATGCCTATTAAGAGTAATAACCTTTATCCTGAATAGTTACATATCAGTGATGCTTGAGGCCATTTCAGATGTGTTCTTCATGTGTTGTAACACCTTTCAAATGAGCTTTCCCACAGTAATATCATCAACATTTCATGTGATGAACCTTTTACTGTGTAAAGTGTGGAGCTATGTTGTTGTACTGAGAGTTGTAGTTCACCTGAGGAAATTGTTACTTTTTAATTTGTCCTTAAAACTTTTTGACTGTAAATATTTATTCCAGAAGCATTACCTTCTTAATAACAATGTTTCTAAGTCACCCACCCCTTCTGGTTATTTCACTTGCTCAAGTATATGAAACGTAATCGGATTTAGGTTACGTCCCTGTACGTTTCAATAAATTGCAACTGGGTCTTTGGTTCGTTTGTGCACATATTGCTCTTATTTTAGCTTTCGTGGAAGTCATGAGTTTGTAAGCTTTTCCACACGGGAATTTTACTATGTTTGTAAAAATTTGGTATCACATGTTCAGATTTACACCAACTACAAAGATAGCCTACATTGATCATAGCCTTTTCTTCCTGTCAAGTTTGAGATGAGTCTGTCAAGTAGTTATTTCTTTGTGTTTATGCAAAATGTATATATGATTCTGATTGGGAAACACAACGTATTCAATACGCCTACAACTTGGATCTCACGTACCAATAGGCACGAAATCTGTAAAAAAAAAAAAACATAAGGTGAATTAAATCGTCTTGGAAAAGTTTATTAGCCATAGTAAAATTGCTTTGTTTATTTAATCGGAACTTGTCTGTATCTGTAAACAAACACACATAGGGTGAAATTGCAAAAAACACAGTTGATGGACAGAATGTAGAACAATGTCATACATTCACCCCAGTACAAGGATCTGGGCCTAAATCCATCGTTTATTTGCACTCCACACCACCCTGGGTTAAACACTGGCTATATGCAAATCAGCTCTGACCCTGTGCCTCATGGGAACAGTCCAGTCCGAACTGCCAAGCCATGTCTTTCCCAGACCGGAATCAAGCATCCAAGGACCGGTTTCTGGCTATCCTGTATCATATCATATCACCTCATCAGCCTGGATAGCTTGAGTGAGTCCCGTGCTCTCCATGCCACTGGAATCAAGCTATCCAGGCTGATGAGGGCTGAAAGCCCGAAACCGGTCCTTGGATGCTTGTTTCCAGTCCAGGGAGGACCTGGCTTGGCAATTCGGGCTGGACTGTTCCCATGGGGCACAGGGTCAAGACTGATTTGCATGTGGCTGGGTTCAAACTGGAAAGGCATGGTGAGCAAAAAAACGATGGATTTAGGCCCAGATCTCTGTACTGGGGTGAATGTATGACATTGTTCTGCATTCTGTCCATCATCTGTCGTTTTTTAACAAACACACATACACAAATCTGTTGGATTTTGTATACTCTAATCTTGTTATCAAGATATGTGAAGTCTATGTGTATTTAATGATCGATACTTCAAAGTTTGCAATTATATATTTGTATTATTCTTGTGCATTTGTTGATTAAAATGCTCTTCAATGTCTTTCAGTCATCAAAGCCTAAACATCATGAATCAGTTTTGAACATTAAAAGCAAACTAGTAAACAGCTGGTAATATTGAATGATAAAAATACAAAATCATTTCATTATTGAGTGTGGCTAGATAATGTACCTCACTGTGAGATGCATGATAGCATGGCATTTCCTGTTTGGTAATATAAAAATGTCATATCTATAACTGAATATTTTGGTGTTATTTTTCTATAGTGTATTCAATTAGATTGCCAGGAAGAGAATCTCGTTCTCGGGAACCCTTTGCAGAAGACATGAACGACATTGTTAAGGAAATAACAACTATTTTACTGCCACAGCTACAGGAAAAGCCTTTTGCGTTCTTTGGTCACAGGTAAATGCAAAAACCATAAAAAATAATATAGCCTCCTCAATTAAAAAGTTAATATTTGGATTCATTGTGCTTAGATGATAAATTTGCACCCCTGAGTAGATATGCTGCTGCTGATAGAGTGGCAGTTTGCAAGAGAGTGGATAGGATATGCTTTGTTGTTGTGGAGTGGACCTTACAGATGTCAAAACGGTATGGGTGTTAGAAGCAGAGACATGAAACAACAGAGAACATTTAAAACCCTCAAAGAGTGCAATAGTAGACACCTCAGGAGAGATTCATGAACTTTTGTGTGGCTTACATTGTCATAAGTGTGAAATTCTCTTGACCACTCAGGCCTAATCCACAAAACAAATTCTGTTGTTTTGTCTTACTGCATACTTAGTTATGATTTTCTAGGTGTCCAAAATGCTTATTCACAGTCCTGATTCAAAGAACTTTATTTCTGTTAGTATGCCTGTCTTTATCCCCGAAATGTTACAATTCCACTAAACATAACGTGAATTTGTAAAGCCCACAGTCACTCACAAGGGTATTGTGGCGCTGAACAACAGATGTTTATTGTTACCCAACTCAGTGGTACTCATTTTATCAACCTCAGAAGGATGAAAGGCTAAGTGGACGCGCTGAGATTTGAATCTGTGACCATGAGGCCAAACACTGGCCCCTACAGTGGGTGCATTAGTCCACTAAGCCACCAGACCCATCTTAAGTCTGGAAAAAGACAAAATTACTAACAAAAACAACTTTGGGAATCAGGACTCTGGTTGGAAAAAAAATTGCATGATTGGCATGTTTTGAAAATGTTTATTTGGAGTTGATTGAAACATAAAAATAGATATTTGGTTCAATGTTATCGATTTATTTTGCTCTAGCTGCAGTTTACCTATGACAGTTGTGCGGAACACTTTATGGTCACCTTTAGCTCATTTTACCTTTATCCTTTGTCTCTTCCTCCCATCCTTTTACCCTAGCATTTACAAAGGCCTAGCAAACAAACCAGTAGCAATGATAATTTGCAAACAAACCAGTAGCAATGATAATTTTCGTTATTGAACATTTTATCATTGCATTATATTTATATTTATTCATGAGTGCATTGTGATAGAAATAAAATCATGTTACTCTATAAATAATATTGCATGTTATGGCTTTTGTACTTTTAAAACTGCATTGCATTTTTAAATCTCCAAGAAATGTTTTTAACTTGAGTAATGTCTAGGTATTTGCATTTTTGCCAGAAAACAACCATAATTCCAGATTATGACGAGTCACAAAAAATGAATAAAGGGGACTGTGCCAAAATAGTTTAGTCATCTTGTTGCCCTGTAATAATTAGTTAAAAAATAACACATTGATGGATGGAATGCTTGAACTAATCTCAGCACTAGCAATTGCTCAGTTGTATCCCAATCCATTGTTTTGAGCCCACCATGCCACCTCAGTGCGGACCCAGCCATATGCAAATCAGTCTTGATCCTTCTCCTCATGGGAACTGTACAGCCTGGACTGCCAAGCCAGGTCCTTCCTGATTCAGAACCCAAGCAACCCATGACCGGTTTCACCAATGATTTGGGCTCGTGATTGGGGTATTGTTAAGTTCCAGTGGCAAAGTGAACCCTGGGACCCACGTCTGGGCATACCCAGCACATTTTGGGCATCAAATGCAAAAACAACAAGGTGATGGATGGAATGCCTAAATTAATTTCAGCCACTGGCAATTTCTTGGGCCGCATACCAGTCTATCGTTTTTCGCCCACATTCCACCTCAGTTTGGATCCAGCCATATGTCAATCAGTTTTGACTCTGCTCTCCATGGTAAAAGTCCAGCACGAACTGCCAAGCAAGGTCCTCCCTGAACCAGAACACAAGCAACCCAGGAATGGTTTTACCCTTGTTATGGGCTCATCAGCCAGGTAAAGCTTAGTTTCAGTGGCTCAGCTCAAGGCTATATTGTTCAATCAGATGTAGCTCTTGTTATAGGACTGCTTTTATTTGCTCTCCACCTGTTCCATATTACTTGTTACCTCCTCCTCATTTAATACCTTACTTCTGTTGTCAAGTGTTATTGTCCCCTTCTGCCATCTGTCTTCGCTCTAGTGGCCTGAGTTGCCACTTTCTGTGCTCAAGTTGTTCTGGGACTGTCAATATCTGATCTCCAAGAAACAGAGAAGTGGGAGGTGCACTACTTGGTGGGTAATAGGTTGAGTGTTGAATTTGAGCGCGGATGGGTGCACTCCAGGGAGACGGTCCCGCTAGGCGTCAGGAAATATGAAACTAATCAGTGTATGCAAAAGTTTGCAAATACATCCCCTGTGAGAGGCACACCTTAAATGTTCATCGAAATGATTACAAGGTTCAATGCTTCAGTGTGGGTTTATTCATCCATATAATTTCAATGGGTTTGACGTGTCAGTGATATTATAATCATATCACTGTGAATCAATCAACGATACAGCTTGTACATATTCTCCAATGCATTTCGGGCATCGTGCCCTTTGTCAAGGAGAGTTCATAAATGGAAGCTGCTTCATAGCCTGGTTTATTCGTCCGAGTGAGTTGGGTCGTTGATTGATTCACAGTGATATGATTATAATATCACTGACACGTCAAACCCATTGAAATTATATGGATGAATAAACCCACACTGAAGCATTGAACCTTGTAATCATTTCGATGAACATTTAAGGTGTGCCTCTCACAGGGGATGTATTTGCAAACATTTGCATACACTGATTAGTTTAATATCTGATCTCCATCATTGTGACTCCACTTTTCCCAGGGTCTCAGTTCTTACCTGTAATTCAATCACAGAGAAGCCAGAGAGTTAGGAACCAGGTAACAACATTCCCCTTCTGTCAGACCTGTCACTATCCGCTTTCCCTTCAATGAACCACACTGCTGCCGCCTTATGAGCCTTTAGTATGATGGAAATATTTAAATTTCTTCATTACATTGAACACTTTGCTTCTATATCAATTTTGCTTTGGCTATACCATTTGATACCTTGATCTTCCCTGCGGGTCATATTCCCCCGCTGTGCTGGGGGAGGGGTGGCGCGCGCAGTGCCCTTGTGCTCATGATGAGCTGAGCTCGTCATGAGCCACAGTGGTCGTGTTCTCATGACGAGCTGAGCTCGTCATGACCACATCCGTTTCTTTAGAACGCTCGCACAGCAGGGGAATTTGCCCAGCGTGCGAGCGTTCTAACGGTTATGACGAGCTCAGCTCGTCATGAGCACACGAGCACCTTGGCTCATGACGAGCTGAGATCGTCATGAGCATGGAAGGTGTTAAGGTTTATAAGTATTTGACTTAAGTAAAGTCTTACCTATTTATCTCTCAATTAAAATGCTGGTTGTGCTGTTTGACAACACTCCTCATATTTTCCTATGGGGATTGACTTGCTGCTCTGGCCTACCCAACTAGATGTGAGCCAAAGACCCTACAGGAACTGTTTGCCAACTGTTGCCTGCATACATATTCTAATATGCTGCTTTCTCAGACATTACTTTCCTGCTCTTTTACCTCCTGTTTTTGTTTTCAATGTGTGTACCTCTCTCTCATGTATCTGCCATTTATCTATACCTTCCCTTCCTTCCTTCTCATCTCCTTTTCCTTCTTACCTGTGCCACCTTACATAATTTTTTTTCCAACTGCCTTGTCCTCATTTGGCCTCCTCCTAAACTTTCCATTTGCGCTGCCCTCACTGTATTCAGATAGATGTGGCCTAGCATCATTTTTATAGTACACCCTTTCCATTTTATGTGGCTTTTGGAGGAAATATCATTGATATATTTTCAATTCTTCTAATTTCAGAAACTGTTAGAAAACTTTTTTGCATTTCTTTAAAATTATTATTTGGTAGTTCAAATGCAGGTGTTACATAAACATCACCTGGTTTTCAGCAAGTTGAATATTTATAAGTTTGGACGTTCATGTTTCTCCAAGTTCGCATGGTCTACTTTTATCGTGCGGGGGACCCCTTACCCAGTACATGTGTTAAGTGATTGTGTACAAATAAAAGTCCATTATTGTATTCTTGTTAGCTTCTGTAGTAAGCTGGCAAGGATTTCCAGTTATTAAATGATCTTCTTGCCTGGCTTGGTATTTAACACATTCCTGTATTCCTCCTTTCTCAAATGCCCATATGAATGATTTTCCACAGACAACTCAAGTCTGTGTGACCATTCTGTAAAAGATGCGAACACAGAAAGTCCATGACAGATACGCTTAGCACTATGTTATGTTATGTTAGCTGTACTTATATAGCGCATAGCTACCCCAACATCGGGGCATACCAGCACTCGCAAACGGGAGACCAGGAAAAGTGATGCTAGCTAGATGAAAGACAGCCAGGTATAGTCAGTTACTGAAAGGCTAGGGAACACTGGCGCAGCAAATATACATATCGTGCACTCGATGGATGAGAACAACCAGGTTTTGATGTGTTTTCTAAATGCACAATGATCGTGTGTGCTGCGTGCCAAGAGAGGAATAGAGTTCCATAGTGCTGGGGATAAGGACCTAAAAGAGCACCCTGCCGATCTACTCCTATGTACCTTAGGAGTACAAGCCAGATGCAGGTCTGCTGATTGCAATTCTCGCGTGGGAACATATCGGGTACAGAGCTCCTGAAGTATCTGGGGGGCCAAACCGTGTAAGATCTTATGGGTGGTGCAGAGAGTTTTGAACTGGATTCTCTGTTCAATAGTCAGTCAGTGTAGACGGTGCAGGAGATGGGATGTATGGCAGTGCTTAGGGCGGGCAAATAGAATGTGGGCAGCCGCATTCTGTGCCGTTTGAAGTCTCTTTGTGACCGTTAGTTGTCCCATTTATAAGTGTCCAGGCCTACCAGGAGAACCTCCGTTTTTGAGGAGTTGAGTTGAAGATAATTATCTGCCATCCAGTTGGAGATGGCCAGGACATCTTCACGGAATTTCAGTTGGTCTTGGGCTGGGTTGCTGATGAAAGTGAAATCAATTGCATATGATATCATATTAATCTGCCGAGCTTTGGCCAAAAGGGCTAGAGGACAGACATGCACATTAAATAACGTGGGGCTCAGCGCAGAGCCCTGAGAGACACCGCTGCTGAGAGGATAGATATTGGACAGGTAGAGAGGGGCCTGGATCTGAAACCAGCGATCGGCTAGGAATGACGCAAACCAGGCCCAAGCCTTACCACTGACCCCGAGCTCCCTAAGTCGTTGGAGCAGACGCTCATGGGAGACCGTGTCGAAGGCCGCACTCAGGTCTAGTAAGATCAGTGCCGAGGTGTTGCCCATGTCCAGTGACCCCCTTGGCTGCTCTGTAACTGCCAGCAGGGCGGATTCCGTACCATGCTTAGGCCGGAACCCATTTTGTGACCTGTCCAAAATCCCATTAACTTCCAAATACTTGGTCAAGATGCCATTAACTTGGGATTCCATGATTTTTCCCAAGTAAGGAAGCAGAGAGATGGCCGGAAATTATCCAGCAGAGGTGCATCCAGATGCATCCACTAACAGGGGCTGACCCTACTTCTGAAATCCTCGCTTTGTTGTGCCAACTTCAGAACGAGGCTACACTTTACTGGCACAGTTCAGTAAATGTGCACTATACAACATGGAGGTACACAACCAGGATACATTTAAAATGTATGTAAATGACTGCGCAGCAAAAGTATAGTTAATGGTCTTCAAGCTGGTATAAAAACAGCATTGCAGGTAAAATGTAACAGCGCTTGTTGAGGCACATGTGGCATCAGTATATTCATAGTAAACATAGATGTATTAAGACCTATCGGGGTAAATTCACTTTCTCATGACTAAGCAAAGCCAATACCCTACATGTAAAACACGCCAACCATGATCTAGCGTGGGCTGCCTGCGTTCAAGGTAAGAGGGAAATGAAGTTAACATTGTGGCAGGAGTGTTCTATGTAAAGGACATTGGGGATTGATGTAGGAGTTTAGCCGATTTGTTCCCAGTTCTATCTGGACTGTACTCATCAAATAGAGAAGATATAGACGTTTTTAGGCTCAGGGTGGGTGTTTGTACTCTATACGAACATAGCAGACCAATAGTAATTAATACTGCTCCTACTAACAATCATTGTTATTATTTATTGAACAAAAACGCAAAATTAACTTTCTGTGGTGCTGCGGTAATAGAGGCCACCATTGCCCAGCTGAGAGTTACTTATTTAAGGCTGCGCTAGGCCTAACCTGTGAAGTGTCAGGCCCTACACAAGTGCTTATTTCACTGAGCTGTCCGACCAGCTTAATGAGATATTGTCCACGTCTTACTCGTGATCTGACGTTGATCCTCTGGGGCTGAGTGGTTGTGTACGAAAGAAACAAATAGGAGACCAGAAATGATCAGGGCTGTCTGGACTCTTTTTTGATCCACTGTGGAGTAGTGCTGTCTCATTAGCAGGGGTATTTGGGCAGATTCACACCCCATTGAGCTGAAGCATACTCTACTTAACCTCTGTCTGAACTAGATTGCTTTGCATTTACATTAGCCATATTCATAAAATCTCTGACCCCTATTCTTCTCTACCAATGAGCAATCCTTTTTTTATCTGATCTTTCGGTATTTTGGGCTGCTTAGGACCAGATGTTGTTGTCATGAATAAGCTCCCACTGACCAATTAGAAACCAGACAGAAGAGTAAGTAAGGGTGGCGTTCCAAGTCCTGTCCCTGCTTCTGATGGGGCTAGCGTAATCGCGACCCCTGCTGTCATGTGGCTTCTTGCTTGCTGAGGTGGATTCCTGATCTGCCGGTTCCGGTATCAGAAAACATGAAGTTTATCCCCCTCTAGTGGGAAACAGCCTGCCAGTGGGCAAAGTAATTTAACAAATACATCTGTGTGTGCGCTTGTGAGTGTGTGTTTGCACTTCTGCACTGAGCAAGACATACTGGAAGAAATCCTTGACACAGGCAGACACCCAGAGCATATGAGGTTCACCTAAGGTAAAATACAGCCCCCTGGCATGTGGAGGTAATTGTTGGCATATTGGAGGCACACAATGCCAAGTGCTGGTTCTGACATATTGGATGTAATTCTTGATACTTATAACAACCTACTGGCCCTGGCACATCGGAGGAAACTACTGGCATATAGGGGGCATCTATGGGAACATGCTAGCCCTGGAGGTAATTGTTTGCATTTGAGTGTGGGGAGGAGCGAGACACCAATGGCGTGATGGAGTCCATTTGTGGAAGTGCCCCTGTCATTGTGGCGATAATTCAGTTCTTGGTATCAGTGGCAAATTAAAGGTGATTTGTGGCTTATGGTTGTCACAACCAGGAAAATGCAGGCCCTGGAGGGAATACTTCGCATAATAATGGGAGGTAATGGCATTATGATTCTCAACTCTGGCAAAAAGACGTATGCCTACTTGATCATGCCGCAGCCGGCCCCTGGGGTTGTAGGCTATATGCTGTGTAAAATTAGTAATGTACAATAAAGGTCTTTATATAATTAAAAAAACGTATGCCTGGCCATATTGGAGATAATTCTGTTCTTAGCAATAGTGGGGGATCCTCTAAGGGTTGCTGGTGCAAGCAGATATGTGGACCCATATTTATCAGTGTGTCACGCAACGCAGCAAGACACCTTTTATGTGCTGTGTGAACGGGAGAGGGCAAGTGTTAGACCTGTCTGCTTCTGAGGGTCCCCTCACAATTATGATTTATTTTGTCCCCTGTGGCCTCTGAGTGTTATTATTTTTTTTTTATGTCCACCCGGATTTTTGGTTGTCAGCATTGACTGGGGGGCTAGGTGTTCCTTGAGTAGGACGTTTTGCCTTCCCTTTGTGGGCCTAGTTACCTCAGGAAAGTCACATCTCTAAGGAATCTAAAATGGTGGACGGCAACTGATAAAAACTGCCACCTCAGGGAGGCTGAGGCATAGCAATACATGTAGAACGTTCTGGAACCTGCCAGTACCTTCCTAAGGTCCAGGTCCAGCCTATAAATAGCCCAGAACCAGAGCGGCCATTTTGGGGAGATGACCAGAAGGAGTTAGAGGGGAACCTGAGTAGGAGTGAGGCGTTAGAGTAGAGAGTAGGCGCACTGAGGAGGGCTAGATTAACCCCCGGGTCGGCTGTACTACTTTGAGGACGTCTTCCTCTGTCTATTGACCAAGCCTTACCAGGATTGATTCCCTTCAGCTTCGCAGAAACTTATTCGTGAACTCTTTGAGTAATACCTGTGAACAAAGCCTATGGTTCAGGGTAGACAGTTTAATTTGACCTACCTGAACAACTCATCTTTCAACCCCCCTCCTTCCGACTCCCGGGTTGTACGTGATTGTTGCTCTGGGTGTAGGTGGGAGCTGGTCGGGGTAATCGTCGGACCCCTCCTCTGGGGCTGGTGAGACAAGTGCGGACTCTGGAGGCAACCTGCCGTTAGTGGCAGCCCGCCGTTTACCCCGCAACTGTGGTGACAGGAACCCCCCCTTCATTGCAGACCCCGTGACGAGAACCGGAGTCGAATCCAGCAGGGTAGCGGGGCTGTAGAAGGTCTCGGGTGCCGCAGGTGACGTCCGGAGTGAATCCGGAAGAAGAAGGAGGCCGGCCGGCGTGGACACACGCCCCCTCTGACGCCTGTAGTGAAGGCGGTCCGGGAGCCTGACGGAACACGGAAGACGTGTGGCAGAGCTGCAAGGCCGCAGGCTGAAGGAGATCTGAGGCGCAGAAGCCGGAGCAGACGCAGCACTTCCGATCAGGAGCTGAACGAAGTTGGTGTTCTCAGGACTGACCGGGACGTGAGCTAAAAGTACCGGTAAGGCGGTGAGGTGACGATCGGGGCCCCAAAGCCTGAGCGGGCCTCAACATTAAACCAGGAACAGTGGTGTGGGGGAGAAGTGACTGGTAGCCCTGTTAACTTTTGCCAACAGCACGGAGTCCATCGGGCTATTGTAAACAGTTCCGATTGAGCAGGGCTGTTCTCTCAGGCTGGAAAGGGCGGGACGCCTGGCTATTTCAGTCGGGTTCTAAAGATAACAGTTACTGGCATTAATTGAGCAACCGGAAGGACAAAAAGTCCAGAAGATAAGAGAAATAGCCAAAGTTAATCCTGTGAGACTGAGTATGATGGCAAAACCCTCATTTTAGACTCTGGTCAGTTTAGATAAGTGGGCCAGAACGTTTAGGAGAACAAATTGGAGGAAAATGTGGTTATTGCACTAGTGAAATCAACCTGCCTGTCTAGCTACTAGAGCTAGTTGTCTCCCAGCGAATTGTCAAGTAAATTACTAGAGGGGCATTGAGAATTGGAGGTGCTGGTACCCCTTTGGTGTAATTCCATAACCAAACTGTTTTACTTCCAAAGATAAAAGTGTACTAGAAAGTGAAGTTTTAACCTATTTAGGAACGTTATGAACTTACCCAGGTTTCTATACTACAACTGATAATGATGAAAAGAATGTGTTAACCAAGCAACACCTGCCTGGGAACCAAAAGTCTAAGTACCTTGGAAAACTGTATAACGCTGAGAATCTAAAGTAAATTTAACTGTAAATGTGATACTGTAACTGAAACCTTGAAAAGAGCCTTAAGTGAACTAAAATCTTTTATAAAAGGTACTGGTATTTTTCTACATCGGTGTGGTGTCCTTTATTTTTTTAGTGATAAGGCATTGAGTTACTGTGAGTGAATTGTAAGCATTACACGCAAGGCTTAGAGTTCTAGCAACTCCCGTTCAGTGCCAGGCTACCCTATGTAGTCTAGGTTTCCTAGGTCTAACATAATTGGTGTTCAGCGGCGGGATCCGGGTTTGTGCTTACAACCACTTATTAGTAACACAGTGCTTACCACGGGCCTACACCTGGAGTTTTCTCCAAGCGGTCTTCCAAATTTATATTTTGATTTTCCAAATTTACTCCTGGTGGTGGGTGGAGGTTGTCCTCAGATTACACTTCTTAGTTCTCTCCTGAGTGCCCATTTGATACCATATTTGAAAAATGGAATTGAACCTTGAAGAGATAGAAACCTACACTGTGGCCCAACTTAGAGAGTGGTGTCAATGACAGGGGGTGTTCTTCAAGAAAGGTGCCAAGAAAAGCGAGTTGCAGACAAGCTTGAGGGCATGGGTGGAAGCTCATACAGAGGAGGATCAGGAAACAGAAGAGAGTGATAAAGACACTGTCCTTGGGGCAGGCCTGCTGTACCAAACTGAAGGGGGGAATCTGCTGACAGGTCCCAGGACATTTTCAAGGGAGGGCAGCAGTGTCTCAGTGAGGAGCCTTACCGAGAGGAGAATGAAATTGGAGTTAGCCAGATTAGAAATGGAGAGGGAGAGCAGGAGGTTGGCCCACGAACTCACACTAAAGGAGCTAGACTTTAAAGCCTTAACATTAGGGTCCCCCAATCCTAACAATGGTGGCAGCGAAAACAAAGAGATCACCAGAGAACCCAGACCCTACTTGCCCAAGGATGTCATTGCTAGTTACACCCCAGGTGATGATATTGCCAAGTGGCTAGCCGCCTATGAGGTCTCCTTAAGGGCCCATGGGATCTTGGAAACCCACTGGGGGGGTGGGCTGTATAAGTACATGCCACCTGCTGGCAGGGATACCTTGTTGGCCCTGGAGCGGGATGAGCAAACCCACTACCCTACAATGAAAGTGGCGCTGATAAGAAAGTTTGGACTAACTCCCGAGAAGTATAGGCAGAAATTTAGGAGTAGCCACAAACTAGGCACACAGAATTGGGTGGATTTCCTTGATTACGCAAAAAAGGCCTTGGAGGGTTGGGTGAAAGGCAGCGAGGTAGGGGACTATGAAGGTTTATATGACCTCATACTCAAGGAACACCTACTCGAGAAATGCTTTCCCGAGCTGCGACAACACCTGGTGGACAGCAAGCTGACCAGCCCCAGGAAGCTTGCTGAGGAGGCGGACATCTGGGCTAGTACCCGGGTGTCCTCAAAGGGGACTGGAGGGGATTCCCAAAAGGCCGGACAGGGCGCCCCTCAGAAGAAGGAGGGGGGAGATAAAAAGCGGGAGTTCTCTAAAGGTCCCCAAAACAGTTTTCAGGGAAAAGGAACAGGTTTCACCCCTAAGGCTAACCCGCCCAGAAACCCTCATCCTGGCCAAAGCCAGCAGCCAAGGGTTGTCCACTGCTTCGAGTGTGGTGGTGTTGGACATTATAAGGGAGATGTCAGATGCCCAAAGAGACCACCCCCTCCCACCGGAGGCAAAGCCCCGGGAGTAGCCAGTGTAGCGCTCGGGGAGGAGTTGCCCTTAGATAAGGGGGGTGAGTGGGCGGGTGTCACCTTAGTGTCCCTGGGAGAACGGGAGATGGTTCCTAAGATTCAGGTGCCCCCAAATACTACCAAGTATAGGCAGTGGATCACCATCAATGGCCAGAGAGGGGAAGCTCTGAGAGATACAGGAGCCAGTATGACTATGGTGAGAAGTCAACTGGTGTCTCCAGAGCAGGTGATTCCCAATGTACTCCACCCCGCCGCGATGGCTGACGGCAGAATGGGCCACTACCCCGTGGCCGAGGTTCCCTTTGAGTGGGAAGGGGTTGCAGGTTCACTTCGAGTTGCCGTAAGCCCTGCCGTGCCAGTTGATTGTCTGCTGGGGAATGACATGGAGCACAATGCTTGGAGGGAGGTGGAATACCGGACTCATTCTGAGATGCTGGGTACACCTGACTGGGCCTGTGTCAGCACAAGGTCCGCGACTACCCGGAGGGGGAGTTCGCTTACGCTGGAGCCTGGAACAATGGCCCAGCCAGCTGCCAGAGAAGAGAAGCACAGTAGGCAGGAGGAACCTGCCTCAACATCTCTACCTCGTGAGATAGATAGGCCACCTGCGAAGGTGGATCTGGAGTCCACGGAGGAGAATGTTACTTCCTTGGAGAACCTACCCATCCCTGCTGAGTGGCATGTGGAGGGAGGTCCTTCCAGGGAGGAATTCTGCAAAGCTCAGAAGGAGTGTCCTACTCTTGAGGGGCTGCGGCAACAGGCCAAAGCCCAGGCAGCAGGGAAGGTTGTAGGGAACTACCAGATTTACTGGGAGGATGGACTCCTCTACAGTGAGCCCAAGGCACCCGAACATGGTTCATCCAGGGCCTTGGTGGTCCCTCAATGTTTTAGAGCCTTTCTTCTAGAACTGGCTCACGAGATACCCTTGGCAGGTCACTTGTGTCAGGACAAGACCTTTGCCCGGCTTGTCCCCCACTTTTACTGGCCTCGGATGAGAGTGGCGTCTGATACCTACTGTCGGACGTGTGTGTCTTGCCAAGCTAGTGGGAAAACAGGGGTGAAGCTGAAAGCTCCCCTGGAACCACTTCCAGTCGTTAGCACCCCCTTTGAAAGGGTGGGCATCGACATTGTAGGGCCATTAGATCCACCAACTTCAGCTGGTCACAGGTTCATCCTGGTTCTAGTGGATCATGCCACAAGGTACCCAGAGGCAATTCCTCTGAGGACCATTACTGCACCTGCAGTGGCAAGGGCCCTGATGGGGATCTTCACCCGAGTGGGTTTCCCCAAGGAGGTTGTGTCCGACAGGGGGACCAACTTCCTATCAGCTTACATGCGGGCTATGTGGAAGGAGTGTGGTGTTACCTACCGATTTACCACTCCTTATCACCCACAGACCAATGGTCTTGTGGAAAGGTTTAATAAGACCTTGAAAGGCATGATAAGAAGTCTGCCTGAGAGCCTGCGGAGGAAATGGGACGTCCTCCTACCCTGTCTCTTGTTTTCCTACAGGGAAGTGCCACAGAAGGGAGTGGGCTTCAGCCCCTTCGAACTTCTGTATGGGCACCCTGTACGGGGTCCTCTCAGCCTGGTGAAGGACGGATGGGAAAAGACTCCCAGGAAGCTTCCCCAGGACGTGGTGAGCTACATGCTGGCCTTCCGGAGCCAAATGGCCAAGTTGTGGAAGCAAGCTTCTGACAACTTGGAAGCCAGCCAAGCTGTAATGAAAGAGTGGTATGACCACAATGCTCACCCAGTGGAACTGGAGCCTGGACAAAAAGTGTGGGTGATGGAACCTGGAGAGCTAAATGCCCTCCAGGATCGTTGGACAGGCCCCTTTGAGGTATTGGAGAAAAAGGGTAAGGCCACTTACTTGGTGGACCTTAAGACCCCGAGACAGCCCCACCGGGTGCTTCATGCCAATCGCCTCAAGCCACACCATGAGAGGCCCGAGGTCGTCTTGATGATGGTGACCGATGGAGCAGAGGAAGAGGAAAGCGAGCCTCTCCCTGATCTTTTCTCGTCTCAAGAAAAGGATGGGTCGGTGGAGGGAGTGATTCTCTCACCATCCCTGACTCCTGAACAGCAGAGAGATTGCCGCCAGATCCTGGAGCAATTTTCCTCACTGTTCTCCCTTGTCCCAGGAAGAACCCACCTGTGTACCCATGATGTGGACACAGGGGACAGCCCACCTGTGAAGTCTAAGATCTACCGGCTGTCAGACAAGGTGAAGGCCAGCATCCATGGTGAAGTCGATAAGATGCTGGAGCTAGGAGTAATTGAACCTTCTAGTAGCCCTTGGTCCAGTCCGGTGGTTTTGGTACCAAAAGCTGCCCCGCCGGGCGCCACACCCGAATTGAGATTCTGTGTGGATTACCGAGGACTAAATTCAGTAACAAAGACTGATGCTCATCCGATCCCAAGGGCGGATGAACTTATTGACCGGCTGGGAGCTGCCCAATACTCAAGTACCTTTGACCTTACTTCCGGGTACTGGCAGATTTCCCTTACTGATGGAGCAAAGGAAAGGTCAGCCTTCTCCACGCCTCAGGGTCACTACCAGTTCTGCGTGATGCCCTTTGGGCTCAAGAACGCCCCTGCCACTTTTCAGCGTCTGGTGAACTAGGTCCTTTCTGGTATGGAAGCTTTTTCTGCTGCTTATCTGGATGACATTGCTGTCTTCAGTAGTAGCTGGGAGGATCATTTGCAACACTTGCAAGCTGTTCTCCAGGCCCTGCAACAGGCTGGCTTGACAATCAAGTACAGCAAGTGTCAGATCGGTCAGGGGTCGGTGGTGTACCTAGGCCACTTGGTGGGCAGAGGGACGGTGCAGCCCCTCCAGGCGAAGATCGAGGCTATCATGGCCTGGGAGCCCCCCAAGACCCAAACTGAGGTCCGAGCCTTCCTGGGCCTCACTGGTTACTACCGTCGTTTCGTGAAGGGGTATGGCACCATTGTGGCACCCCTCACTGAACTTACCTCCAAGAAACAACCTCGACGGGTAGTCTGGACGGAGGCTTGTCAGCGAGCCTTCGTGACTTTAAAACAAGCATTGTGTACTGCTCCAATACTTAGGGCTCCTGATTTTTCCAGAGAGTTCATTGTCCAAACAGATGCATCAGAACATGGCATTGGGGCAGTGTTATCGCAACTAAATGATGAGGGCTTGGATCAACCCGTGGTCTTCCTATCCAGGAGACTACTCCCCAGGGAACAGAGGTGGAGTACTATAGAGCGGGAAGCCTTTGCGGTGGTTTGGGCTCTGAAGAAGTTGCGTCCATACCTATTTGGCTCGCACTTCCTGGTTCAGACCGACCACCGGCCCCTTCGTTGGCTGATGCAAATGAAGGGGGAGAATCCCAAGTTGTTGAGGTGGTCCATCTCCCTACAGGGAATGGACTTCCGGGTGGAACATCGGCCTGGAGAGGACCACGCCAATGCAGACGGTCTCTCTAGGTATTTCCGCCTTAGTGATGAGAACTCCCAAGGGATTGGGTAGTTCTCCCCACTTTCAGCTGGGGGGGACGCGTGTTAGACCTGTCTGCTTCTGAGGGTCCCCTCACAATTATGATTTATTTTGTCCCCTGTGGCCTCTGAGTGTTATTATTTTTTTTTATGTCCACCCGGATTTTTGGTTGTCAGCATTGACTGGGGGGCTAGGTGTTCCTTGAGTAGGACGTTTCGCCTTCCCTTTGTGGGCCTAGTTACCTCAGGAAAGTCACATCTCTAAGGAATCTTAAATGGTGGACGGCAACTGATAAAAACTGCCACCTCCGGGAGGCTGAGCCATAGCAATACATGTAGAACGTTCTGGAACCTGCCAGTACCTTCCTAAGGTTCAGGTCCAGCCTATAAATAGCCCAGAACCAGAGCGGCCATTTTGGGGAGATGACCAGAAGGAGTTAGAGGGGAACCTGAGTAGGAGTGAGGCGTTAGAGTAGAGAGTAGGCGCACTGAGGAGGGCTAGATTAACCCCCGGGTCGGCTGTACTACTTTGAGGACGTCTTCCTCTGTCTATTGACCAAGCCTTACCAGGATTGATTGCCTTCAGCTTCGCAGAAACCTATTCGTGAACTCTTTGAGTAATACCTGTGAACAAAGCCTATGGTTCAGGGTAGACAGTTTAATTTGACCTACCTGAACAACTCATCTTTCAACCCCCCTCCTTCCGACTCCCGGGTTGTACGTGATTGTTGCTCTGGGTGTAGGTGGGAGCTGGTCGGGGTAATCGTCGGACCCCTCCTCTGGGGCTGGTGAGACAAGTGCGGACTCTGGAGGCAACCTGCCGTTAGTGGCAGCCCACCGTTTACCCCGCAACTGTGGTGACAGGAACCCCCCCTTCATTGCAGACCCCGTGACGAGAACCGGAGTCGAATCCAGCAGGGTAGCGGGGCTGTAGAAGGTCTCGGGTGCCGCAGGTGACGTCCGGAGTGAATCCGGAAGAAGAAGAAGGCCGGCCGGCGTGGACACACGCCCCCTCTGACGCCTGTAGTGAGGGCGGTCTGGGAGCCTGACGGAACACGGAAGACGTGTGGCAGAGCTGCAACGCCGCAGGCTGAAGGAGATCTGAGGCGCAGAAGCCGGAGCAGACGCAGCACTTCCGATCAGGAGCTGAACGAAGTTGGTGTTCTCAGGACTGACCGGGACGTGAGCTAAAAGTACCGGTAAGGCGGTGAGGTGACGATCGGGGCCCCAAAGCCTGAGCGGGCCTCAACATTAAACCAGGAACAGTGGTGTGGGGGAGAAGTGACTGGTAGCCCTGTTAACTTTTGCCAACAGCACGGAGTCCAACGGGCTATTGTAAACAGTTCCGATTGAGCAGGGCTGTTCTCTCAGGCTGGAAAGGGCGGGACGCCTGGCTATTTCAGTCGGGTTCTAAAGATAACAGTTACTGGCATTAATTGAGCAACCGGAAGGACAAAAAGTCCAGAAGATAAGAGAAATAGCCAAAGTTAATCCTGTGAGACTGAGTATGATGGCAAAACCCTCATTTTAGACTCTTGTCAGTTTAGATAAGTGGGCCAGAACGTTTAGGAGAACAAATTGGAGGAAAATGTGGTTATTGCACTAGTGAAATCAACCTGCCTGTCTAGCTACTAGAGCTAGTTGTCTCCCAGCGAATTTTCAAGTAAATTACTAGAGGGGCATTGAGAATTGGAGGTGCTGGTACCCCTTTGGTGTAATTCCATAGCCAAACTGTTTTACTTCCAAAGATAAAAGTGTACTAGAAAGTGACGTTTTAACCTATTTAGGAACGTTATGAACCTACCCAGGTTTCTATACTACAACTGATAATGATGAAAAGAATGTGTTAACCAAGCAACACCTGCCTGGGAACCAAAAGTCTAAGTACCTTGGAAAACTGTATAACGCTGAGAATCTAAAGTAAATTTAACTGTAAATGTGATACTGTAACTGAAACCTTGAAAAGAGCCTTAAGTGAACTAAAATCTTTTATAAAAGGTACTGGTATTTTTCTACATCGGTGTGGTGTCCTTTATTTTTTTAGTGATAAGGCATTGAGTTACTGTGAGTGAATTGTAAGCATTACACGCAAGCCTTAGAGTTCTAGCAACTCCCGTTCAGTGCCAGGCTACCCTATGTAGTCTAGGTTTCCTAGGTCTAACAGCAAGATATGGCACATTCCTGCTCTCTTCCTGTGCTGGCCCACAAACTGCTGCCTAGTACCAACGCAGGTAAATGTAAATGTAAATGCCCAAATACAATCCTTTGAGGCTTTTTCCTCTTTTACTCCTCCCCGGGGAAGGTGTAGCATTCTGACGCATTCTACGATCTACTAGTATTGGTAAATTGAGAAATGCATAAAACTCGATGGGTGGATATGTGGGAACAACCACGCTCCACCCATAGACATGCCTTCCTCAGACAGAATAACGCAAGGCATCAACTTGCGCTGCCATGCGTTACTACAGATTTTCCAAGCCACGCTGGGCCATGTAAGGAGGCTTTGATTGAATAGGTACATCTCATTTAGTTTTTGCATCACCTTTGTGTCCCCTTGCATGGTGCAACGGCTACACAAAACTCTGTTAAATATGAGCCTCATTTCTTTGCTGATAACTCATCACCCTGCACAAATTATATCCTCTGTCAGAAACAATTTTGGAGGCTGGTTTAAGAGGCACAACTCTCCCCTACTACAATTTTGAATGGGATTTAGGACGAAGTAGCGACTGAGATGATGAAAATCTGTACATGGCCAGTGAATTGGACTCTTCCCCGCATACTGGGTTGTGTTCTCCCCCTGAACCATCAGTGAAAGATAGTGTGTCCTCTGCTGTGGTGATGAGATGGATGGTGGTGGTATTGACTTACAGCTTCCAACTTTGGAAGTTAAAACTAATATGTTAGCATAAATTTTACAACCTGAACAGACTTCCTCTGAGCCTTTACTACCATTTAAGGAAACGTTAATTGGAATCTGGTTTAAGGCTTGTTCTTGTCTACCAGTCAACAGGCTGGTTTATTTATTTTTTACAGAGTTTTAGATAGCGCAAACTTGTCCCGAATCGGGTATCAGAGCGCTTTACATAGAACCAGTTGCAGTACATGAGGACACATTATTTTTTTTTCTGTTAGACACAGGGAGATTAAGTGATTTGTCCAGAATCACAGGATGTTCAGCGTCATTGCAGAGACTAGAACCCAGTTCCCCAGATTCGAAGTCGACCGCCCTAGCCGTTAGACCAACTCCCCTCTACCAGGTACCACATTCCAGTGGACCATGACTTCTTGACACAGCACCCTATGCCTGTAAATCCGCTTGTTCAGGCTCCCACCAGCAGGGTGAACCGCAATTCATTTCCTATGATTCCCTGAGATAGAGATTTGAAGAGAATAGGAGCTTTCGGGAGACAGATGACTTCCTTGGCCATTCTAGCCCGTGGGTCAGTCAATGTCAGCTGACTGCTTGTGAGGTATTCTCATGCTTTATGCAACATAGTTTGTGAGATCTTGCCGGCAGTCCCTGAGAATTTGTGTTTTTATGATGTATTTATTGTGAGTAGAAAATTATTTGAAATGTAAGGAAAAATTAAATAAAACATTTTTGGTAGGTAACTATGTTTTATAATAGTGCTTGAGGGTACCAATGATTTTACACTGAATGTATGAGACTTCTGAAAATATTTATAAAGATAAGGATTTATTTTGATCAAATCAATCCAGCCTTCCACCTCCTTTTTAGAGTGAGGTAGATTTCACTTTAAGAGTAGATCTTTGGTCGGCTTCGTCCTTATAACTGATTAACTGCACTTGATTAATGCCGGTCCTAAACATAGATAAGAAATATAGTAGGGATATTTATATTTGTAGTCACCATTGACTGCTGACTTTTTATGGAGTACAACTGACAGCTTAGTCCTCCGAAAGAGAAGCTATGACTGGTACTAGGATCTATTGGAATTAAATAACAAATTGTTAATGGGATTGCCAGGGTCATTTAAGAGTTTACTAGCGATGCTCGTGCCTTCCTTTTTTGCTATAGTATCCAGAGCTAACCTAAAACAAACTCTTGCACAGTAGTGTGGCGAACAGTATTTGAGAACTGTAACTTGGTCCCCAGGAAAATATTAACCGTGAAAGAGCTCTCCAACCCCAACGCCGGAAACAACGACATCACCCCGTCGCAAGACCTCTGCAACTCCCTCGCCTCCTACTTCCACAACAAGATCGCGGACATACACAACAGCTTCAGCATCCAACCGACGCACGCCACAACCACAGCAACACCACCCACCACCACCCTCCGCGCCTGGACTCCGATCAGCACCGAAGAAACCATCCGCACTATGAACTCCGTCCACTCCGGATCTCCGACCGACCCCTGCCCTCACCACGTCTTCAACAAGGCCGACGCTGTCATCGCACCCCACCTGCGGGACATTATCAACACCTCCTTCGACACCGCCACCTTCCCGGAGAGCTGGAAGCACGCAGAACTCAGCGCTCTACTCAAGAAACCTACGGCGGACCCCACCGAACTCAAGAATTACCGTCCCATCTCGCTCCTCCCGTTCCCGGCCAAAGTCATCGAAAAGACCGTCAACAAACAGCTGGCCGCCTTCCTCGAGACGAATGGATCCCTCGACCCTCACAGTCTGGCTTCCGAGCCAACCACAGCACCGAGACCGCCCTCATCGCTGCCACCGATGATATCCGAACCCTGATGGACAACGGAGAAACAGCGGCCCTCATCCTCCTGGACCTCTCCGTGGCATTCGACACTGTCTGCCACCGCTCCCTAGTGCAGCGCCTCGGCAACATCGGAATCCAGGAGAAGGCACTGGACTGGATCACCTCCTTCCTCGACGGAAGAACACAGAGAGTCCGCCTACCACCGTACAAATCAGAGGCCACCGAAGTCATCTGCGGCGTACCTCAAGGATCCTCGTTGAGTCCCACCCTCTTCAACGTCTACATGAGCCCCCTCGCGGCCATCGCACGCCAACACAACCTCAACATAATCTCCTACGCCGACGACACCCAGCTGATCCTCTCCCTGACCAACGACCCCGCCGCCGCCAGAGCCAGCCTGCACGAAGAGATGAGAGATGTAGCCGAGTGGATGACGACCAGCCGCCTGAAACTGAACTCGGACAAGACGGAGGTCCTCATCCTGGGCTCCTCGCCCTCCGCCTGGGACGACTCCTGGTGGCCCCCCGCCCTGGGCACCGCACCCAAACCGACGGACCACGCACGCAACCTGGGCTTTATCCTGGACTCCTCCCTCTCCATGACCAGACAAGTCAACGCCGTCTCCTCGTCATGCTTCAACATCCTACGCATGCTACGGAAGATCTTCTGGTGGATCCCCACCGAGACCAGGAAGACTGTCACCCAGGCCCTCGTCACCAGCCGACTGGACTACGGCAACGCTCTCTACGCCGGAACCACCGCCAAGCTCCAGAAGAGACTCCAGCGGATCCAGAACGCCTCAGCCAGACTCATCCTCGACATCCCACGAAACAGCCACATCTCCGGACATCTGAGAGACCTGCACTGGCTCCCCGTCAACAAAAGAATCACCTTCCGTCTCCTCACCCACGCACACAAAGCCCTACACGACCAAGGCCCGAGCTACCTCAACAACCGAATCAACTTCTACGCTCCCAAGCGCCACCTCAGATCAACCAGCCACGCCCTCGCCGCCGTCCCACGCATCCGAAGAGCGACAACAGGAGGAAGGTCCTTCTCCTACCTGGCCGCCAAGACCTGGAACTCCCTCCCGACCGACCTGCGCCTGACCCAAGACCACCTCTCCTTCAGGAAGAAGCTCAAGACCTGGCTGTTCGAGCAGTAGCGGCACCCCCCCCTCCTAGCGCCTTGAGACCCTACGGGTGAGTAGTGCGCTCTATAAATGTACTGATTGATTGATTGATTGAACCGTATAATGATGGGCACATTCTTTCTGGTGAAGGATTTCTGGTGCCGTAGGGCGCATCCTTTCCACTGGTACCGCTAGTCTTTTCCAGACTGCTTGCTTGGTGTTCCCTTTATTTAAAGAATGACACTGGAGTTTTAGACCAGTGTTCACTGTCTCGTTAGGCACACAACATTATTTTTACAACAACCCGATATCCATAAGGCAGCTTTCTGAGGTGCTTCCAAATCACAGTCAGTGCTTGGAAAACGGCCATGCTAAGTTCACAGTTCCACAAATTCAAAGTTTTGTCAGCCAAATAGTTCTCAACAAGAAATCCGGCATTCAAGGAGTTAATTTCACCATTTAAAAAAATATATATTTTAGCAATAACATTATCGATCAGTAATACAATGCGTTTCAGATGAACTTTCAGCCTTTTACTGTGAAAATGTGTTGGAATCAGCTCTTTGAGTACAGGCTTTCTTGCTTAGAAAATTATTTTTTACTATTGCTGCAAACTGTGCTTAGGGAAGTGTGCGTGATTTCTGAGAAAGGCTATGCTGATGTAGACAAAAGATGAGGCCTCAGCTACTGACACAGTAAGAATTGTATCTTCAGAATAGGTTCAATTCTCCACCAGTTGCCAAAAAAACGGTAACTGGTTTAGTGGTATGCAAGGGTTTTGCAGGAGACCGGTCAAACCAAGAGGGATGGGTTCACATTGTTCTGCTAGCTATAGCCACACATTTTAATAGTTGGGCAAAGCAGGTTCCAGTTCATGTCACTTGTTAGTGGATGTCTAAGAAATTGGGTAGATTGAATGAGCCAGAGGAGACTGTGTGTTGACTAGGTGAGCTAGAACTTCTACAATGAGGAACATAGGATTGTCTTACATGAATGAACTGGAATAGGTATTTATCAAGAATTAACTCTAATCATTTTATTTATTACAGCTTTGGATCACTTATTTGCTTTGCTACTGCCCTAAAACTGAAAGAGCGTCACAGCCTTGAACCTACACATATTTTTGTATCCGGTGCATCTGCCCCTCATGTAAGAGTTATGTTTTTGGGAATCTCTTAATCTTCTTGAATAGGAAGTCCTACAGTGATCGCTTAACTACTATTTGCTTCAGCTTTTAAACAAATTTAAGATAGACTATGGAACTTCAGAAATTCTTTAGTTCACCCCTTGACCAGAAATAAGGTGGATATTGCTTTTAATTCAGTAAGGATAACTGCTTACAGTGGATGGGAGTAAACCTGACGAACTAAATAATGGTTTGGTTTGATGTAACTGTAACAGAAGAGAACCTAATGACTCATTATTTAATAGGGCTTATGGTTATTTATAGTCCATGAAACAATAGCAATATTTTTTATTCTGTCATGAAATAGATATGTTTTTGTGCATATACATTGTTTAAAGGGCTGTAATAAAATTAACTTTAATTTGTCTTTTTATCGCAAATCTTCATACGAATGGTTTAGCTCTAATTGAAGTGATTCTTGTAATATATATGTTGAGTATTTTAATTTATGGCGACTGAGTAGCTCTATTACAGTGAGTAATACATTGGAAAGTCATAAAATGACTATACTCTATTATAAGATATCTTTAGTGCAAAGTTGATAAGGCATTGTATGATTAAACTATCTCACAGAGTAATATATAGCAATACTGCTTACATTCATTGTACTGTGCAACTTTTTGGAAAGATATTGACTTGTCATAAAGCTTCTGTTGTAGAGAACTGTTTGTCATCTGCGGTTTATAGGTTTGATCGTAGGGTGGAGAAAAATCACCTTCCCTTTTTATGAACCTGGTTAATTATGACACCTAAGATAACCCTCTCCTGCCTGTAGCTTTTCTTCATGTTGGTTTTTGCTTCTCCTGGTATGTCATGCCATCTCAAGAGATGCAGCAACCTGGTTTGATTCAATGAGAAGATTCTTCCATCAAAAACATTCCAAATCGGAAAGTGACATCTGTGACCATCTCACACCTTAACTTGAGCCTGGGAGTGTACAAGTGTAGGTCAGCATCTATTTACTTCAAAGACTTCTATAAATTGACTTTCTCGTTTTTTGTGGATTATGGTCATCTCCCTTCCATGAACATTAAACAACTGATTTCCATTTTTCGATATTAGAACAGTTTTGATTCTTAATCATATTTGGCCATTTGCCTATTTTAATTCCATGTCTATTGTCATATAGCTCCTGTATATCCTTATATCGTGTTAAGTTAACATAGGTACATTTGAGGTTTAAACGCCATTTTTCTTTCTTGCAACTTCTGCACACGACACTTAATTGTTGACTTAGCTTTCAACCTAGTAGTTTGCCGTGGTTTATGTGAGAATAATATGTTATTGCTCTGATATCAGCTTTGCTTAATAAACTATGTCTGCACGAAGAGTGCTGAAGTTTCAGGAACAACACGATATGGAATTGTTATGAGGTCTGATCTCCACGCCTTCATAGTCATAACACAAGTGCAGCCTTTGCCAACTCTGGCTTCAGGCGGGATTGATATTGCTTTGCACGAGGCACATAGAACACACTTGATGCGGTGCACATGCAGAGAGAGCTGGTGTATGCTGATGTGATTCCTTCATGCTAGGACACTAAGGTATGGGCCCGCCCTAAAACAACCCAAAGAGACCTTCTTAGCTAATAATGTAATATATGTGTTAGGGAGGGTGAGATATAAGTGTTGTTAACTCTTATTCATTACAGCATGTTAACATGCTGTCACCATTCGCTTTTTATGTCTTAGTAACTATGCTGATAATTTTGCTACTGATAATAAGTATACTTGTATTATCTAAGATACTGCGCCTGAGAAGACGGCATTAGTAAATAAACATTTCAAATGCACATGTGTCTTCTTTACTCCATGTTCTGGTTTGTAATGATAATATAACGAAAGAGTGTTCATGAGTTCCACGTACCCTGAGGTACTATAAGTTCATGTTCTGGTTTGTCTAAACATTGGGAGTTTGAGACGTCCTATGAGACACTGTAGCTAGCTCGGTAAGGGGTGAGGTGGTTGCTAAGGTGAGTTTTGGGACACCCTAATTCGCCGAGGTTCCACTCCTCTGTGCACAGTTCTGTGTGAGAACAGAAACCCTGCGACACTATTCAACTTAGTTTTGACCTTTAAGTTCTGGAGAGCTTGAGTCGCAAAGATATTTTCATGCCATGCATCTACTGCTTGTTTGTTTCCACCTACAATATAAACTGATTTACAGCTTTTACATTATTCACTAAAAGCACAAAGCTTTCAACACTGAACTTACACAAATTGAAGAATTATGCGTGGACTAAACGAATGCATTTTCTGCCAGCAGACAATTCCCCATTTCCGGTTATTCATAATGTGTTGCTCATCTTAACTTCTTCCTATTGTCAATACAATAGACCTTTGGAGACCCTAACTACACTCCCTGTAAAAACGCGGTTTTCTAGCAATTGGTCAAACTGCAAACATTTTTAGAGTGGCTTTGGATAACTAAATGTTGTTTGTAAATTTATTGCAAATGTTTGTGAATACTTAATTAATTACAATGTTGTGGGTGTTTGCTACACCTCCCTGCCCCCTCTCGTTGTTTCCACCTCTCACCCTAAACATACATTTGCAGATAATCCACCATAGTGGCTTACATCCTGCGTTCACACACTGAATTCACTTACATAAAATCCCACTTAATCCTGTTCTATGAATCATGAAGTAGCATTTGCAGATGTAAATGCATTTGCTGTATATCTAGGCTTTGGTGCCCAGCTGCATATGTGAATCTGTTCTTTATTGCTTTGCCTGTATTGTGTATTTGGTTTGTTATACATCATACTCCACAAAAATATCTCTGAAGATCGGCTATGCTTCTCAGGTCAATCTACCAAAAGGGAACCAAATGTGTCCCAAAAAAAACTTGGTTTACCGTTACAGGTTTTGTATGGGCAGTGTGGAAGCTTAGTTGCAACTCATGTCAAGACTGTAACCTCTCACTAACAGTCTAGCCTGCTAGTTTCATTTTTTTAAACTCCCACTTCCGGGAAAAAATCTTCTCTAATCTGCCCTTTTACAAAAGGATTTGAACATAATCGTGCTTTGTAGGGCTGTGAAATTCGAAGGCAAATAGTAATCTTCCAAAATATTTTCTGTAAAGGAAAATAACCTAATTCTTAGTCAACATATTAACTAGGTGTTACCCTGATTGCATGACTAGAGCTGAATATTCTTACTCACGGTCAAGTTTGCAGGCACCTTTCGGCTGCACATACTTTGATTCAGACAGAGCTGTCTGTATAAAGAAAAGTACAAATTGATTCCATGAAAATTAATAATTTTCATGGGAGCCATAATTGACACCTTCATAATGAGAACATTTATTCCGAAAGATAGGGTTCTACACTCTCTAGCTCCAGATCTATGCGACACTAGGCAGTACGAAAAGTTCTGTGTTTTATATGTCTAATAGCTTCATCTATTTGGTCTTTCAACATGTCATCTTGGAACATATAATATACAATAGTAAAATATAGTTTACAGAAGAATGAAAAATGTCCAAGCTTTCATAATGGAAAGTTTCAATGCTATTAAGGAAGAGGTGACAGCAGCCATCTTAAACAACATATCAAACTACCCTTCCCATGAGGTCTCTGGGAAGGACAAACATAGCATTGACCAATCAGGACAACGTCGATCCATTATTGGTCCTCCTTTCATCTTAATGCCTCCTCTTTCTTTGCATGACCAAGGTCCATTCTTCTTTGTATGTTACTCTTGTTTGGTTGGTTTAAACATTTCTTAAAGAAAAACAGGCATCATGTAATGAAGCTAATTCTTAATATTCTTAAAAGACTCATGATCTTGTAACACTCATGGCCATGTATATGCATAAAAACATTGAAAAGAATGCATTAAATCCACAGAACGTAAGTAAATACAAATTTCTACTTCCTACGCATAAGGTGTCTGTAGAGGTACATCTGAATTGCCTGTCCGGGTGGGAAATGGTGTAAATCCTGGGTGAGATAATTCCCGCCTGTGCGACCATGTTTGTTTGTTTTTTTACACAAACTTAATTGCATTTTTCAATATAAAAAAAAACCTATTAGAGACAGCTTTCTCTTTTTAGAAGAAGCATAGATATCAAAACATTTTGCTATAGCAACAAACTTATTAACGATAATATATCATATCCATCCTCATCAAGAGAGTTGACGGTCTGGTTCATAAACCTCATCTTCATGAACTGCGTCCTTAAAATACTTGTAATGTGTATTGTAAACTAAAGGTAAAACATCCCTCCCCAAATCTAGACATCCTCATGGTGTGCATAGATCTTGTCGTACCATGGTAAGGAGGAGTCTGAATAGTGTGGTTGCTGCTAATAAACCTAAAGGTGCACGGGTATTATTGATGTTGTGTATTTTAGCATTCATCTTCTCTCTGGGGACTCCCACTCAATTATGTCATGAAGTGTGAGAGTATTGTCGCTCCAGGGGGCCTTCGGGTACCGTATATTCTGGTGTTCTCTGGGATAGTAAGTCAGGTGTCATTGGCCTCTTGGGTTCAAAAAGATTCCAATAATTCATCCAGCTCGATAGCTATAGGTTTTTTTCGTAGACCCCTATATTATTTCCCACGTACGGCTTCACTCTCCGCCAGTCCCGATCTTTCTACCTCCTACCTCCACTGAGATATTAGAGTCACCTCTGCGTCCTTGATAGGATTGAAACTTTCCCTACGAAAGCTAGAAACTTTTTTAATTCTGCGTCAGGACCGAAGGTGAGGATTATGCTTGTTCAAAGCTTGTTGACTAGAAGAGACGCCAAATCTACCAAAGGCTTGAAGTACAAACGTTTGAATGTAAAATCTGAGGATCAATCTGCAGAGTTCAAAATGTCATCCAGGCAAGTCACCAAAGAGAAGGCTTCTGATACCATGGCAACCCTAGCAGAGTGTGTGCCAAATTTGAGGTATTAATACCAGCCTCCTTCATCACTCACCAAACCCATTTAGCAATGGTTGGGAATGAGATAGCATGGAAAGGTTTCTGCAAAGCAATAAGGAGATGGCTTTCCCCGGGGTGCCTAAATTCATCAGTCATGGCTTTGTAAGCTTTAATAGATCTCACTGCACATAATTTAGGATATTCATCAAACGCTGGGTAATAGATTAATCGCGAGTTACATTTTGTATGTCTAGACACACCAGTAATGTTCAGTGCTTTAACACCAGATACCCTTATGCATGAGATAAGGCACAATAGCATATCCAACTTACCATAGAGTTGTTTTTGAGAGCGGTATTTATTACTCTTCCAAGACAGGATAAGGATGACATTCACATCCCAGAAAACTGAGTACCTTGGTCACTGGAGGAAGGGAAAGATGTATGCCCCACATCAATTTGGGTACTAAGGGATGTTTTCCAACCGAAGATTGGAAGATGCCCTGATGAAATAGCAGAATGAAAGGTGTTCATCGATCTATAAGCCATACCTTGTGAGGCTAGGGAAGACAAGAAGTTTAAAATTAAAACAACTCTAGACCCCAAGGGATCCAGGTCCATCCACCAACCCAGCTATTTAGCCCAAACACAGCGCTATCATTTCATTGTAACTTCTGCCCATGCCTTTGATAAGAGGCATTGAGCTTCCTGCAAAAGTCCTGGAACCATCTGTCATTCCCTGTAATCCTCCATACCATGAGAAACAGTCGTCCTTGTGAGACCAGGGGATGTGGGTTCCCCTAGGGATCCAGGAGAAGATATGGGACTAGTCGGAGAAGGATTTTAGAATCCTAAGAAAGTTCCATCAGAACTAGATACAGGACTTACAACCTCCAATTCAGGGTTATTGCCACTAAGTCCGCGACCTGTCAACTTATCTGGGCTGATTACTGTGTAATGATTGAGAGTGGGGGAAACACAGAACTCCTCTCCTGGCTCTAATCCTGGAGAAAAGCGTCAGTCTCCCCTACCACTTGTTCCAGTCTCCATCTGAAGATTCTCTCCATTTGGTGGTCCAGTCTTGATGCAATATATCCCGTGAGAAGGGACCCCATCATCCCTCTATGGCTTTGAAGATCAGGGCTTTCAGCTTCCAATGACTCAAATCCAGGAGGTGTCTGGAGTTCCAGTCTGACACCTCATTGTCCTTGCCGAAAAGGTGTTCCGCAATCAGTGAGATGTTCCAATCCAGGCGAAAGTGCCAGAAGCTTTTGGCCATATCTGCCTGTGCTTTCAAGCGCGTCCCACTGAGATGGTTGACTTACTCTGCTGCTGACACATTTTCGGTAACACGCGGCACTGAGTTCTCTTTTTGGTCCAGCACCGTATGGCAAAGGAACCTGCTAGGAGTTATAGACCACTGATGTGTAATTGTCGTTCTTTAGCAGACCAGTTTCCTGCCGTGGACAACTCGCTGCAACGAGTTTCCCATCCTTTTTTGCTGCCACCCGATTCAATAACCATATCTGGATTGTAACCAAAAATTTCTTATCCGTTCCACGCTTCCATATCTGTAAGCCACCATTTCATCTCTTCTTTTGCTTCTTCTGTCAAAAGGATGTTCTCCGAATATGTCGCTCCTCTGTGGAGATAATGAGTCTTCATACGTTGAAGGGCCCGATAATGGAGAGGACCAGGAAAGATGAGCTTAATTGATGAGGAAAATAGTCTCACCAGAGGAGCTACCTGTCTCAAGGAGCTTTTGTTTTAATTTTGTCACCTTCTTTGTTGGGAGATTCAGGGTGGCCTGGCAGGAATCTATGACTAATCTTAGAAAAGTTGTCCTTTGTGATGACGTCAAGAGCGACTTATTTGCGTTGATGACAAAGCCCAGGTTTTCCAACAAGTGAATAGTTGTATGAAGGTGTTCCGGTATTCTTGTTGATCATTGGTCCAAGATTAGAATATCTACCACATAAACTAGCAGATGCATTTTTTGAGCTTGTAGATGTTCCATGACTGGCATAAACACCTTTGTGAAGCACCATGGAGGAAAGCCCAAATGGCAGAGAAGAAAACTCATACAGTTGACCTACCTATGTGAATTGGAGAAACCCCTTGTGGGGTGAAAAAATCAGGATTGTGAGATACACATTTTTCAGATCCAGGCAGCATATTCAGTTCGATGGGCTTAGCGTAGCTCAGAAGAGATGGATGCTCTTCATCTTGAAATGGCGGCAGACAAGCCACTTATTGAGTTCCCTAAGATTGATTACTGGGCGTTGCCCCTCATCTCTCTTGTCCACTAGGAAGAAGTTGCTTACGAAACCCTTTGAGTGCACAGTGGTAAAGGTTATAGCCACTTTGTTCAACAGTTCTTCCACTTCCTGGGAAATCAGGAGAAAGTCTTGGTCTAATAAAATGAGAGGACAAGGGAGTTTTTTGTGCCCTGGAGTGCTGTAAAATTCTATGTGGAAGCCTTTTATATTTTGGAGGACCCATTTATCTGACGTGTGACTACCCCAGTCGTCTGCAGAACTGAGCCAATTGCCCTCCCACTTCTAATTGGGAAGAAGGGAGCACACTTACTGGAGCCATTGCCTTGGAACTTTCCTCATTATCCTCCTCTGCCGCCTCTGTGGTGAGGTCCTCTGGAGAGGTAGAATCCTCCAAACTTGGATTGGTCCTGCCATTGACCACTTCGAGATCCTTGGCCATGGAGACGGTAGTTGAGAGAGTATGGTCAGGTGAGCGCCCTTTACCACAACAGGCCCCTGTAAAAGCCTGTGGGTTAAGGATGCGTTTCATAGAAACTTGAGCTTTCTCCACAGAAGAAACAGTAGAGACAAACTTGCCCAGTTTTTAAACAAAAGGGTCTCCAAAAAGGCTACCCTGGGCAACGGAACCCGCATCTGAGGATGTAAGATCAACCAACTTAGGGTCTACCTTTATCAGGAGAGACCTTCTGCACTTGGTAGACAGGGCACAGTTGGCGTTACCTAAGAAAATTATCATGTGTTGTGCCCAGCCCCATATAATGTCTTGGGAGATGAGGGAATATGACTGTTTAGCCTCCTCAGCCATTTCGAGGATATTCGTGAGGGGTCCTGTAACGTCCAATAATTTATCTTGGCAGGACTGCCAAGAGTGGTTAATGTCTTTCTTAGGATCCCTTATGTATTTCCTCATGAAGGTAAACATTCTAGGGCCTATATCTGAGGTTAAGGCCATCTTGCCCTCGAGGGAAGGGCGAGGGCATTCCGCACTGAGGAGAGCACCAGACTCTTTTTCCAGGGGATTTCTCAGCCTAACTGCAACATAGATTGCAACTTTCTCTGCCGGGGCTCATTCAAAAGAACAGGTGTGTATCGAACCATCTGGGTCTAGCATGTCAGAGGTATCTGCAGGAAGGGCTTTGGAAAGGGTATGTATCATCAGATTCCGAAGAGGTTTGCAATGGGCTTGAAGGACCTAGTACGCCATCAGAATCTCCATGAGATTCATCCACCTGGGAGTCATCCGCCTCCATTGAGGACGAATGTAACTTCGTAGACTGTGGTGTAGAATCCCTGGGAGGGGCCCCAAGAGGGCCCGTGGTCTGACATGGAGATCTGAGTGAAAGAATTGGGACAGAAACACCCTTTTGAGTCAATCAAAGGTATCCATGTCCACACCTTGGACATGTTTCCGTTTAACCCCTACTGTCTGTTTTTTTATGGGCTCATTTGCCTGTTGCAGGGATTCCTGCAAAGTGGAGGGTTCATCCATCAAGGGAAGTGATGCAGGCTGGCGGTATGCTGGTTTAAGAAGTTTGCAATCTGAAGGAGCAATTACTAAGGCAACTGCTTGGTGTATTGACGCACCCCGTCACTGTAGTCATCATCAGATGGAAAGAAGAGGGGATTTGCCTCTTCATCCATATAGTCTGCCTCTGACTGGTGCATTTTGGTGGCCTGAGGAGTCAGAGTTTCAAATCACTTGACAGCCAGTGGCTGATATATGGTGCTGTAGATCAGCGCTGTTGGAGCTCGCTAGCTCTGCAAAGGGTACTAGCTCTGCGACACTTGCGCCCTTGGTTATCTATGGGCAGTGCACCTGGGATGTCCCTGCAGTGGGTGGGCAGGCTTTAGACCTACCTGCGATATATACAGACCCCATGGGGGAGGCCACAGAAGGTTATTCGGCTTGAGAGGCCCAAAAATTTAATACAGACCCACACGGGCATCAACACCGCTATCTGGCTATGATCACCAGCTTTTGCAGACCCAGAGAGATTGCGTCCTTCTCCAGGTGCTGCGTACAAAGGTGCTCAAAGCAGCAGAGAGGCTCCAATTTGTTTAATGGACACACGCTGTGATCGAGAGCCTGAGAGCGCCTCTATGGGCAAAACTTGGTTGATAGCGCCCTCTAGTGTGTAGAAGTCTGTATCACACTTAAAACTGCCCACAATATATACATATAACTAGTGCCACGTGAGGAACGCTGAGATGCATTCTTTCCGCACCACTATATCAGAGGGGTGTGAGTAATAAATTTCTTTATTTAGATATATAAAAAACATATCTTTAAAAGATTCCTCGAACACATTAACACAGTTTTATAGATTAAAAGAGATTAAGAAAAAAGGAAATATAAAAACAGAGTAAAATTTGGCCTTCTTTTCAGTGGTTACTGCAGCGTGTCAATTTAGAAATTAGCTCTCCCGCACTATGCAGGTATGGTTAAAGTACATGTTTTTCTGCACAGTTGTCCGATTTTTCTAAGAGACTATACACTTGCTGAATGAATTTGGCCAATTTTATATTTAAAACAGTGTTCTCTGGGGACAGAGCTGTGGAAAAGTAAATTTTGCCATGTTCTGTGTCCCTACGTGTTCCCCATCTTATGTTATATGTGCATGATTAATATGCATATGTATTCCCTTATGATCGATTAAAGACGCAATTTTAGTTGTGTCCATCTCTAGTATGCCAGTTTTCAGTTCTCGTTAAAGCTACGAGTACTAGGCCTATGTAAAGTTATGTTGCCACGTTTTACAGTGTGCACGTTAATTCATTGAAAAGTCTCCGTTTCTAGGCCTCAAAAGGGCCCGGACACCAGATTCAGCTCCTGTCTCCTGAACCCTCGCTGAGGAGCGATACAGCCCCCACCTGTATCCCTGACCCTTCACTTACTTCCTGCCTCACAGTGCCCGGCTCGGCCTGGCTCTGCCTGCCAGTCTGCCAAGAGTATGTTATGATTCTAGTTATCAGTCCAGCCCTCCTTCTCTGCATTCCTAAAGCTACTGAATCGCATCAATAGTTTCAGTCATCGTCTAGCCTTTACGTCTCCATGTAAGAGAAATACTGTATTAATGGTCATTTAATATTCCTCAACACGCACTACATATAGAATGATGCATGCACCAGTCTTAGAGTCTGTTAGCCTTTACCCTGATAACTTTTGGATTCTATCAAGATGTTCTCTAAACATCAGATACTAGATAGTGTTTAGGTACATGTCGCTCTGACACTCCAGACTTTCGTCTCCTCTTCTAGCGCAGAAGTCATAGCCCCCAGTTCCTCCTAGTAACACGTCATTGCCAGCTTGCGCGCACCACTAGGTCAGAGGTCCCGGCTCCTTAGGTAGCCCCCTCCATGTTTCCGCCCGTTTATGACATATTCTGTTACGTTTACATCACATGTCTATGTATACGCCTCTTGTTCCACCCACTTTATGCCTTATCTTTCGCGACTGCTATGAACTCCACCTACTGCTACGCCTACTATACTGAATGTAATGCAATTGTTTAACTATGAATATTGTGCACTGTTATTAAAAGTTACCCCTTATGCTCCCAGATCCTGCCCCCCGGCAGCTGCCATCCCATTCCCATGCAGGTTGTCCTGTTCCTGTCCTTTATGCCTGATTAAAACCTGCAAACTCCAGCTACCTCGAATCTTGACTCTTATTTATTGAGCTATCTGTTATTGTATATCTAGTCAAAAATAGAACAGGTATTTAATTATTTATTTACCACATAATGGCGCCCGAATAGGGACTTGCCCTTTCCCCACGCGCCGGAGAAGCCACGCCAGCCCCCTGACCCTCTGCAGCCGTGACGGAACCATACCGTGCACGTGCAGATATTTCTGCTTCAAGTATCCCTCAGGCCCACGGAGGAGACGGAGGTTGCGGTCCAGCATCCAGACGAGGCGGTGGAGGAACGCGGCGAGTCCCGACCAGAGCCCAAGCCGAGAGTCCAAGGTCCGAGGTATCCGGAGGCCCACCCGTAACTGAAGTCCGAAGTTCGTAGTCCGTCGTCGTAGCAGTCCAGTCCAGTCCGAGGCCTTCCGTTCTTGCTGCCCGGTGAGTACCGTTGCTGGGGTAGTATCTAGACAGGGTCAATTAATTTGTCTCTGGTCCGTGGGTTTGGGTACGCAAATCCAACACGAAGTATCCACCTAGGTGGATGCGGGTCCTGACGTGTCTCTTTATGAGACCGGTATGTTTCGTACTGTTTCAGCAGTGCATCTAGTAACTCTAGTAAGTTCTAGTCTCGAGAAATTCATGTGTTTCTGTTCTCAAGTATTCCAGGTAATGTTTCTGTTCGAACTGTTATTTTAAATGTCATTTCAATGTGTTTTTAATGTCGTGGTATGAGTGATCAGTCTCAAGTCATTATTGTGTTCATTGTGTATTGTATTGTGTCCAGATCCCAGTTCACGTCATGCCTCTGTTCTCAAAATTACGTCAGTTAAGAACTAGAAAAGGTCTGCTCGAGGAAGCAGTTCCTGTCCCACCTAGGGACAGTCCAGGTCATTTTATGTATCATAAGCATGGCATAAGTGCCATATTATATCTAGACTTATGGGTCGAGTACACTAAGGAATTAGAAGAGAAATATAGATGGCCTGTATCAGGCACATGGGATGCCGAGTGCATCATGCGAGTAGAAGAAGTATTATGGAAAAAGAAAGCCAGACAGTCACAGAAAGATGCCATCGAGTTATGGCGCAAAGAATCTCATAAAAGAACCGAAAAAGAAATCAGAAAGTCAGAATTAAGTAGAGAATCCTCAGAAAGAGCCCAAGAAAGGGAATTAAACGAAATAGGTGAACGAGTTAAAACCGAACAGTCAGACAGACAGAGGAATGCCCTTATTAAGGGTATGTACCCTCTTCTTGCCGAGGGCTTGCCAAAAGCAACCCTGGAGGCATCCAGTAATTTTCCGCCACCCTTAGTTCCGACCAAGCTACGTCACAAACCGACCGCAGCTGATATTTTTCTCTCGTCCTATTTGTACGACACAGTCCCAGAATATGCAAATCCTGTTCCGCCAGCTCCTGTAAATAATGTAAATCCTGCTCCTCCAGTCACCGGGGCACCTGTTAGAGCACCTGTTACGGTACCCCCGGTCCAGCCTACATTACAAGTACCCGCTACACTGGTCACTCTGCCAGCACGAAGAGTATCAGTCGACGATTCCAGTTTAGGGGCCGCGGGAGGAGGTCCTCCGGGAACCCCGCCGCCACACAAACGTGTAACGTCAGTCGAGTTACATGAACGTGCGTTACAGCGCACGCCCAAACATCAGTCTGTTGCAGATATCAGACGAGCTCTTACCGAATGCCGTTATGATCCGGTCCCAGGTGATGATAGTATGGTTATATATTCATTACGTGTAAGACGGGTGACCGAGTATTTGGACACCCTACCAAATATGAAAGAAGATCTAGACAGAATATATCGTTTCATTCGTACAGGAACAGACCCAGAAAGTATTGGCGAAGTCATGTTTCTAAGAAAAGCTGAGATTCAGCTCATGCTATTAAAGTTTCTAATTAATTGTTTAATAAGGGAACAAGATTATCCGACTAAAGATCCGACCGAAATGAAAGTCCTGACAAGGTGGAGTGATAATATAGCCGAGGGAAGACACAGGACGCTCAGTTGTATAGAGAGTATGTACAAGAAAATTCGTAAGGAAATAATAAGGTTACACGAGAAACGCAAAGCAGCACAAGTAAGCGAGAAGGAAAACGACTCTTCTACTGAAGAGGTAGACGACGAGAATACCGCCAGAATAGCGTATGTAGGTAAAGCTAGACTTCCCGACCGACATTCACGTCTAGAACACAAGAAAACTGTTCCTCTTCCAGCACCAGAACAAGGTTCTCTAGAGCAAGTATTTCAAGCTACCGATCACATTCTGAAATCACGAATCGGTTATAGTGAACTTAGTACCATGCATGAACAAGAACTAGCCCGATCAGCAGTCCGATGGGCTACTGATTCTACCACTTTTCCAGACGAAATAGTGGCACAAATGTTTCTGAAACTGCCCCCAGCCGAGCAGCGACTGGTGGGTATGTATATGATCCAGCACCTCATTACATTGTATGAGGGTCAGCATTCCGATCCAGGTCCGTTACATGATGTTCTGAACGAGTTACTCCAGTATAAATGGAGAGGTCTAGGTACCGACTTAATTAGTATCATTCTAGAACAGCGCCACAAATATAGAACGTTTCTGAACCCGCATTTTGTTCACGTCTCACCCCCAGAAAGTAAACCCTTTTACATAGACAGACAGCATCCGTTACGAGAAGTACACCCAGTTAGGACAGCGGGTGGTGAAATGCAACGAGTATTTGTTTACACCCCGATTACAAAGATGGAACTCTTAGAGATGAAAAAGTTAATTCCCTGTCACGATAAAGATCCAGCAGGGTTCCACCGTGAATTAAAAGACATGCTCCGTATGGGAGAATACACGTATCCAGATATTATTAAAATGTTAAAGGTCCTGTTGCCCGCAGGGGTATATGAGAAACTCAAGGAAAAAGAATGGGAGGTGGGAGAGAAAAAGATCGATTGGGCAGTTCTAGAAGCTGAAGATAAGATACGAGTACCAGGTACCGGTCTTGGAGATAAATGTAAAGAATTACCAGAGTTATTGATTCAGGTTTTGCCTAGGTTATTAGCCACGAAAAAGGAAGACTGGGATGCAATCTCAGCATGCAAACAGAAACAGGATGAAGATACTAGTGATTTTTATTCTAGATTCGAGAAATGTTTTATAATCAACAGTGGTTTGAAGACAGGTAGCGAATCATACCCTCATCTTTTTGTTACTAAACTAGTCGAGAATTCAAGCCCACAAGTGAAGAATCGAGTTTTGAAAGTCGAAAGTACATGGCAAGCTAGTACCCCGTCCCAAATGCTCCAGATGCTCCAGTATCACCAGAATAGAATCAGGGAAGAGCAAGAACACGAAAGGAAACGTATGAAAGACACGAAAATGAAAGTATTAGTTGCACAATCTGTTCCACAGGACAGTCAGAAGAGGGGTCCAAATCAAGCCAGTCATCCTGCAGTTCCTGTTAAAGGGACCTGCAATTATTGTAAACAGCCAGGTCATTTTATAAACGAGTGTGCAGTTCTGAAACACAACATAGCCACTGGTAAGACTAAAGAAAGACCACGCCCGCCTAGACAAGAACAAGTTTCACAGACTTCTCAGCCACAGAATACACCACAGACAGTTACAGCACCGCAGCCTATAGCTGCAACACAGCATGTTACACAGCAGATGTACCAGTATGCACAGTCCGAGTATCCAGAGTACCAGCCGTATTCATGAAACAGCCTAGAGAGGGAGGTAGGCTTGCCTCTCATCGAGATTCCTGTAGATCAAGAGGGTCCCTATGTTCACAGTCAAGTATTAGGGAAAGACAGAAAGTTTCTGATTGATACAGGGGCAAGTAGGACTACTATCAGTCATGACGAGGTTCCAGGGGCTCCGCTCTCAGGCTCTAGAAATGTTTCCCTTGGATTTTCAGGAAAGCCAATTGTTAACGAGATTTCCAAACCAGTTACTCTAGAAGTAGGTCCATTGTCCCGAACTACTGACCTGCTACTCACGAAATCATGTCCAGAAAATTTGTTAGGCATTAAGACATTAAAAGAATTAGGTGCAGTTATTTGCTGCTCCCCAGAAGGAATACGTTTGTTTTTACGCGACTTTAAGGGTCATTATGTATTACGTGATTTTGATCCAAGATTATTGAATGTTCCGCAGCATCTATGGGCACAAGGTCCAACTGATGTTGGTTTTATGCAAATCACACCCCATCGTGTGACTCTCAAACCAGGTGTAGTGTTACCACGAATCAGACAGTACAGATTGCCACCTGAGGCTGTAGCAGCCTTATCCAAAATTATTGACGAGCTCATTGCTCAAGGAGTAGTTGTAGAAACTGACTCCAATGTATGTAATTCTCCTATCATTCCAGTCATGAAACGTACTGATCCAAATGCACCTCCAGTATATCGATTAGTGATTGACCTTCGAGAACTTAATAAATGTATCATTCCCCAGTACCCAGTTGTCCCAGATATTTCTTCCCTATTGACAGCCATTGATTCTGAGGCTACATTTTTCACAGTCATAGACCTCAAAAACGCATTTTTCAGTGTCCCCATTCATCCAGACAGTCAGTTTCTTTTCGGATTCTGTTTAAATGGAAGGAGCTATAAATTCACACGAGCTCCTCAAGGTTTCACAGAAAGTCCTAGTATTTACAGTCAAGCACTTAAGAGACAACTAGACAATATTCACATGCCAACTGACACTGCCCTGCTCCAGTATGTCGATGATCTACTGATCACAGCCCGTTCTGAACGTGCCTGCGAGCGTGCGTCACTTACAGTCCTGTATTTCCTAGCCGAGATGGGGCACAAGGTGTCCCCTTCGAAGCTTCAATTCTGTGTCCAGCAAGTGATCTACTTAGGCCACTTACTGTCCAAGAGGGGTAGGCAGTTGACACCTGACCGTATCCAGTTAATAGCGAGTCTTCCTCAGCCCAAGACCCAGAAGGAGGTACGAGCTTTTATCGGCCTCACTTCTTATTGCCGACAATGGATTCCTCAGTATGCATTTCTAGCCAAGCCACTGATACAGTTAACGACACAGGAGGCAGCCGTATCGACTGTCCTCCCTTGGACCCAGGAACATACACTTGCTTTTAATGAGTTAAAGAAAGTTTTATGTCAAGCTCCTGTTCTAGCTACTCCGAACTACAGTAAGCCTTTTACACTTTTTGTCACAGAACGTAATGGTACAGCATTATCTGTTCTCACACAAGATCAAGCAGGACAATACAAGCCCTGTGCTTATTTTTCGAGCACATTAGATCCAGTAGCCCAGGCTCTGCCTGCGTGCCTCAAGTCAGTTGCAGCCACAGCACTAGCTATCAGACAAAGTGATTCCATAGTGTTAGGACATTCCCTGACAGTACAAGTTCCACACTCCGTGGAAGTTCTTTTAAACCGAACCCAGACTCAGCACTTGACCATTGCACGTTTAACAGGTTATGAATTGACACTGTTCCAGCCACACATAGAAATCAGACGCTGCAACGTTCTAAATCCTGCTACACTGTTACCGTCAGTTACTTCAAATCCTGCCACACATGACTGTGTGGAAGTAGTTAACACCATGACAAAGCCAAGACAAGACCTGACAGATATTCCATTACCAGATCCCGACCTGACACTTTATGTGGATGGTTCATGTATGAGAACAAGTACAGGAGAACTAGTAGCCGCGTATGCAGTGACTACTGAGACTGAAGTTATAGAGACACACCGTATTGACACTCTGTCCGCTCAAGCAGCAGAGCTAGTTGCTCTGACCCAAGCCTGCATACGTGCCAAAAACCTGAAAGTTAACATTTACACAGATTCACGTTATGCATTCGGAGTCGTACACGACTTTGGAGTGCTCTGGCAAGAAAGAGGTTTTATGACTTCTCATGGAACCAAGATTCAGCATGGTCTCCTTATCCAAGCTCTGTTAGATGCAATACATTTACCAACAGCTATCGCTATCATGAAGTGCAAAGCACATACGAAAGTCACTGACATTATTTCCCAAGGTAACGATCTAGCAGATCGAACAGCCAAGTTTACAGCCCAGACTCCAGACATTCCAGTTAACGCAACACTGACACACACTCCAGATCCGACTACATGTATGACAGTTAAGGACCCCACTCAAGATGTCGTAGATATCCAGTCACATGCTACTCCCGAGGAAATCAAGAAATGGTCCGAACAAGGAGGGGTCCAGACAGATCAGGGATGGTTGACGAAGGGAAAAGCCACATGGTTTCTCCCCGACTCAATGGTTCAAGTCATTATTAATACCGCACATAGTCCTGCACATTTAGGAGAAAAAGCCATGTTAGACAGTATCCAGAACATTTGGTTCAACAAGCATTTACGAGCTGCAGCCAAGCAGAAAGTCCGTACCTGTATGATATGTTGTCAGTTCAATCCAGGTAAAAGTGTCCCGGTGGAACGAGGGGGATTCCAGCCTCCTGACCACCCTTTTGAGGTCCTCCAAATGGATTACATTCAGATGGAGCGATGTCGAGGTTTTAAGTATGTCCTTGTAGTTGTATGCGCTTTGTCCAGGTGGACAGAGGCATATCCAGTCCCAGATTACACAGCCGCGACCACTGCCAAGCAGCTGGTTCGTGAATTCTTCCCCCGTTGTGGACTCCCTAGGGTCGTGTACTCAGATAACGGCCAGCCATTCTCATCAGAGTTGATGAAGTATGTTTCCCTCCTGTTAGGGTACCAGTGGAAGTTTCATTGTGTACGCCATCCTGAAGCAGCAGGTCTCGTAGAGAGACATAACCAGACATTAAAAATCCGTCTTGCCAAAGTCTGTAAAGAGAAAGGTGTAGACTGGCTAGTAGCTCTGCCAGTCGCCCTATTTTATATGCGCATGGTCGCACATTCCAGATCAGGTCTGTCCCCTTATGAGGTCGTATTCGGCCGCCCCCGAACATGTGGGGTACACCTAGACCCCGAAGTATTACAGATGTTTCCAGTAATATGCTGACAGATTACCTAGCTTCCTTGATGTCTGCCCTACACTCTTGTCGTTCACAGGTTGCCGCCGCATTTCCAGACAATACCGAGGTGAAACCACATGAGGTCATTCCAGGCGACCTAGTCCTTGTGAGGAATTTTGATCGTTCAAGTCCGCTGGAGCCCCGCTGGAAACTGCCTCAACTTGTCCTTCTGACCACCCGCACGGCCGTGAAGCTGGAAGGCCGCAAGGGGTGGGTCCACCTGTCTCACGTCAAGAAGTTTCATGGACTCCGAGAAAAAACTTTTTCCAAGAACATTTTTAAGGACTGCCAGAATTCTAAAAACTGCCCTATTCTCAAGGACTGTCCCGCTACAAACTTTGATTCCAAGCCTCCCCTGTTAGAGGAAACCCGCAGCAGGAGTATAAACAGAAGCTCCGGTCTAGTAAAATAAGTCAGCCAGTTTAATTGTCTAAGTCCCCCTCGGGTGAAACGGTTAGACAGGTTTCTGACATGTATGAGATAGACCCCCATAGTGAGAGAGTTAGTCAAAACTCCATCAGATGTATTGTTATTTTATGTTTTCTTCTATTTTTGAGTTTGATGGTTACCTGCACAAGTTATGCATTGCATTTATGTTTTTCAATTTCTCATGTAAATAAGTTTTCTAATGCTACAGTAGAACACACATTTAGTGATCTGCCTCCTCACGAGCTATCCTATCGTCTTGCTATGCGCAATAACACATTTATCCGTATGTTACACTATTCACACCAGACCAGCAATGCCACTAATTGTTGGGTGTGTGGTCGACTCCCCCCTTTCCAGACACCGAAGGGAGTTCTGCCACTCTTTCCTTATCCGTTTTCACATAATGGTTCGTGTGGAGCGTGGTCCACGTTAACGTCATCCTCAACTGATATGTCCCTTCTGAATAGTACATGTTTTCCAGACAAGCAAGGTCTCACCCATAGAACCGGGTTAGACCTAGAAAATGAAGTTTATAATTTAGGTAATTATTCTTCGAATTTTATGGTCCTGAATGTTCAGTCTGATACTACTCCAGATTTAGTGGCATGTCTGCAAGTCCGAACTCCCAGCCTAATCCATTCTGGCCTGAGAAGGCGTCTACGTTGGAGAATAAAAAAAGGGCATGTACAAAGCACGTGCAAAAAAGTTTCATTTGCTGACCTACACGCTCTGCACGTTTGATCATCCCTTTTTCGACGCCATACAGGAAGGTTTTGAAGGAAGCGCCAGTCTCCCAGTCTTAGGGCGATCAGACATCGCTTTGACAGATAAGAAAAAGTAGTTGAAAGGTAGTTAGCCGGGGATAATCGTTTGTAGGAATTGACTACTGCCCATGCATGGCTACGTTTCACAAGGAGAGCTTTGTCCGTAATCAGAGATTTAAGTCTTGTAGCTTTTTTAATTGTAATTTTGAAGGCAGTCTGGCTTGGATTGAGGGCCCAGAGGTCCGCAGCAGACATTTGTTGGGTGTAGTCATTTAGGAGGCGACCAAATGACCCCCCCGGATTGCTCACACTGATTTCGTTCCAAACCAAGAGTTCCAGGGTGCCATCTTCTGCCTGTCTTAGTTTGTGAATCAGGGTAAGATATGAGCCAACGTTGGAGAATTCGTAGTTAATTAAGCCCAGCTCTAGTCTGACCTGGGCTGGCGAGGAGGAGCTCGGCAGATGGAGCAGTTTCTTGTAGAGTTTGATTGTCAGTTTGTTTAAGGAATTGTTCATTTTACCCTTAAAGATCTCAATGCCATACGAAAGAGTGGGCCCGATCTTTGCTCTAAGCACATCCAGTAAAGGCAAGAGCTTGGGGCCTGAGAGTCTCCTCGATAGCTTAGCCAGGGATACCCTTAGCGCAGTGGCCTTGGCTGCAATCACAGTGCTCTGCTTGGTGAAACTGCCCCTGGAATCCAAATGGACCCCTAAGTACTTATACGACTGGCCAATTGTGATGCTTTCTTTATTAATTGTCCAGCCTCCACCGCTGTAACGTTTTTTGCCGAACGGAACAACCATCGTTTTTTTCATGTTAATTTCTAACTGGTTGTTGACCGTGTAATGCATTAGGGCGTCAAGGAGTCTCTGGAGCCCCACTCTAGTGAGACTGAACAATGCCAAGTCATCGGCATATAAGAGATTGCTTAATGCCGTGCCTCCTACTTTTGGTGGATGGCTAATTACTTTCTCCAAAGTGCTTGATAGATCAGCAATAAATAGATTGAAGAGAAGGGGGGCCAACACGCATCCCTGTTTGACACCACGAAAGGTCCTGATTTTACGGGAGAGATGTGCGCCAGCCCCTAACTTCACTCGGACCCATGTGTTGGAGTACAGCATGATGATGGGATTCAGGATGTGGTCTGGGATTCCCCACTCCCTCAGTTTTCGCCACAGAGCAGCCCTAGGCACCCTGTCAAATGCTGCTTTGAAGTCAACAAAGCAGCAGAAAATCAGATTTGAATTTGTAAGGGCTTTGTCAATGATGGTAGAGATTGCCAATAGGTTTGTCATTGTTCCTGATTTGGCGGTGAACCCTGTCTGATTCAGGGGAATCAGATTTTTGTCCTTTACCCATTTCATGAGATCCTCCAAAATGAGGCCTGCAAAGTGCTTTGCCTCTATGTCCAACAAGGCAATTAATCTGTAGTTGTTCGGGTTGCCTCGTGATCCAGCTTTATAGATGGGATGGATTATGGCACCTCTCCAAGAATCAGGAATGGTTTGATAGTGCAGGGAGTAATTAAAGAGATTCGATAGCACCTTAGACCAAAAGGGGACGTCGGACTTAAATAGCTTTTGGGGCAGGCCATTAGGGCCTGGTGCTCCGTCTTGTCTCCCTTTCGTCAGTGTTTTGACAACTCTATCTTCAGACATTTCCTCAAATGAGGTAAGCCCCTGCGTGTGATCAGGTGAGGGGTTCGATGTTTTACCCGCGCCAGTGTCAGAAGCCCATATTGGTTCAGGGCAGTCGTGGTGTTCTTGTGCCTGGAAATGCTCTGTCAGATACGTGATCCAGTCTGCTTCCTGGATGTTCGCAGATCCAGAGGATGTTGTGTTTCGGTCGATGTTGTTGACAAGAGACCAAAATATCTTGGAATTCTGTTGTTTACTTTCCCATACCAGTTTGACCCAGAATTGAGTTTCCTGGGCTTTTTTCTCTTGGGTGACAGCCCTCCTGAATGCCTTTTGGGCGTGATGGTATATATCGAGGAAACTGCTGTTCTCTGGAAATTTTAAAGACAGCCTCAATGCGTTATTTCTTGTTCGTTTTAGTGTTTTTATCATGGAGAGGGCTGTTGCTCCTACTGGTGGTGTCCGATTTGGGCCCTGCCTTGTCGCTGGATAAATTCTGATCAAATGTGCGCATAGCTGCGACCATATTGCTGTTGGGGAAACCATTTGATCTACGAGACCCCTGATGAAATCCTTGCTTGTGTTTAAGATGCACTGACAGTTAGACTCACTCCATTTCAGACGTTTTAAGTTGTCGGAGTGTATTCCTTTGTATGTAGATGGAGCCTTTTTGTGAAGAGCTAAATTTATGGCAAAGGAAATGACCAGTGGCCTGTGGTCGCTTTCAGGCCTTGGCAGGACGGAGAAGTTGGCCAGATTGAACAGGAATTCCGAATTGCAAATGGTAAAGTCCAGGTAGGATTTTGCTCTTCCGTTTGACCATGTCCAGTTTGGAGGGGAGTCATTTGCTGATCTTCCGTTCACAACTAGGTACCCTGCGTTGTAAAGTCTTGTCACAGTGACCTCGCCTAATGTATTGAAGGCTTGCGCAGGGGGTTTAGATTGGGGGACCGCCTCAATGATGCTGGTCATGTTGGGACCTTCTAAATCTGCTGTATTCCCTTGGAAAAGGTTGGTGTTAAAGTCCCCTGTGATAATGCGGTCCGAGTTGGGGTATACTGTGGCTATATCTTCCATTATATCGCAGAATCTGGCCAGATGGTCTTTCTTTGTACGAGTGTTAGGGTGAATGTACACATTAATAAGTAAAATCGGTCGTTGTCTGCTCCGTAGGTTAATTTTCACCCCCAGTAGCCAGTCTTCTTTTAAGTGAAGTTGACTGAATTCGCCATTTAGGTTGTTAGATATGTATGTGGACAGCCCGCCTTTAGGGTGGCCAAAGCGGCTGTCCCTCAGTGCCTGTTTCCGATATTCAATGAATCCTTCAATGGGGCGGTCCTCTAATTCCCAAGTTTCCTGCAGGGCAATTGCCACATATTCCCCCAGGAAAGACATAGTGTCTTCGTTTGAGGTTTTATGATGTAGGCCGCAGATATTCCATGAGCATAGTGAAAAGTGCGGCTCCCTCTTACTGCTAACTGCACTGTGCTGTTGTGCCCCTGGCGACGGGAGTGATTTTAATAGATTGTGTGTTTTTTCTGGTGAACCTGGCACAAATGTTCAATTCCTGCTTTTTGTGGCCAATACTGCTGGCAGCCACCTCCAGGCATGGTCTGGTTCTTTTTTTCTCACCGTAATTTCAGGGGATTTGGCTTCTATATCTGACCCTGCGGCATTTTTTAGAACAGATAATGGCCTCCCATGCTCTTTGTTTTTGATGGAGGCCGGCTTGGTAGGTGTAGTTGCACCGGATAGCAGCGTAATTGGATATCCTGGTGTTGAGTAAGGGTGCACTCTGATCCCCCAGTTCCGCAGAGTAGCCTCATGTTCAAGGAAGGCTCCTGCCCAGCCTGCCTGTGTGAAAGTTACAACGGTGACCTCAGAGGGTTGGTTTCCTCGTGGGGGAAGGAATTCAATGATTTTGATGTTGTTCGTGACCAGACCCTCTAGCCCCGGTATGCCTTCCGCTAGCTTCAGCAGATTTGATCTGTTGAGAATATCGTGCCGCCCCTTAGATTTGTACTCGGGGGCTAATAAAATCTGATGACACGATTGGTTGTCATTTCGCTGCTCTGGAGCAGTTGTGGGTTCGAGGGTCGGTTTTTCGATTGTTACATCAAATCTGTTTTTAAATGGCTTTTGTGATGCCCGTTTTGGTTGTGGGGTGTGGCTGATCATGGCAGCTATGTCATTGCAAATGGTTTTGGTGAAACTCAATTTTGTTGCTGAGTTTTCGTTCCCGGGAGGGGGGAGATCCGTTAACTGTCGGGATTTTCCTGCCGCTGTCTCTTGCCCAGTGTAGCTTGACCTAGCTGGGCTCACCATTGTGTTTGTTGCAGGATTACTTCCCTCTGCTTTGGTTGCCGAGACAATTGTTGAAGATCTTGGACTCTGAGGGTTCCTCTCCAGTTCTTGAGTGTGCAAGTCCACAGTTGGGCCGTTCGAGGTTATTATTGAGTTTACCTTTGGGTCCACTGTGCTAAATTCTGTGGAGGATTTCTTGTTTTCGGCTATCAAGAAGATCGGGAAAAAATTCTGATGGGCCAAGTTGGAATTAGCCCTGAGTTTGTTTCTTGCTTTGCGTTGACGTTTGCGTTCTCTTTTGGTGCAATGGGTAATAGGCCCGATCGAGGCTGATGGGGCGGGTAATGAAGCAAGACTGTTAGATCGACCAACCACAGAATTGGCATGCTGGTCTGTGGGCCCGGTTGGAGATGAGAGCGTGCAGTTTTCGACCATCGAGGTCGGTTTTATAGGCGCAATGTGAAGGTGACCATTCATCGATTGAAGGGGGTTGAGTGATCCTGTAATTCCCGCTTCTTCTTCCTTTGTCGCTATACTTTTGTTTCCACAGTCCACCCGTGGTTTGTCCTGTTCTTGGTGTTTGGTGGGTTGCAGTTTAACTGGCACGTGTCCTCCTCTCAGCTGCTTTACTTCCCTGATGACAGTGGAAAGGCAATCTGGGAGCAGGGAGAGGGAGTCAATGATTGGAGAGCAGCAGCATGTTGGTTGAACAAAATTCGCAGATGCTTGTGCCCTTAGAATTAACGAGTTCAGTTGGTCTAATTTGCCGTCGATCCCTGACGTGAAAAGTGCCAGGGTGTTTAATAAATCGACTTGCACCTCTAGTTTAACTGAATGATAATTAAGTGCAGTCACGGTTTGTTGAAGGGTCTGCAGTAGTTGAGGCCAAACACCGGTCTTAGTGTCCTCTTCTACGTTGGATTTGCCTTCCAGGGTGATGCTTGGGCTTGGGGATTCTGAGGAAATCTTAAGGAAAAGAGACAGATCCGACATGGGCTGATCATTTGCTGCCGTCTGCACTGATTCACTATGACATGGAGTCCTTGTGAGGCCAGAGGCCGGAAATAGCTTGAATGAAGGGCTTGAGTCTGTTGGTGCTGTTAATATTTTTGTTGTTGGCGAAGTAAGCGAATCTAAAGAGGAGTAACTGCCGTTGCATTGTACTGGGCCAACTTGTCTGTGAATTTCCGCCGTCGTTGTTTGCTGTGGACGGCCCGTGAATGGCTTAAGTAGGGGGTGTAGGAGTTGTGGCAGCAAGGGGGAGGTCTCAGTTAAACCCATAATGTCTTCCAGCTGCAGTTGCGGTGGGGGGACTGCCCTGTTGTCGTCTACCAGAGGGGTGAGAGGCTTCTCTGATTGTAGAGGAACGTTTTGGGAATTTTCCATTTTGAGGTTGGTGCAGGTAGACCCAAAAGTGTAAACCCCTGACGGCTCTTTTGTTGGGATTGTGTTGAACACCCCGTTTTGCGGTGGTACTTTAAGGTCAAACCCTAGATGGCCAGAAGTTGAAAGAGTTGTTGCTTCCAAGGTTTGCGGGTGTTGCTCTAATAGTTGTGTTAATTCTGTTGGTTCTGTTGTTTTTGATGGAGACTTTCTAAAGTAGTCCCGTAAAGTTAGGCTCTTAGGTTTTTGAGGTTTTGATGTGTGCTTAGCGAAGACCTGAACCCCGGCTGCGTCTAGTTGCCTGGACTTCCTTCGTTTGGGTGCAGTATACTTTCTTTCTTTGCCAGATCTCATTGCTCCAATATGGGCTTAATGAAGCAGAGATATTGGGCCCAAGGTTTCCAGTAGTGCTTAGTCCTTAGTGGCTCCAAACGGCAAGGGTCAGAAGACGACCGGCAAGTTCAGCAGTCAAGTGAAAGCTTTCAGGTGAAAGCTTGCCCTTTCCCTTTCCTTAAAGCTCTCCCTTGTCCGTGTCCGAGTGGGGACACACCAATGCACTGATGCACAATTACTATGTCCCTGACCCCCCGGGATCGGTGGTTGAATCTTATGGGGTCTAGCAGGGTCCAATTAAGACTGACGAATCCGGCCTGGAGTAGTGAAACTGAGCAGATAAGGCTGAGGTAAGGCTAAGAGTGTGTATGATGATGAGTAAGGGAGCATATATAACTTGTGCAAGAGGAACGGCTAGCTAGGCTAACTAGGCGAGCTGAGGGCTAGTTGAACGTGTCTCGGGCTCCTTTACCACTTCTGGCACTCCCGCCGCCTCTGCTTCTACTACCACGTCTCTTGGTGCTCCTGGCTACTCCTAGTGCTCCTGGTTGCTCCTCCTTGATCCTGTCCTGCCCTGCTTATACTCGACTTGGTGCTCAGAGCTCAGGGGTCAGAGCTCGAGATACTGGAATCGAGGCGGATGCTAAGTGCAGGTGCAGATACTAGGTGCTGTGACGCGGATGAAGGGGGGGGGAGGGGCCGCATGCAGCAAGTTAGTTAGCTAGCGCAGGTGCCAGAAGATCTGCTAGCTGCTAGCAATGCTTGACCCCCCCTCCCTGCGCTGCGCTTGCACCAACCTTCAGGCTCCAGTAATCCACCTCCTTTTTTTTTTTTTTTTTGGTCTGCTGGTGCAGTGCCCGTCAGCATCCGTCCTTCAGAGCCGTTGCAGGGGGCCTGGCCTCGCCACGGAAGCGCTAGAGAGCCACTGGAGAGCCTGCAGGCTTTGCAGCGTTTTTTCTGCCTGCCTGCCTGCTCCAACTTACTCCCTCCGGCTCAATGTTCGCTCAATGTTCGCTTTGACGGCCCTTTTCGGCGACCGGGTGATGCTGGGCACGGTTTCCGGTCTAGCGTGGAACGCTTCCCTCTGCCTTGCCAGCGCAGAGAACGCGGGGCGAGGAGTCCGGCAAACGGGGCACCCCCGCGACCCTCCGCTGCTCACTGCTCACTGCTAGTGATGTTGACTCCCCCTGGTTGCCGTCCTATCCACAGCACCACCCAGAGGTTTTTCTCTCCTCAGCGCCTCGGTACCTGAAGCCGGGTGCTGGGAGCCGGGTGCTGGGAGCCGGGAGCCGGGAGCCGAGAACCGGAGGGGTCGGGAGCCGAGGGCCGGGAGCCAGCCTGCGGGTCGAGTGCCAAGGCCCTCCTGTGCTCCTGTACTGTCCGGAGCACTAGCGGGGGTGCAAGGTGCAGGGTTCGGCTCAGTTGTTGCTGCTTAGCTGGCTCGGCTGACTCGGCTGGCTCCGCTCGGCTCGTGGTGGAGGACTGGCGTTCTGGCGTCCGCATGCGCGTGCTGCTCTCTGCTGCTCTCTACTGGGAGACTTCAGAGGGGTGGAAAAAAGGTTAATTCACAAGCAAAATCACATAAAACGTGATAAATTCCCAAACAAACAAACAGAGAAAAGACACTCTCTGTGCACCAGGGCCTGCACACTCCTCTTGCCACTGGTGGTTGGGTTCTCACTCGGTCCTCACCCCCCCACCCCCGACTGGCCTCTCCTAGCTGATATTGGGATCTCCCGCTTCCTGCGCATGAGACCGCCTCCATACAATACTGGCAGCCTGTACGGGAGACCACGACGGTGTAAACCTCATGGCCTACACCTGGCCTTGGACCTCCCCATGCAGTTGCGCCAGCTAACGTCCCAGGAACTTGAACGTAGATGCACACGGTGGGTCCAAACTGCCCCCTCTGGGAGACTGGATAGCCATGGGGAAGGACAGAGGGGCGAAACCCCCGTCCCAGACCCGTATGGAACAGTATGTGGTCAGTGGTCCCGGTCATGGTGAGCCCGTCCCCCCCCCCCCCATGTGGCCGGCCTCCCGGGGGTGACCTGGCTACCATCCTGCAGGCCATGAAGGCTTGTCAAGATTCCATGGAGACCAGAATCGGGGAGGTATGGGTTGACATGGCCCTCATCCACCAGGACCTCCGCACCGCAACTGCTCGCATTACGGAGAAAGAAACTCGCCCTTCTGAGGTCGAAGATGATGTTTTAACTCTTAAGCTGCTATCCCATACCACTGATCTTCATAGATGGGCTCAAGATGCAGAAAACCAATTACGTTGAAACAGTCTCCGCCTGTTGGGCTTTCATTAACCCTCGCAAATGAATACCTTCATCGAAGACTGTATCAAGTCATGGACACCCCCAAATGCCCTGTCCTCATGGTTTGTGGTGGAACTGGCCCACGGTTCTCTAGCTCCCAGGCCGCCACCGGGAGCCCCACACCGGCCAATCATCACGAGGATCCTAAACTTCAGAGATCACTATGCCATCTTGCACGAAGCCCGTTCCCGACCTGAGCTGTTCCACAAAGATGCCAAAATAATGATCTTCCCCGATTACACCAAGGAAGTGCAGGCCCAAAGGAGATCAACCCTCCATGTAACACAAAAACTGCAGAACCTCTATCTGCCCTATAGACTCCTCTTTCCTGCCTGGCTCAAGGTGATTTTCCAAATAATTCATACTTTGACATGCCGTAGGCGGCATGGACCTGGGCGACTGAGGAATGCCCAATCCGCCCAGTGAAGGGTGCCCCCCCCCAACTGACCCTCAGAAAGAGGGACGGGTGGGAGGACCTGCGGGCTCCTGAGGGCAATGCACTGAGTCTCGGAAAAGGCGCCACGCCCATGCCGCCCCAAGAGCCTTCTAGACTTCCTGAAAATTCTGATGGATCTGACTTGTCACCTGCAGAGGGCCTCATTGACTCTCCAAAACCAAACTTTGATGACACTGACCTCTCATGCAGCCCCCGAATTTGATTCCAAGCACAACCAATAATATTGACTTGAACTAGAGGAATGCCAATCGTTAAATGTAGAGGGGCCCAACACGTTTCCCTTACACCATGCCTTAATAGTTAGTCTCTTCACAATCCTAATCTCAGTTTACTGAGCGACAGATGCTTCAATTGGGGAAGTATGGTGAGTGGGTCTGGTTGGGAGTTTCGGCAGGAACTGTTCTCAGTTCTTTTGTTTGTATTATTTTGTTTCTTTGCATCACTGTGTACAAAATACGTGAAGCGCCCCCGGGCGGCCCTCGTAGTGAGTCTGAACGCGCCCAATTGCTCCCAAGGTCTAAACACTCGGAGCAACTAGGCTTCCCAGACCTTAGGCCCGCACGTCGTTATGTCACCGTAATGCCACAGCCAGGTAGTGGAGGTAAACCCCTTAGAGTCCTTTAATGGAATGTTAATGGACTCCTAAATAAAATTCAACGAACAACGATTTTAAAATATGCACAAAGGGTCATTCCATATGTCCTGTTACTCCAAGAGACGCACCTGATCGGTAACCAATATCCCTTCCTAGCACGCCAGGGCTTTGACAGTGTTTGGCACTCCTTGTTCTCTAGAGGAGCTTGAGGAACGGTGATCCTTTTGCGACGCTCTCTCCCCTTCAAGCCTTTCTACACAACTAGCGATCCTCTGGGCTGATTCATAACCCTCACATGTACCCTTGGTGATACCACTATCAACTTAATGTCACTGTATGCCCGCCCCCCCCCCCCCCAGTGAACCTTGACTCCACTCTCTGGGACACAGTTGTGATAATATCCTCTCTCCCCCAGGGTACGACAGTGAAAGGGGGAGATTTCAATGCTGTCCCAGAACCCGCCAAAGATACCACAGGTATGCCATCTTCCCACAGAATGCTAGGTGCCAGGCGTTTCGGAGATTGGGCTACCAAACTGGGCCTCTGCGACGTCTTGCGAACCTGGCACCCTAGTACACCACAATATACCCACACATCTGCAGCACACCACACCCACTCTCGTATTGACCTTATCTTCATGCCTGCCCCGGATTGTAGGATGGTCAATATAATCCAAATCCTGGCACAAGGGGTTTCAGATCACTCCCACTTCTCCTGCGAGTTGGGGGCTCCACAGGAGCTTTATTGCCCATATGGAGACTAAACACCTGGTTCCTTCAGGACCAAAAATATATACAGGGGATCGAGGGAGAACTGAAAAACTACTTCCACACCAATGAGGGCACAGTGCAACTTCACAGCACACTGTGGGAGGTGGGCAAAGCCAAGATCCGCGGGTATGCCAAGGGGTTCCTTAAACACAGACAGGCCCCAGACTGTCACCCCTCTCAGCTCGAGGCCAGGGCTCTCTGACTCGAACTGAATGCGGCCATGATGAACGGGGAGGCGGCGTGCCGGCAGCTCCACTTAGTACGTGAAGAGATCAAAACCACTTCTCTTGAATCTGCTAAATCGATTTGGAGGTCCACGGTGGCCTGAGTGTATGGATGGCGAGACAAGAATGGCAAATTGCTTCATTGGCTCGCCACCCATCCCCTGGCCAACCGAATTATCCCTGAAATTTGCGATGCACCGGGGCAAACCTTGCGTGCTCCTGCTGAAATCACGCGCATGTTTGTGAACTACTACGCAACACTGTACTCCACAGATCACTCGCATACATTAGCTGCCAGCTCCCTCTTCCTCCAGGGTGTTCATCTTCTGCAGCTCCCATGGATGAGCCCATCACAATCGAGGAGATCGGTGAAGCGATCTCGTCACTCCCATACCCATAAGACTCCTGGTCCAGATGGTTTCCCTGCAGAATACTACGCAGCATTTCGGGAAATCCTGACCATACACCTTCTTGTATAACCAACAAGGTATGAAGTTCCTAATGAGATAAGCAGGTAGAGGTCAGATAAAACAGGGGGGATAGTGTATCCTAATGTGTGAGGAAACGTAAGGTCAGAAGAAAGGGATTCTTCCTTTTCAGATAAAGACCCACACCCAACAAGCGGGTGTCTTGCTTCATCATCGGGCCTGCTCCTACTAGTGTCGGCAAAGCAATACCCGATCAGTAGCCCCTTAAAGGGACCTACTTGGTGGAGAACTTTTTTCAATCCGTTGGGTGCAGTGCATGTGAGGGCCCTAGTTATAAATATGAGTGTAGGTGATGATAAGGTGTATGTGTGGGTTAAAACAGGGAGCAGTGGTACACTCAGAACAATTTTAATGAGATGTGGCCATTGCCCTGGTAAAAACTAAAGGACGCATCCTCCCACTGTAAGGTGTGTGGGGATGTGTGCTATTGTATTAGGTCGACATGTTTCTTGCCTTTATTCTAGTGATGGCAATTCCTCAGGACCAATTAAAAATGATCTACCTACACTTTTTGGTAGTGGTCAAGACCCCAATGAGGTGAAAATATGACCACCTGTACAGCACCCTAAAAAGTGGCACTAGTAGATCTAACCCAACCCCAGTTGAGTCGAGAACATGTGGCAACCTGTTCAGGTGGAGGCAGACACTAAGTTTGTAGTGTTGGTTTTTCAGTACAAGGATCATCTGTATCCTACCCCGGTGCTCCTTCCAGACTGGGACCCTACCCCGGCGCTCCTTCCGGCACTGTCAGAAGCATTCCCTATCAGGAGGGAAACCTGACTGGGATGCCCGCTCTCCGCTTTCCTATTTGCACTTGCAATAGAGTGCCTCACTTGTCTCATTCAGGCTGATGAACTGATGCAGGGATGGCGCTGGCAGGGCTCACATGAGGATCGGATTGCCCTATACGTAGAGGATGTCCTGCTCTTTCTAGCCGACTCGGCCCATTCTGGACCGAGGTGCCTCCAGATCCTCCATTCTTTTGAGACAGCGTCAGACTTACGCCTTAACCCAGTGAAAACTACCCTAGTGCCCCTTCATGCATCAAGAGAATGTGTGGAGGAGCAAACAACTACCCCCTGCATAGACTCTCGTGTAATATCTCGGAATCTGGCTAGCGCTTCTCTTGGAGCTGACTTCGTCCCTCAATGTTGACTGTTAGAAACGGGACCCCCGGCTGGCCAAGGCTCCTGCCAAAGTCAGTCAGGGATCACCATTTCTAAGTCAGGGCAAGGGAGTTACACACCAAGATAACCCCTGCTCACCCTCTAGGTAACGTGGCGCGAGCAGCAAGGCTAATCTCGGAGGCGATGTGTAAAGCGTTTGCGCGCGCACCCAGCAACAACACCCAAGGCCCACCACAAAGGAAACTCCACACAAGGTTATATCAAAAATAGCCTTTGTATTATAATAAAAACACATTAGATAACACCACACACTTTTACAATGTACCAACAGGCACGGACAGAATTTACAAGGGATTATGTACAGGACAGGGCCACCTGGACCACTGTCAGGGGTATGCACTTTTAGAATTAGCACTTGTAGGTATAACACTTAGCACATAGACATATAATGACTGTAGCATTAATAATAGTAAATGTAGCACACAACCAGTAATTACTGGTAAAGGGTAAATACCTCCTGCGCAACCCTAACCACTGTAGGAAAATCACGCAGGGAACTAGGACCTTATTATCAGGACCTATAGGAACATAAACAATCACCTAAGCAAGTCACATTTAGCAAAGGTAATAAAACATAAACAATCCTCTAAGCAGGTCACTTTTAGCAAAAGGGAAGAAACATAAACAATCCTCTAAGCAGGTCACTTTTAGCAAAGGGGATAAGACATAAACAATCACCTAAGCAGGTCACTTTTAGCAAAGGTAATAAAACATAAACAATCCTCTAAGCAGGTCACTTTTAGCAAAGGGGAATAAAACATAAAACACATTGCACATGAGGCATTAAAACACATTCAGAGGTGCAGGTAGAACATTTGCGCAGGAATCATATTAGCACGTAAACCATAAATTGCGCAAGGTGCACATGGCACAACACTAGAACTGTCCCCCAGGCCAACTAGCCTCGCAAGGGCTGAAATGCCCTTAGTCCAAAATGTCAAGGCAGGCTGCGCAGGCAGCAAAGAACAAACTTAAACGGGGCAACTGTCCACTAAGTGCTTGACAGTTGTAAATCAATGATGGGCCAGCGTTGGAGCCTCGTGGGCTCAAGAACAATGGTGGGGCAAAACACAGTGTGGGAGCCACGGGGCTCTAACCAACTAACTCGCCCCCAAGAGCCTCGCTGGGCTCTAAAACAAATATGGCACTTAAGAGCTTCTGCGCTCTAAAACAATGAGGTGGGCTGGAGCCTCTCGGGGCTCAAAGAGCAAGGTGACGTCTGAAGCCTCTCGGGGCTCGAAGACCAAGTGTGGCATCGCTGAGCCTCTCGGGCTCTAAGTAAAGAAAATGCCCCCAGAGCCTCTCAGGGCTCTAAATCAACTGTGGCCCAAGAGCCTCTCAGGGCTTGACGAACAATGAGGCCGCCTGAGCCTCTGCGGCTCGTCAGACAAGAACAGAGCCCGGAGCCTCGTGAGAGCCTCTCCTGCTCTCAGGGACCAAATGCCCCCAGGATCGTCAGAGTCTCGCTCGGGGGACTCGGGGTAGAACTGAGCCTCCCCCCCCACACTTAGGATTACGCCCGGAGCCCCCTTGCACTCACCAGGACTTCTGCTGCGGCGGCTCTGGTGCCGCGGGTGGGGCTCCTCTCCCTCTCCAGGCAGCATGGGGCTCACAGGCAGACCGGGGCTCTCCCTTGCTCATGGGAGCCCCGGTGGGGACGTCACTACTTCGGCCCGAGTTTAGGCTGGGCACTTGCGGGTCGTGACTGTAGTCCAATCACAGCGCGGCACCGGGGGAACAGAGGCGGGACTTCCGGGTCGCCGTAGGCAGCGCGGCGGCCCGGCTGGGTCACCTGGGCTGCGGCGGTGATAGCACGGGGCAATGCCGGGTGGGCACTGGCTTTAAATAGCTAAATAAGAACGGGGCAAATAAGCGGCAAGGTCCGCGGCAGCACGAAATGCAGAGTGGGCACCTGCCTGGACCATAAAGCGCTCCCCCAAGCTAGATAAAAATAAGAGCGCTCCCAGCGCTTATCAGTGAAAATAAAGCGTTCTCAGCGCTAAAGGAAAGGTAAAGCGCTCCTCAGCGCCAGCAGGGCATCTCAGCGCTCCCCAGCTCTGAAAGGCAGGAGAGAGCGCCCTCAAGCCCAAAGTCCTTAGGCAGGCAGGGGGGCAAGGCTGGGCCCAGAGCCAGCTCACTGGGTCTCCAGACAGGGAGACAATCCAAGTGGCGGTCCTCCTGGCCCCAGCAACAGCAGCAGCCCCCTCAGGATCCTGGAACAGAGCAGAATAAATTGTAAGGGGACACAGCCCCTTCTTATACCACTAAATCCTTTGTCTCGGGGTGCAGGGTGGGGGGAAACCAGTTGCAGCTGGTTTTGGGAGCACCCTTGATGGCTCAACCACCCCTTTCATTCACTGGGGAGGCTAGGGTCGTTAGACGTACCACAGGGGGGGAGCCAGCATTGTGTGGGGAAAGCCCAGCCCCATCAGGAACCAGGTGCAGCCCTCCCTCACATCACTCAGGCTGATCTCTCCACTCACTCCTGGGCAGACCCATCCAGACTTCCTGGAGCCAGGCTTGCCAGCCAGCTCCAGCTAATCACGCTCCAGCACCCTCACTGCACACACACATCAATGTCTAGAAGTGGCACTTCCCCACTAGACACATACAAGCCGCACATACCATTACGCAGCATTCACTCTCACAAGTTCGCACATACCAAACTCGAGCCTGCACTCCCCACGCATCAGGAACTAACATGGACACACACATTCCCCATGCATTCCTATGGGAGGGCAGGCCAGCCTCACTACACGCACGCACTTTACTCTGGGACACAGGGAAAAAGTGCGCAGAGACCCAAAAAATCACTAACACAGATCACATACTAAAAGCAAAAAGATTAGGGGTGAACCTGCCAGAAGGGCCAAGTCCAACACAACCCCCTTCCAGCCATAACGCAGGGCAGACCAATCACCACCGTGATGGACTTCCCTGCTTGGGGCGATAAAACACGGACGCGGGCCCGCAACTGCAGGGACTCCCTCCTGTTTTACGCCACGGTGAACCCCTGGGGTTCCTTCTAAAACTACTGTAGGGACTAACTGGGCTACCCCACTGGTACTCTCCAGCTGTCCTCGGCCAGGACCAGGCCCTAGGCCACCCAGGTGCCACTGGTTCCTGCCTACTCACAGAGTGGGGGGTAGTAACCCCTGGCACATAGTAGCCATTCTCCACCCTTCCTGTCTGCAAGACAGGGCTAGACTGCCACTGGTTCTCCATCCTAGGGTCTACAACCTCAGGCGGACCAGGAGTCTCAGGGAAGGCTCTCCTCCCCCTACCTCTTCTCCTAGGGTTCCTCCTCCTCCTGCGAGGGGTACCCTCAAAACACCATTCTCCCAACCTAGGGTTTAACCCCTCAGGTTGCACCGGGGTCAGAGGTGGGCTCTCCCACCCTCTGCACCCCCTTCCAGAGTCCTGCTCCCTCCCAACCGGGGCGGTACCTCTGGAAGAAGAACTGGTCAGGACACTGATTACAGTAGTCCCATCCTTCAGGTCAGGCTGATCCTGAACCTGGCCTTCCAACCTCTGGTCTAAAACCTTCAGTGGAACAATCGCCTGGCACTCCAGGACTTCTGGGGACTCACATACTATTCCCCAATCACTCCTTTCGCTGGACTCCTGTATCCTCCCTACCGGAGCGGTACTGCCAGACTTTAGAACAATAGAAGCTCCGCTTACAGATGCTCCAGGTCCTCCACACACTAGGAGACCTCCCTCAAGTGAACTAACAGGTAAGCTTAGGTTCCCATCCTGGTGTTCCCTAAAGAAACCATCCAGGCTCTGAGGCAGGGCTTCGGGCGTCTGGGGACTCTCGGTCTCACACTTACTCCCGCTCCACGGAGACAGGCAGTAAGCCCCTATACCCTCCTCAGTATACTGGGACCTAGCTGGGCTACACTGACCCTCCTCCACTACGCTGGGCTGGAGGACACCTGACCCACTATTGTTGGAATCACTCACTAATGACTCCAGAGAACCTCTCGCACTGTCCCAGCGATCTGCTTCCTTTGCAAGCTCCTCTGAACAAGGAGACCCATATTCCAACAGGTGTTGGCGCAACTCTGGACAACAACCACTGAGGAACTGTTCTTTGAGAATCATTCCGTGCAATACTTCAGACTCGCCTTTCGTGTGAGCCTTTTCCCAATCAAACAGTGCTCCACAACATTCATCCTCAAAGTCTTCCCAAGACTGGTGAGACAGTTTCCTAAGTCTCCTGAACTTCAAGCTGAACTCCTCTTCTGAGGAAACAGGTACCAGACTCGGGGAACTGGGAGTGGGACTTTCTACACTGAAATTTAAATAGCTGCCACCACTGGACTCAATCCTCCCTGGGGAATCCAGAAAATTAAAACTGTGCACAGGGGATAGTCTATCCTCCAGGGCTGCTCTCTCACGGATGATGGCCCTTTTCTCCTCCTCTATCCTCTCCTGCGCTAAGACCCTCTCGATCTCTAGCTGTTGCTTCTTAACACCCAGCTGCGCCATAGCCTGGGCATGCTCTAACCTGAGCTGTTCCATCACTAGCTGATACTCCCTTTCTTTCTCCCTATCTTCCCACTCCTCTGGGGACAGGACAAGGGATGGGGCGCTGGTACTGACACTGGACCCAGCAAGGGACTCCCTACCTATGGGGTCCTCACTATCTGCTGGTGCCCATTCACTGTCATCCTCATCATCAGAATCTTCAGGGCTCCCCACAGACCCACCACCCTCATGGCGTTGAGGCCCGGGCCCTTTCCTCACTGCACTCAAGATCCCATTGATCCTTTTGCCATAGGATCAGGCTGCTCCAAAGTTCAGACTGAGTATCTGACTCATCCACCCCTATGTCTCTCTCTTCACAGAATCTGACCAACTCCAACATACTGTATCTAAACAGATCACAGAAATCAAAAGTAGGCTCCATTTTGGCGGACGTTCTGAAGAAGAGTTTGACACAGGGAACCTGGAGGTCTGAGCTTAACAGGAGTACACAATTACAAAAATTCAGCAAGATTCCTATCTCAGAGAACATGCACTCCTCTGTCCAGTCTAACACACCACTCAGTCACACACACACCCCCTCGGTAAGGCAGTTTCTACCACCCCTGATTTCTCAACCTGACCATAAGCGACACAGGTACCAATCTGGGAGCAGGGCGGGGAACAAATGTACTGGACACAATTATAAAATGACACCTTTCAGGAGAAGAAATACTTGAACTTCACCAAAAAACAATAATCCCCAAAATGTGGTTATCTAAAAATGCAGAGCTTTGTAGTGTGGCCTGTCGCCACTGTGGTACAGCGTAAGCGCAAGTCCAATCCGCACCGCTTGCCACCAATGTTAGAAACGGGACCCCCGGCTGGCCAAGGCTCCTGCCAAAGTCAGTCAGGGATCACCATTTCTAAGTCAGGGCAAGGGAGTTACACACCAAAATAACCCCTGCTCACCCTCTAGGTAACGTGGCGCGAGCAGCAAGGCTAATCTCGGAGTCGATGTGTAAAGCGTTTGCGCGCGCACCCAGTAACAACACCCAAGGCCCACCACAAAGGAAACTCCACACAAGGTTATATCAAAAATAGCCTTTGTATTATAATAAAAAACACATTAGATAACACCACACACTTTTACAATGTACCAACAGGCACGGGCAGAATTTACAAGGGATTATGTACAGGACAGGGCCACCTGGACCACTGTCAGGGGTATGCACTTTTAGAATTAGCACTTGTAGGTATAACACTTAGCACATAGACATATAATGACTGTAGCATTAAAAATAGTAAATGTAGCACACAACCAGTAATTACTGGTAAAGGGTAAATACCTCCTATGCAACCCTAAACACTGTTGGAAAATCACGCAGGGAACTAGGACCTTATTATCAGGACCTATAGGAACATAAACAATCACCTAAGCAAGTCACATTTAGCAAAGGTAATAAAACATAAACAATCCTCTAAGCAGGTCACTTTTAGCAAAGGGGAAGAAACATAAACAATCCTCTAAGCAGGTCACTTTTAGCAAAGGGGATAAGACATAAACAATCACCTAAGCAGGTCACTTTTAGCAAAGGTAATAAAACATAAACAATCCTCTAAGCAGGTCACTTTTAGCAAAGGGGAATAAAACATAAAACACATTGCACATGAGGCATTAAAACACATTCAGAGGTGCAGGTAGAACATTTGCGCAGGAATCATATTAGCACGTAAACCATAAATTGCGCAAGGTGCACATGGCACAACACTAGAACTGTCCCCCAGGCCAACTGGCCTCGCAAGGGCTGAAATGCCCTTAGTCCAAAATGTCAAGGCAGGCTGCGCAGGCAGCAAAGAACAAACCTAAACGTGGCAACTGTCCACTAAGTGCTGGACAGTTGTAAATTAATGATGGGCCAGCGTTGGAGCCTCGTGGGCTCAAGAACAATGGTGGCGCGAAACACAGTGTGGGAGCCACGGGGCTCTAACCAACAAACTCGCCCCCAAGAGCCTCGCTGGGCTCTAAAACAAATTTGGCACTTAAGAGCTTCTGCGCTCTAAAACAATGAGGTGGGCTGGAGCCTCTCGGGGCTCAAAGAGCAAGGTGACGCCTGGAGCCTCTCGGGGCTCGAAGACCAAGTGTGGCGTCGCTGAGCCTCTCGGGCTCTTAGTAAAGAAAATGCCCACAGAGCCTCTCAGAGCTCTAAATTAACTGTGGTCCAAGAGCCTCTCAGGGCTTGACCAACAATGAGGCCGTCTGAGCCTCTGCGGCTCGTCAGACAAGAACGGAGCCCGGAGCCTCGTGAGAGCCTCTCCTGCTCTCAGGGACCAAATGCCCCCAGGATCGTCAGAGTCTCGCTCGTGACTCATATGGATGGCTCGTATGTGACCCATGTTTTACCATCTTGTGAACCCCATGCTGCCTCCATATTATTATCTCAGTCCTAGCAGCCATTGTTAAATCTGCTCTGCAGGCTATCATGCATCATTATAACGGTTTGTGTGTGAATGTTAAAATAGTGTACTGATTGAGGTTGTGAGTGAGAATATTTGCTGTGGATGACTGTGGGAGCGTGTGGGACTTGAATAGATGTATGTCATTGTAAATATTGTATAGCACTTAATATCTCAGATTCCAAATGAACTGGCATTTTATATGTTTTTCCTAGCTCCTATGTTGAGTTTTTTACACCTAATTCAGCTTAATCAATGATCAATAAAATATATATTTTTCCTTAAAAGATGTATGTCTATCTGTGCCCGCTCTGATATGTAACTTCTTGTCACCCTTATTTAAATATAAGGATCTCCTAGTGGGACCTTTAAACTGACCCTGGCAGGGTTTCTTGTTGTTCTATTCAGCAAATAAGCGGCAAGGTCCGCGGCAGCACGCAAAGCAGGGTGGGCACCTGCCTGGACCATAAAGTGCTCCCCCAAGCTAGATAAAAATAAGAGCGCTCCCAGCGCTTATCAGTGAAAATAAAGCGCTCTCAGCGCTAAAGGAAATGTAAAGCGCTCCTCAGCGCCAGCAGGGCATCTCAGCGCTCCCCAGCTCTGAAAGGCAGGAGAGAGCGCCCTCAAGCCCAAAGTCCAGCAAAGTCCTTAGGCAGGCAGGGGGGCAAGGCTGGGCCCAGAGCCAGCTCACTGGGTCTCCAGGCAGGGAGACAATCCAAGTGGCGGTTCTCCTGGCCCCAGCAACAGCAGCAGCCCCCTCAGGATCCTGGAACAGAGCAAAACAAATTGTAAGGGGACACAGCCCCTTCTTATACCACTAAATCCTTTGTCTCAGGGTGCAGGGTGGGGGGAAACCAGTTGCAGCTGGTTTTGGGAGCACCCTTGATGGCTCAACCACCCCTTTCATTCACTGGGGAGGCTAGGGTCGTTAGACGCACCACAGAGGGCGGAGCCAGCATTGTGTGGGGAAAGCCCAGCCCCATCAGGAACCAGGTGCAGCCCGCCCTCACATCACTCAGGCTGATCTCTCCACTCACTCCTGGGCAGACCCATCCAGACTTCCTGGAGCCAGGCTTGCCAGCCAGCTCCAGTCAATCACGCTCCAGCACCCTCACTGCACACACACATCAATGTCTAGACAACGAGACACAAACAAGCCGCACATACCATTGCGCAGCATTCACTCTCACGAGTTCGCACATACCAAACTCGAGCCTGCACTCCCCACGCATCAGGAACTAACATGGACACACACATTCCCCATGTATTCCTCTGGGAGGGCAGGCCAGCCTCACTACACGCACGCACTTTACTCTGGGACACAGGGAAAAAGTGCGCAGAGACCCAAAAAATCACTAACACAGATCACATACTAAAAGCAAAAAGATTCGGGGTGAACCTGCCAGAAGGGCCAAGTCCAACATTGACCCATTGTTCAAACAAAGGACGACCTTCGTCGTTGGCAGTCGCTTCCACTCAACCCCCTTGGTAGGAATGCCCTGTTTAAAATGATGGTTCTGCCCGTCTTCTGTATGTTCTCCAGAAACTCCCGCTCCACCTTCCCCACAGTTGGTTCCGTTGGTTGGGTGGGGTAACCACGACTTTCCTCTGGGGGGGGCTTGAGATCGCGACTGCCCTTGTACATTGCCAGCGGGCCTCATATGATGGGGGAATATGGATGACAAACCCCTTCCTGTACTATCCCATCTCCTGGTGATTCACGACTGGTTTAATGATGGTTGGTCAGATCCCGCTTACCGACTGTAACTGGGCTCCAATTCCTCACACTTTACCAGCAGTAATGCTTACGGTCCTCCTTGCATGGCGGCACACCCAAAGGGATGCTAAAATTAAACTACAAATGCCTGTCTGGCATGGGAATTGGCTGCTGTAGGTTGGGACACTGGTAGGCTTCCAGAAGTGGGACCAGATAGGCATCACTGGCTTGGGGGATGTATGGAGGAATGAATATTTGTCCTCCTTCCGGTAACTGCAGTAAACATACTCCCTACATTCGACTGAATTCTGCAAATACCTCCAGATGCGACATGCACTTGCCCTCCACATTCCCGACCACACAGCATTCCCAGAATTTAGTCAGTTGGAAGCTAAGCTCCTCATAGGATTCGCTGGGCACACTGGATTGGCCCTTTGGAGGAGGAGGATTGGAGAGATGCACTGATGGCCCCTAGGGTGCTCACCATATCGGCTAGGCTCCGCCTCAGTCAAATCTACTATCTCCATTGTGCAAGCAGGATTCTTCCTGACCCCAAAATGCCCCCTCTGTGATGATGACCTAGACGATTTTTACCACATGGTCTGGTCTTGTGTCATTCTCTCCAAATACTGGACGTCGATCGTGGCTGAACTAAGTAGCATACTGGGTTGGGTGGTCCCTCTTAGTCCTCTTGCCATTCTCCTAGGGGTGATGGAGGGGTTAGATGGTTCACGTACTGATAAATTGTTCTTAGGGACTGCCATTTTAGAGGCTAGGATAGACATTGCAGTGACCTGTAAGGACTTGACATATCCCTCCATCGCAAAGTGGCATGGAGGAGTGGGCTGGTGTGCCATCCAAGAAAAATCTGTGTATGAGGCACAAGGCTGTCCGGCCAACGTATCTGGGACAAATGGCTGGGCTTGCTGGGTTGATATTTCCAGCAGGAAATGTTTGAAACTTTGGGGAACAATATGGGGCTTGTCTATCATAAGATAAAATGGGGGGACAGTTCAACAGATGCACTGAAACACTTTATATGTCATGGTGATCCCCTCTTTTTTTGTTGCTCATAAAAACCAATAAAATTGTTTATTAAAAAAAAAGAAGATTGCTGTTAAAAGCATAAAAGCGAAGAAAGAACGTATAATTCTCGAGCCCCTAGACCTGACATATAATTAGCCTCTGCAAAACACCACTATGTCCAGAAGGTTAAACTTATATATGCAGATGCTTTAAGATCTCCCAAAACTCCTATTAAATAGGCCTGCTCCATTCATTTTGCTGTGTGCATTGACTGAGCTAAACATACTTGAAAGGCACTGGTAAAAATAGTTTTAAAGTGTTCACAGCTTCCACATCCTGTAGCAAATCAATGACTCCTTTTGCCTACTCTCCATTTGGCTCTCTGTGTGTGTTTGGTTTTTTTAAGATGGTGGACAACATACAATTATTTTTTTCAAGGCCGCATCTCACCGAACCTCATTAGCATCATTAGAATAGCTTTCTCACATTCTCTTCGCTCAGAGCCTCATGCACTTTCCATAGAGCCAAAGCATTCTGGTTCTTTTGTGGAACCATGTGCAGCTATTATTCTCCTACATCTGAAATATTTCCTGACGACTAAAAAAAGTCTATGATCATTCCAATCCTCAAGAAACCAGATGCTGATCCCACTAGTTGAGGCAACTTCTACCCTATTGCTTTACTTCTTTTCCTGGCCTAAAATCATTGAGTACGATGTCAGCCAGCAATTGTCACATTATGTGGAGGAAAATAAGCTTCTTATTTGATCTTATGGGGTTCCTTCCACTCACACAATGGAACCCAGTCTCTTTGCCATTACTGATGACACCCTTTTCACTGTGGACCAAGCATCAATGCTGTTTTGCGTACGCCATGCCGGAGAGGCTGGCCGGACGAGACCAGTCCAGGTAACACCATTGTTCCAGATGTCAAGTAGAACTTATAGATTTTTTTTTCCATTCGGCCTGGATCTCTCCTCCTGTGCAGTGCTTCTGGAAAGATGTGATTGGCATGATTTCTGAAATGATTGGCATTACCGTTGAATCACTCCCACTGACTGCCCTGCTGGAATGCGTCAAGATGATATCACCTGAAATCTGAGAATAGCTATGAATTGGTGAGGAAAATACGCCAGAAGAAGGAAGACTGGTTGCAAGGCCTGTTAAAGTGCAATGATAATGAGGTGTATGTCACTCTCCAATCCTCTATCTCACAACCCAGAAATATCTGGAGCCCACTATGATTCTACCCTACTAATCTTACAAGTTACGAGAATGCATCCATGACAAACTCAGTGAAGTTACACTTATGATGAGTCGTACAGCACTGTGCCCACTACATCGAATACAGGTTCGGTACACTATGAGGTGTGTAATAGGCGTTGCTCACCAAGTTTACCCTGTTTCTATCCCTTTGTAGTATTTTCTTTATGTTGCCCTATACACGCTTACTGTGAGTACCTGATACTAAGCACGTATACAGCATATATTCCTGAAGGTGCATTTCTATTGATGTTACAAGCTAGTGCTCTAATGTACCACTGTTCAGTGTCATAACCTTATGCCAGACTTATATACATGTCTTACTTGGTCTACACATACTGTTGCCTTGTGAATACTATCACTCTATAATTATATATGACTTTCGCTGATTGTACTATGGCTTTTACATTGCTAAATAAAGATTTTTCTTAACAGAAAGGCTGTTTTGATCTTTTTTGACTTCCGGGCCACTTTTAATGATATTTCTCCTAACATTCTATGCTGCCATCTATTTGACATAGGCATATATGATCAAACACATGCCAGGTTGAAGTCTTTCTTTAGAAACTGCTCTCAAGCCATACACTTGCCTCCTTTCTGTTCTATATTTCGTCCTCTATCATTCCTCAGTCATGTCGGTGAGACCCACAATTTACAATGTTTACATGCTCCCCATTGCTATTCCTTGCATTTTATTTAGTTCTTGTAGGAACTGGGATCACCAGTTCCCCGGGGGTAGCCTGGCACGAGCAGGTAGGCACCCGAAAGCTTAGGTGTTAAGTGACTACACAGCACACGCATCCACTGAGACAGTAAAATGCACGCAATGACTGACGCCACTCCAGGGAGTTTGAGTAAAAATTAAATAACTTTTATCTAGAGCAGAGTCAGGGTAATCAAAAATCACAGTTTCTCTATTCCATCAGAGAATTTCATCAGAGGGGAGTAAAGGGAGCAGTTCAATAATCAATATAGCATGTCGCAATAAACATTTCATTAAAGGATTAGCATTTCATCACTTCACAATAAACCAGGGTAAAACATTTCATTCGTTAGAAGTAACCCTCTCAGAACTCTCTTGGCGCAGAGATAGGCACTTCCTTACGCCAGGGTGAACATCTCCTTAGTTAGGAAGAAACATTTCATTAGGAATTAAATAACCAGGCACCCAGCAAGGGTGGGCATAACATTAGGCAAGCAAACTCTGTAGAGATCGGGCAACATTTCATTATGCAGGAGAACTAACATCCTACCCGGTAAGCCAACATTTCATTAGGCTAGAATAAACATCTCCTTTAACCAGAATGAGCAGGCATTACTCTCATGAAGAGGGATTCAACATTTCAGTAACCAGAGTAATCCTATATATAATCTTATGCCTCAAGACCAGCAAAGCGATGGCACGTTTCAGCATTCCGTGGAGTCCTGCCTAGGGCAGATTGGAGCAATCGGTCCCCCACCAGGGGTTAACTTGACTCAACTTAGGCCCCCAAAGGTGTCTTCCGGGGCTCTGGTCCAGTCGCAGGGCAATGAATAATCAAGATAGCACTGCCTTAATAACACAGTTCATTAGGGCCGTAAGGGGAACAATTCATTAGGGTAAAACCATCCATTTCCTGATGCAGGTCTGGACATTGCATTATCTCCGTCAAGCCAGCTTGCACATTTCATTGCCCGAGAGTAAACATCTCATTATATACCTAGAGGCCTTCGGGTAAACACTGCATTAGGCAGGAGCAAGCATGACATGTGCCCCAGGAAACATTTTGTTATGCAAAGATAAGCATCCCATTACATAAGGCAAAAAATTCATTACAGCAAGGAGCACTTACTTCACTCCATACCTATGGGCATGTAGTTCACCTTCCAGCAAGCATGAATAAACAAATTCATTAGAAAAGCACAGTGAGCATTTCATTAGTTAATTGTAGGCACTCATGAACCATTGCACTAAATAAGCAACGAGCCCTTCACCCCACAATAAACATTTAATTACGTCAGAAATCAGCATAACTTTAAACAAGAGCAAAGCATTAATCCCAGCTGCAGTAACTCATTCTGTGAAGCAGTAAAACATTTCATCAAGAATACCTATCTCCTTATGCAGGCAATCATTTCATTAGACCAGAGAACATTTCATTAAACATTTGCAGAGCATTTCTTCAAGGCAAAAATAACCATTGCCTAAGGTAAATGAGCATTTCATTGAGGCAGAAATAAACGTTCCATTAAATGGGAACACCCAATTCATTGAGCGGCATAAACGTCACCTCTCAAACCCAATACCGGACCGGGCCGGGAAATCCAGGTTCCCATAATGGTTCTGGCCCAGCTCAGGGGCCTGGCAGTCGGGTAGCCGTTCTCACAGGCTCTCAGGGCCAGCAGGGCCCAACTTCAACTTTCCCCTGGGAGGGGCGAACTCGGGGCCTTCTCCGGCCTTCCGCCCACCTCCCCGGGGTTGACCTCACTCTTTGCAGTTAATTAAGGCCAACGGGGCCCAGCAACAGTTTTCCCCAGGGAGGGGTAGGCTCAGGGGCCTTCCCAGGGATTTACCTGTCGTCTTCGGCCTCCCCTCGGGCCCTTGCGATGGTTTTCGGCGGGGAGGGAGGGCTCCGGCCCTCCCTGAGGCCTCACGCAGCCGGGGGATCAATCTAAGCCCCTCCCGGGGTTTGTGCTGGCTGGTGGGGGGGCCATCGCACCCTCTTGGGGGCCCATCGGGGTCCGCAGGCTGTTCCCGGGCCTTCCATGGATTCCACGGCCCGGGAACCAATCAGGAGGCGGCGGAGACGGGACCCGGCCACAACAGCCAATAGCGGAGCGGCACCCGGGGGCGTGTCAGCGGCAGCCAATGGCTGCGCGGCTTTAGGCGGGGGCGCAGCCTATGACGTGGCGCCCCATCACGTGAGGTGGGAGACAGGCTTCAGGCCCAGCGCGGCCTGACTGGAATTCGCGGCGGCCTCCTCACGGTTCCAGGGGGCCGCCGCGGGGACTCCACACGTTCGGGCCGGACCACGCCCACAGCACCACGGCGACGGTGATATCGGCGGCGGCCCTCTCCTGCTACCGGGGGCCGCCGAGGGGGGTCTCCTCACTCCTGGTCCGGCGCTTGGATGATGCAGGCCTCTGAGGACCTGGGCTGCAGCGGTGAGTGGGGGGCAGCGCCACGGGGTCCCGGCACTTAGAGGGTCATAGTGCTTGGGAGCGTAGAATGGTGCCGACGCTTATAGCGCCTCTGGGATCACAGCGCTCTATTGGCAGTAGCGCTCAGCAGGCGGCTGGGGGCAGATTACAGCACCTGACAGTCAGCAGGTCGGCAGTCTACAGCACTACTCAGGGGCACAGTAGGAGAGCGCTGGGTAGGTAGGGCAGGCAGCACCAGTAGTGAGGCAGTCCAAGATACTGGCGCAAAGAAAGGGGTGACAGCGCTGGGCAGAGATAGCGCCTGGGGCAATCAAGGTCGGTAATGCCGCAAAGGCAGCAGTCCCAGCAGTTCAGGGCTAGCGCTAAGAAGGGTGAGCGCTTCACTGGTAGCCTAATTTACTTCAGGTTTAGGCTTGTTAACAGTCCAGGCAAGGCAGGACAGCAGAGGGGATGATGCAGGACAGCGCAGGGGCCCAGGTCCAGACAAAAGGGGTGCAGAAGAGACACAGCCCTGTATCTGGTTGTTCCCCAGCAGTCCTGTGGTAGGGCAGTTAGACTTCTTCTTGGCGCTTGATGGTTGTGGCGCCCTTGTGGATAGTTCCTTGTTTCTTGAAGGGGGGGTTGAGTTGAGGGCTGCTGACAGGATTCCTCAGCAGGTCACTGTAGATGGTCCCTGGGTTACCCTCCCGCCGGGCCAGATCAGTGGGCTAGTTCAGGGTACCTCACTCAACTTGGAAGGCAGCACCTAAGCCCTGTCACTCCCAGTGGCATAGGCCCCTGACTAGGCCCTACCGCCTAAGTCTCCTGCGTGGGTCCCCCAGGTCAGTGATGCCCCAACTGACTGGAAAGTTTCCCTCCCTTTCTTTATATAGGCCCCGGTCAGGTGACCACCCTCTAAGGCGGCAAAAATAGGCTCCGCCCCTATTCTAGAAGGTGCCAGGAGCTTCCCTACTCTAACTGTGGGCAGGCAAGGCAGGCTGGAATGGCAACAATGTTTGGGTTCCCAGCCAGCTCCTGGCAACTAGAATGTGCCTGAAAAGACCACGCTGCAGTAGCAGGGGTCAGTGGCAGCCATGTTGGGGGTAGAGAGAACCTGCACCTAGCATTGATTTTAATATTACACCGGGCATTTCAACCTCACAGGGCCTATACAACTTTATTACAATGGGGGGACATCCTGAATTAGGGGAAGCAAAAGCAAAATATTTCCGGAAAAAGGGCCAAGTCCAACACAACTCCCCCCCAGCCAAAAGCCAGGGTAGACCAATCATCACCTTGATGGGCTTCCCTGCTTGGGGCGGAAAAAGGTGGACGCAGGCCCGTAACTTCAATGGCATCTGCCAGCTCTTCACCATTCAACCCACCCCACTGGTGTTCCCTAGTGGGATGTGGCCAGGACTGGCCTCTAGACAATACAAAAGTCTCTGGCCCTAGCTCTCTCACAGAGTGGGGAGCAGTGGCCCCAGGCCCGTAGTACCATTTGACCACTCTCCTTCTCCTCCTTGCAGCTCCAACCGGCCACTGGTCATCCCACCTGGAGTCCGAACCCTCAGGCTGACCAGCCACTAGGGGCGAGGCTCTCGTCCCCCTATCTCTCCTTCTGGGGTTCCGCCCATTCCTCCTAAGCGGGACACCCTCAAAACCTAGCGTCTAAACCCTTAGGTTGAACTGGTGACAGGGGCGAGTCCCCCCTCCCCCTGCACCCCTTCCCAGAGTTCCGCACCCTCCTAACCGGAGTAGTACCCCTGAGAGTCAAATCCGGGGGGACTCTGGTTTCAGATGTCCCACCCGCCAGGTCCGGCAAACCCTCAACCTGGCCACCCAACCCGGGATCTGTGCCCTGTGGCTGAGCCGGTGACAGAGGAGAGTCCTTCCTCCCTCCGCACCCCCTCCCAGAGTTCCGCACACTCCCACCGGGAGAAGTACCCCTGGAAGTCAAACTGGTGGGGACCTTAATTACAGGTACCCCACCCTCCAGGTCAGGCAACTTCTGAACCTGAATCCCCAGGCCAGGATCTAAACCCTGCGACTGGTCAGAACCCCGAACCACTGGAGCTCCGATTACTGATGCTCCGGATTCTTCTGACACGAGGGGATCCCCTTTACTGGAAGGCACATCAGGACTGCCTAGGCTCCCAACCTGGGGTCCCCTTGTGGAACTCTCCAGGCCCTGTGACTGCGGTTGGGGCACCTCGGGACACCTCCCCGTCTCACTCCCTCTTGTAGATGGGATGTGAGGCCCTACAACCCTCTCACTATCCTGGGACCTAGCTGGGCTACTCCTCACCTCTCCCGCCTCGCTGAGTCGGAAGATCCCTGCACCACTCCCTTCAGGATCACTCCCCCGAACCTCGGGTACGCTGCCATCATTAGAATTTCTTAGCGCACCTAATTGTAAGGCTCTCAGCTCCAACTCCTTAAGCTGAAGCTCGTGCGCCAGCTTCCTCTCCTCCATTGCTAATCTCTCTTCTTCCATTGCGAGCTCTCTATCTTCCCTTTCTCTCTCCCTCTCGTACTCTAGCTTAGCAAGCTCCAATCTCAATCACCTCTCCTTTCTCCTGTCCTCATACACCTTTGACGACGCACTCCTCCTAGATACACTACTGCCTGTCCCGGAACGTCTTCCTGGCAACACATTTCCATTCACCACAGTGTTCAGTAGGTCTAGTCCTTCTGGAGCGCCCGCCTCCCCTGATGTGAGCTGCCCCTCCAGTTCCCCATCCCCTCTCCCCTCTGGGTGGGCCCTTACCCATGCCCTCAAAGCGGTACGGAGCTCCTCCTTTGCGGCTCTCCGCCCAACCGGCACCCCCATCCCCTGACAAAATTCCCATAGCTGCACCACTGTGTACTCTTCCAGGTTGGCCAGCTGGAACTCCATTTTGCCAGGTGGGGACCCAGATTAAATCAAGGAAAGAAACTAGGACGTAGGTAACAATACTGGGTCAAACAGGTCTCTACACACTCTACAGGCTAGATAGTGGGGGCAATTAATTATGCTTGCAGGCACGATAGGTGGCCAGTCTAATTGCGGCGCACTCCGTCTCACTGGAGGGTGCTGTATAGTCACAGGTCCTGAATCCCACCGCTCGGCACCAGTGTAGGAACTGGGATCACCAGTTCCCCGGGGGTAGCCTGGCACGAGCAGGTAGGCACCCGAAAGCTTAGGTGTTAAGTGACTACACAGCACACGCATCCACTGAGACAATAAAATGCACGCAATGACTGTCGCCACTCCAGTGAGTTTGAGTAAAAATTAAATAACTTTTATCTAGACCAGAGTGAGGGTAATCAAAAATCACAGTTTCTCTATTCCATCAGAGCATTTCATCAGAGGGGAGTAAAGGGAGCAGTTCAATAATTAATATAGCATGTCGCAATAAACATTTCAATAAAGGATTAGCATTTCATCACTTCACAATAAACCAGGGTAAAACTTCATTCGTTAGAAGTAACCCTCTCAGAACTCTCTTGGCACAGAGATAGGCACTTCCTTACGGCAGGGTGAACATCTCCTTAGTTAGGAAGAAACATTTTATTAGGCATTAAAAACCAGGCACCCAGCAAGGGTGGGCATAACATTAGGCAAGCAAACTCTGTAGAGATCGGGCAACATTTCATTATGCAGGAGAACTAACATCCTACCCGGTAAGCCAACATTTCATTAGGCTAGAATAAACATCTCCTTTAACTAGAATGAGCAGGCATTACTCTCATGAAGAGGGATTCAACATTTCAGTAACCAGAATAAGCCTATATATAATCTTGTGCCTCAAGACCAGCAAAGCGATGGCACGTTTCAGCATTCCTTGGAGTCTTTATTATTATGGAAGTTTGTAAAGCGCCTGGTTACGCGCACCGGCGTGTCCCCGCGCTAGATGAGAGAGTATGAGGTGGCCAGACAGGGAGGTTACATCAGTACTGACCGGAACAGGTGAGTTTTGAGAGCTCTGCGGAACTTGGCCTCAGAGGGTTCAAGACGCAGCTCCAGCGGAAGCATATTCCAGCTCTTGGCTGCAAGGAGCCTGAAAGATCTGCCAACCATACGAGCTTTGTAAATTTTGGGGACAGCTACCAGCCCAGTGCCGGAGGATCTAAGCATCCGCTCAGGTCTATAGGGAGTGATCAGGCTATGCAGGGGATCGGGAGCCCTGCCCCCGATGATGCGATGACACATGCAAAGTGCTTTAAAGGTGATCCTTTCCCTGACAGGGAGCCAATGGAGGGCCTTCAGAGCCGCTTTAGAGGCCGTTCTTCTCGGAAGCCTCAGCACCAGCCGTGCTGTGGCATTCTGTAGCACCTGGAGACGATTGAGACTTCTAACCGTAGTTCCCAGATAGAGAAGGTTGGAGTAGTCTAATCGCGATGTCACCAGGGCATGCACCAGAGTCTGCCTGGCACCAACGGGGAGCAGGTCCAGGATCTTCCGCAGACTCTTGAGTATACCGAAGCACATCCCAACCACTCGATCAATCTGGGGAGTAAACGATAGGTCAGAGTCAAACATCACCCCAAGGTTTTTAGCCTGCCGACAGGGCACTGGAGTGGTGCCTAGGCATGCTGGCCACCATGCCGAGGACCACACATCTGGACCACCCCCCACCACGAGCACCTCAGTTTTGGTCCCATTCAGCTTCAGGCAGTTGTTAGACATCCAGGAGGCAAGCTCCTGCATGCAAGCACTGAAGCTGGATGCCGCAACATCGGGTGCCCGTGACAGCGAGATGACCAGCTGTGTGTCATCGGCATATGACACTAGTTGGATGCCATGGCTTTCCACAATATTGGCTACGGGGGAAGCATATAGGTTAAACAGGGTAGGGCTCAGGGCAGAGCCCTGAGGAACCCCTTGATCAAGATTGAACATACGAGAGTAATGTTCTCCTTGTCTAACCTGAAAGCCCCTGTCGGACAGAAAAGATTGGACCCATTTCAGCGCTGACCCTGTGATTCCACCCTTGTTCAGACACTGCAGCAAGGTGAAGTGTGCTACAGTGTCGAAAGCTGCACTTAGGTCAAGTAGAATGAGGGCCATCGTCTGTCCCTCATCTACCCCTTGCCTGATGGTCTCAGTGGCCATAAGCAGCGCAGACTCAGTGGAATGGCGTGAGCGAAAGCCAAACTGAGTTGGATGGAGTAGATTGGCTTTCTCCACATATGCCATTAGCTGAAAATTGGCCACCTTTTCTGCCACTTTGGCCAGGTAGGGAAGGAGTGAGATAGGGCGAAGATTATCTAGCCTATCCCAACTTAGATTAGGCGTTTTTTGAAGCAGAAGTACTACAGCCTGCTTCCAGCTTTTAGGTACTGTATTGGATCTAAATGATAGATCCAAAACATCCCTAATATAAGGCTCAAGGATCTCGATACTCCCGGCAAGTAATTTCAGTGAAGCCGGATCACGAGGGGATCCTGACTTGATGGAGCAGCATATCTGCCGTAGACCGTCAGGCGGTGGGGTGAGAAAGTTCTCCAGCCTATTGACACCCACAACCTCTAGTTTACTCTCTCTAAACTCTGATCCCCTTCTCTTTCCTCCTGAGAAGGTGGAGTAGATGGTAGCCACCTTTTCAGAAAAAAAAGCAGCGATGCGATTACATGATTCCTCTGAGACACTGGACGGGTCAACAGGTGAACCACAGAGAGAGATTGCCTAGGGCAGATTGGAGCAATCGCTCCCCCACCAGGGGTTAACTTGACTCAACTTAGGCCCCCAAAGGTGTCTTCGGGGGCTCTGGCCCAGTCGCAGGGCAATGAATAATCAAGATAGCACTGCCTTAATAACACAGTTCATTAAGGCCCTAAGGGGAACACTTCATTAGGGTAAAACCACCCATTTCCTGATGCAGGTCTGGACATTGCATTATCTCCGTCAAGCCAGCTTGCACATTTCATTGCCCAAGAATAAACATCTCATTATATACCTAGAGGCCTTCGGGAAACACTGCATTAGGCAGGAGTAAGCATGACATGTGCCCCAGGAAAGATTTCGTTATGCAAAGATAAGCATCCCATTACATAAGGCAAACAATTCATTACAGCAAGGAGCACTTACTTCACTCCATACCTATGGGCATGTAGTTCACCTTCCGGCAAGCATGAATAAACATTTCATTAGAAAAGCACAGTGAGCATTTAATTAGTAAATTGTAGGCACTCATGAACCATTGCATTAAATAAGCAACAAGCCCTTCACCCCACAATAAACATTTAATTATGTCAGAAATCAGCATAACTTTAAACAAGAGCAAAGCATTAATCCCAGCTGCAGTAACTCATTCTGTGAAGCAGTAAAACATTTAATCAAGAATACCTCTCTCCTTATGCAGGCAATCATTTCATTAGACCAGAGAACATTTCATTAAACATTTGCAGAGCATTTCTTCAAGGCAAAAATAACCATTGCCTAAGGTAAACGAGCATTTCACTGAGGCAGAAATAAACGTTCCATTAAATGGGAACACCCAAGTCATTGAGCGGCATAAACGTCGCCTCTCAAACCCAATGCCGGACCGGGCCGAGAAATCCAGGTTCCTATAATGGTTCTGGCCCAGCTCAGGGGCCTGGCAGTCGGGTAGCCGCTTCTCACAGGCTCTCAGGGCCAGCAGGGCCCAACTTCAACTTTCTCCCCGGAAGGGGCGACCTCGGGGCCTTCTCCGGCCTTCCGCCCACCTCCCCGGGGTTGACCTCACTCTTTGCAGTTAATTAAGGCTCCGGCCCTCCCTGAGGCCTCACGCGGCCAGGGGATCAATCTTAGCCCCTCCCGGGGTTTGTGCCGGCTGGTGGAGGGGCCCTCGCACCCTCTCGGGGGCCCTTCGGGGTCCGCAGGCTGTTCCCGGGCCTTCCGTGGATTGCCCGGCCCGGGAACCAATCAGGAGGCGGTGGAGGCGGGACCCGGCCACAACAGCCAATAGCGGAGCGGCACCCGGGGGTGTGTCAGCAGCAGCCAATGGCTGCGCGGCTTTAGGCGGGGGCGCAGCCTATGATGCGGTGCCCCCGTCACGTGAGGTCGGAGACAGGCTTCAGGCCCAGCGCGGCCTGACTGGAATTCGCGGCGGTCTCCTCACGGTTCCAGGGGGCCACGGCGGGGACTCCACACGTTCGGGCCGGACGCGGCCCACAGCAACACCGCGACGTTGATATCGGCGGTGGCCCTCTCATGCTACCGGGGGCCGCCGAGGGGGGTCTCCTCACTCCTGGTCCGGCGCTTGGATGATGCAGGCCTCTGAGGACCCGGGCTGCAGCGGTGAGTGGGTGGCAGCGCCATGGGGTCCCGGCACTTAGAGGGTCATAGCGCTTGGAGCGCAGAATGGCGCCGACGCTTATAGCGCCTCTGGGATCACAGCGCTCTATTGGCAGTAGCGCTCAGCAGGCGGCTGGGGGCAGGTTACAGCACCTGACAGTCAGCAGGTCGGCAGTCTACAGCGCTACTCAGGGGCACAGTAGGAGGGCGCTGGGTAGGTAGGGCAGGCAACACCAGTAGTGAGGCAGTCCAGGATACTGGCGCAAAGAAAGGGGTGACAGCGCTGGGCAGAGATAGCGCCTGTGGCAATCAAGGTTGGTAATGCCGCAAAGGCAGCAGTCCCAGCAGTTCAGGGCTAGCGCTAAGAAGGGTGAGCGCTTCACCGGTAGCCCAATTTACTTCAGGTATAGGCTTGTTAACAGTCCAGGCAAGGCAGGACAGCAGAGGGGATGATGCAGGACAGCGTAGGGGCCCATGTCCAGACAAAAGGGGCGCAGAAGAGACACAGCCCTGTACCTGGTTGTTCCCCAGCAGTCCTGTGGTAGGGCAGTTAGACTTCTTCTTGGCGCTTGATGGTTGTGGCGCCCTTGTGGATAGTTCCTTGTTTCTTGAAGGGGGGTTTGAGTTGAGGGCTGCTGACAGGATTCCTCAGCAGGTCACTGTAGATGGTCCCTGGGTTCCCCTCCAGCGGGGCCAGATCAGTGGGCTAGTTCAGGGTTCCTCACTCAACTTGGAAGGCAGCACCTAAGCCCTGTCACTCCCAGTGGCATAGGCCCCTAACTAGGCCCTACTGCCTAAGTCTCCTGCGTGGGTCCCCCAGGTCAGTGATGCCCCAACTGACAGGAAAGTTTCCCTCCCTTTCTTTATATAGGCCCAGGTCAGGTGACCACCCTCTAAGGCGGCAAAAATAGGCTCCGCCCCTATTCTAGAAGGTGCCAGGAGCTTCCCTACTTTAACTGTGGGCAGGCAAGGCAGGCTAGAATGGCAACAATGTTTGGGGTCCCAGCCAGCTCCTGGCAACTAGAATGCGCCTGAAAAGACCAGGCTCCTGTAGCAGGGGTCAGTGGCAGCCATGTTGGGGGTAGAGAGCACCTGCACCTAGCGTTGATTTTAATATTACACCGGGCATTTCAAGCTCACAGGGCCTATACAACTTTATTACAATGGGGGGACATCCTGAATTAGGGGAAGCGAAAAGCAAAAAATTTCCGGGAAAAGGGCCAAGTCCAACTGTTCTTCTCTGTGGCTTGAGTGGCTAAAGGGCGGTCTCATTCAGTGACGATATGTTTGCAACTCAAGTGAACTGTGACATGCAGGATGAACAGCAGTGCTTAGAAACCAAACTAAGACAAGACTAAGGTCCTTGTCTTAATATTACTCTACATTTGTAACTCAGAAGGCTCATCCATACCTGCCTCTTCAGCTTGCCACCTGGAAATTATTTTTTACTCATTGCTTGGTTTTATAGACCACAGCCACATGTTTTTTTATCCTCCAGAGTCTCTGCAAAGTGATAAAATATCTACCCAGAATTTCGAAATCCAGTCATTCTGGTGCTCCTTTTTCCATGGCTATACTATTGCAGTGCCCTTATCTCACCCTACTGGCCTACCTTCTTCAACATCTTCATTTGATACCAAATTAGAGCTCTTCTTTAGGTCGCCCTAAAAAAAAAACAATTTTCCATCACTTTTATTCGCTGCACTAGTTTCCTTTGGCCCAACAACTTCATTTTAAAACACTTTATATTTGTCATTACTCATTACAAAACATTGGTCCAGTCTGTTGTCAGGAGTTTCTGACTCCATACAGATCTGATAGACCCCTTTGGTCCTGCAACTCTTATCTGCTTCAATGTGTCTACTTGTCACACTGGGGATCCTTTCCTAACTGGCAGTCAAACACTGAAATGCTGTTCCTCTTAGTCTGTGGTAACCTAGTCTAGGAACAAACACTATTTTTTGCAACACATTCTGAAGCTTTTGCAACATGTTGCTTCTTCTGTCTCCTGTCTGCCAATCAGCTTTCAATGCTTTCATGGAAACAGGATTGCTCCTCTTATCCTCACAGGAATACAATAGTTCACAGTCAGCAGTGTTGAGGATGCAACTATGTTGTATCATTTCTAAGTTCATGTGGGTCATTTTCTCAGTCAGGTCTACTTTCTCACGTACAAACTAAATTTCTAACCTAATATACCAGGTTTATTTGTTTATGTAGAAGTTAAAAAATCAATATAACGAAAAGAAATCATTTTGCACAGCAATCATTCATATTTAGGCTGTTCTGTTTTTAGTTTCTATTTTTGGTAAATTCTGGTAGGGTTTTTTCAGTGTTTTCAATATCTTAAAAAACAGTTGTTATCAGTGGTTACACATTTTCACGCCACTAAAAACAACAGAAAACGTGTTTTCCGGTGTTTATGGAACGTTTTGCTTTTATCATTGCTTGCTTTCTGCACTGAAATAACATGGTATATAGACAGTGTACGTATAGTGTATATGAGGTCCAAAGAGATTTTTGCAAATTAATCTTATTGTATGTAGTACACCATACAATACTTCTTCAGTGAGTCTTTGGTCATGTGCGCTCATGCTTTCCTTCCCATGTAAACTTCTATGAAAAGGCCCTCTCAGCATTCATAGCCCCTTGGGCTGAGAACCGTCAGCTAAGGGACACAGTTGGGATGACTCTTTCTTTGATGCCACATAAAGCATGAAATGATAAATATTTGCGTTTTAGTTCCTGGGCATAAGAAAACTGTGCACCAGAATGGACTAAAAAGTCAATAGCATCCCTCATTAACTCTGAAGATTGTAAAGATGCTTTCAGCATACCATCGAACAAGTCGCAAGGATCTCCTACAGGGAATCACTTCAGCTCGAGTATCAGTTTTGACAGGTCATCACACACATTTTTTATATACGTAGCTGAATCACTACAAATACAAACAATACCACTCCAATCTTTTTTGAACTTGGAAAGAACCTTTTTTGCAGAGCATATCAAGTGACACTGCGTTCCATGTTTTCCAAAAGTCTGGTGTCACGTTTTCACCACTATCCTAGATGCTTGGTGATATATATACTTGTCACTATACCTTGCATTTAATGTTTAAAGCCTGAGGTGTTGGCAATTCACCGACTATCAATACTGACCCACTAGAAACTATGGTCTGATGTATTAAGGGTTTTTACCCATTCTCTGTGGGTAAATGTGATGACACATATTAGGAAAGATTTTTATGAAACTAGCCATTTTACATATCAGTGAAAGAATCAAATGCAGCCAAAATATCAAATGTGAGTTTGATATGTCCTGATTCTCTACAGTTTATAAAATAATTAAACTAAACCTAAAATGTGAAACTAAATCCTGCATCTTTAGACCAAAGGCCATAAACCTGAAAAAAGGAAAAGGAAGAAGAAACAATATTTTAGTGGCATCCCTAAAGACCATAACTCAAGCAGAATAATGTTAGCCAGTCTTTCTTACTGCTAGCTTGTATAAGAAAGTTACATTTTATTGACCCCTTCAGTAAGAACAAAACAACTCTTTCACTTTCTTTTTCCTTTCTTTGAATGGCATTTAGTTTGTGGTTGTGCAGGTGTTTTTTCAGTGTTTATATGTTTTCACCGGTGAGGGCTATTTTTCTTTCAGTGGGGTTTTATCAGTTATTATAGGTTTAAACCTAAAACCCCACAGCCTATTCATATTCTTTAAATCAATGCTGCATCTACATTAGTGAACTTCTTCATCACCTCATTAAATGACAAAAACTAATCATGAGTTAACAGTGATCCTTCTGTAAGTAGGAACATTTTGCAGAGTTAAATGAAAAACATTTATGCAGTTATTATTTATTAAATAATATGTACATGAAGGGGTCAAGAAATAAACATTGTGTGCACGTATAAACATTTCTAGTCAGGTCAGCTTTTCAAGCAATGTTGCTTAAGCTATTTTAGATGTAGTATGCGTAAATATGGGTGCCTACTACAATTTTGCATTTGAATGCATTTTACTTTTCAATAAAGCCTACATGTTAATTCTGCACATTTGTTATAAATTATATTATTTTCTCGATAATATTAAAGCACTTCTATAGGTTTCATCCGCCACAAGACCGTCTGACATGGCACTGTAGAAGGTTGTTCAGCAATAAGCCTGTTATGCATGTTGACTGCCTTCTCCTTCAGATTGGTTAATTCATCATTCATTCGTGAACTTTTCTCAACATTAAGCAAAAATCAATAGGGCTACCCTGCAAAAACCACACCTTAATCTCACTGAAATGGCCCCTGTGTCCCCCTCTCAGTGTACAAAAGAAGCTTGGATGATGTCATCAGTGAAGTCATTTGAAATGTTGTGAGTGACGTCATAGATTACGTCATACAGCATGTCATGAGTGATGTAAATTGTGAGGTTATAAGCAGTGCTTGGTGGGGGCGCAAGTTATAGTTAACTCCGTAAACTATAACTAGTGAATTTCAGTGTTTGTTTTGTTTAAAATTGTATTTGTAGCAGACATTTTCATCTAACTATAACATCACCATAACCTTTGTTTTTTAGGGAATTAGGAAGGCCTTTTTAAATGTAGAGTAAAATATTATGTCCAGATCTAACTATAACATCAGTTTAACCTTTGTTTTTTTTTTTAGTGAACATATGTTAATATGTTGCTGGTTCAATATTTAGTCGCTAATTCGTTTTTTTTTACAAATTATGTAACTGTAGTATAGTAGTTCAGTTTCAAATATGTGTTTTAATTATGAAAGTTGATTTTCCTATCAAAATCTTAAATGTGTCCCTTAAAGTCCTCTGTCTTTCCTGCTAGATGCCACAGTGTATTATTCCTTTATAGTTAGCCAGCTTTTATGACTAGCTTATCATGCTCGAGCATTTAAATGTGCCTGAACTCAAAAGAGTAACCCTGTGCAAATCTGTAAAAAGTGCAGGTAATTCATTCATTGTGGCTTCATCGCGAACACTAGAGAGTGCTTCAGACCAAGTTTTTACTTATTGCTGGATTCCCGTAGCTCCTCAGTCAGTAAGATATGTTGTTATCAAACTGTACCTTTTTCATTTAAACAAATGCACAATTTCAATGTTGCAGTCAAAAGCACGGCATCCAGTTCAGAAAAGAACAGAACTTAGTGATGAAGAATTTCTCCAATGGATGACACGTGTTGGAGGCACACCTGTTGAGATTCTGGCAGACAAGGAGCTTGTGAAACTCTTCCTTCCAATTTTAAAAGCAGATATTAAAGTACTCGAGAATTTCATGTGAGTACATATACTGTATTTATAATGCGGCAACTTAGATATTTAGGATGATTAGAAATATGTGACCTATCCCACGTGGACCACTGTTGGCCAATCAAGACCATGTGACATGTCTTTCTGGAAGTTCTGCACCAACTTTACATTGCACAGCTTTTGAATACTATAAGGGATGTTATCCACTTAGCCTGTTATATCCTTGCAGAAATGTGTGATTCATTCACAGATCTTCAACGTACACTTGCACTGAAAATGTTGAATCACTTGCTGAGGGATAACCTTCCTTTTGGCGTGTGGGTCCTGGGAGGGAGTGTCCAGTGCCCAATCCTTTCTGGGCACCAGCAAACTCCCACATGATGCGACCTGGCACTTGCTTCCGGACCCCTTTACTACTATGCATATGACATTATCAGAGACATCAAACACTTATCTGATGAACTTGGGAGGGAGAATCGCAGCCTGAGTAAGGAGGCAGGTGATTATTGGATTTTTTTTCGCAGCCTGAGAAAAAATGCAATCAGTGCTCCTTCCTTGGGCACAGACACGCGTGCCAGAGAATCATCAACATGTAAATATTTAAATAGGCATCAGACATCCACAATATTGCACATTAATACTTCCCCACCCCAGCCCTCTCCCCTCCCATAGCTGGTTTACAAATGAGGGAGTGCATTCCATTAACATTATAATAACCTATATCATCTGTGTTCCAAGAAGTAACACCTCACCGCTAATGCTTACACAGGATGTCTGGAGTCAAAACCTCTTGCCTCAATATCTCTTGTGTCAGTAGATGTTGTCCTTGGTAACTGAACTTTTATGATGTGCTGCTCTTTGTTTTACATATTTATATATATCAGAAAATGAAAATACCAAGCAGTGGTTCTTGCTTTATATGCTTCAATCCCACTCTCCATAGGTTGACAGCCTTGACCTCTTAGAAGAGTTGCTTTTTTTTTAAAGTCATAGTCGTGCCAATGAGACCACACCTGTCCCTTTCATAGAGCCAGATGCTGTTTGAATATTTTTCTTAGGCTAAAATAAAATACAAAAAGCACTGAGTCCTTGCTTGGGCCCAGAATTATCGCTAACATGTAAAGCAGATGTAGTTGGTAAAATGCCCATGATACCAAGAGCCACCAATCAAGATGTGGTTTTCAATGGTTTTTCTCTGTACTCACCATGCATCACTTGATAATTAAACTCTTAATGAATACAAATTGTGGGTGAACAAACTTTGTATTTTTAGAAGGTCCTCAAGAGCTTGTGGTTAGAAATGGAGTGTAATTTGATCCACTCCAAAGTCTAGTTTACTTATAATGCTAGGTAATTTTGATGAAGTTTGTTGAAAAGGACACCGACTTACAACATAAAACCAGAACTCTAAGGAAATTCAATAGATAATATCAAATGCCATACCATCCTGCATTCCCACACTTCTCCCAATTACAGGCGTACCCCAAATGTGTGGGTGGACTTATCATCTAGTACAGAAAACACTCACAAATTGGACAATAGAAAGAACAAGAAAAAAACATGGAATGAGGTTAATATTTGGGATGTGGATAGTGATGTTTGATCCCGGTGTCAGCTAGCACCTTGTGTAAACTATCAACCCCACATATTTCTGAAATCTACTCAACCTGGGGTATCCAGGGTGGTGTAGTTTCTGTGAATGTCATCAATTTTCTTACCCATGTTTCCTTGCAAACCTGAAATATTGATTCGCAACTGAATTCCATCTTATTTCAGTGACTGGATGTTGTGAAATTAGCAGGTAACAGCAACTGACCCACCACCTAGTGTTCTCACATTTCTACCAACAAAGTAGCTCACATGTGGAGGTGGGCCTGTCATAATGGAGAGGAGCCGGGCAAAATCGTGACCATGTAAAGTCAATGTGGTCTTCACACAGCTAACGTTTTGGCCTACTTCAGTCCTATCAATACAAAAAAGGCCTAGACCTTGTAGGCACTTACAAATTCTTTTTGGGTATACCATATGTTGCATAAATATTACAAAACTTACTCCCCTTTCGTTAATTATTGGGGTAGTCGGTATATCCTGGAAGTGTGCCTCCTTTAACATTCGCCCATTCCCTTACAGTAGAAGTAAAATTCAAGTTGCAAGACAAAAAACACACACATACACCTTAGTGTCAGCACTATAACACAAGCAAGACGAAAAAAGTGTGTGAGAGCGAGATGGCACCTCACCGGTGCACCACCAACGGGAACCTGGCAGGTACTCACCAGGATAGCCCTGTTCTCATCATTGGCACCATCAAGCTCGGAAAGGAAAATATGTCCAAGAAACACAAGAGGGAAAGTGTTTTTGTGGAAGTATGCAGTGAATACAAAACAACCAATAAAAGTGTCAAAAACAACATATAAACCACACGGCAACACAGATATGCAATTTTATTCTGTCTCTTGTGTTGGGTGTGGAACCTAAAAAAGTGAGTGTGGTTACTGACTATCCAACCAACACCACTTTACTTGCCAACATGTTTCATTGCCATCAAATTTTTGGCAATTTCTTCAGGCGTCATACATATTAAAGCCACTGCATAAGGACAGACTAGTCTTCGCAACTGAAAGACAAATAAAAACACGTTTGTAACGACCTGCCTGTGGTACATGTGCTATCTCATCCCAAACACATATAACTCAACCTTAATTACCCTCGATCGTCCATCTGTACTCGTACCAGCCGGGAAGGTAGTGACCTCATGGAACTGCAACTCCAAATGTGGGTTCGTTGATCCTTCCCCTTCAATTTGCTGTAAGGGTTTTGAAAGGAGAGAAAGTATACGTACTTTACTACTGTGTTCCTGTCTCATCTGTAAAGCACAAAATAGCGACCTCATACTGTCCCCAATAATTCAGGAGGATTTATCAGCTAAACTATCTCTGCCTATCTTTTTTAAGGACTTTCCCAACCATCCAGGCTCTTTACTTCTTAGCGAGCTCGTGAGGTGTATCTAGCTTGAACTTGGCATTTTGTGTTGTTCCCACAGTTACCCGTTCATTAGTTTTTGTTGGATTTGTACATTGTCCTTCAATAATGCGGCCGACATCTTGAACTGGGAAAGGTCACTTTTTAAACAGGGTCTCTGCCAGTCTCGGTGCAAATGCACACCGAATCTCTACTCATTATCTCAACTTTTCATGTTAACTTGTCTCTTTAAAAAAGGTTTGAAAACCCCTCATTTACTCCCCCATAATTCGGGTATATTTACACTTTACTCAGTCAAAATGAATCGGCTGATCTAAAAGAGTGCCGAGTTATCCTATCGAGTTTGTCGCCAAAACCCTTTAATTCGGCCGGTCTTCTAAGGTGCCGAGCTATCAAAGTATAAATCAACGTGTCAAACAACCCCGTGAATCGGCCGATCTTATAGAGTGCCGAGCCCTTAAATCGAAGTTGTCCCTGAAGCCCATACTCCTTACCGCAATGGTGGAAGGTGTCCGGCGTCAACTCCGCCTATGTTTAACTAAACGGACCCATGTATTATATTCCCAAGTTTTAGTGGCGTGTTGTCGCGATAACGCGGCCGCCATTTTGGTTCGGGAAGAGTTCCTGAGTAAACAATGCTAATTCATGTCTTGACACACTCTCGCGAGATCTCGATACAGTGTCGAGAAATTTTCAATTAACTTTATCAGTCTTTACAAATTGGTAATCTGTTAATGTATTTCAAATATCTTGAATATTTTCATACAAGACATATAAATAGGATTTTTCCGAAAAAAGGGGGAGGAATGCCACCTTACCCCATTTTTAAAAAAAGGAGAAACTCAAATACCTATTTAAGACGTCTCTTATTTTTATTTATTTTTAGTGTTTATAATGTGGCACTGCAACCCATCTCTGTATATAAGGTGTTTCATAGCCAATATAGCACCAGGCAGGCCCCATGGAACCTGCCTTTCAAAACTGGGTGGTCCAAAGGACATCGTGAGACACTGGTTTCCACATAGTTCAGGCGGCAAACCTGAAATGTTGTAAAAAGTAACAACTGCCATCAAGGGCATAGGGGGGAGTAGATGTAGCCAGGTTACATTCAGAGTAAAATCCTGGTAAGTGATCACGCGCGAACACCCAACCAAATGCCAAAGAACTATCATATTATCTGTTCACATTCAATGTCTACTTCAGTCCTATACAATACCTCCCACCCATTCATTTGGGTACTGTTTTTAGGAAAAATATGGGAAGGTTGGGTAGTAATGTTCATGCTGTATGCCATGCGTTCTGGAGTTTTATGCCACCAAAACGGGCAGCTATTGTGATTTATTTTTTAACACATATTTTGACACCTGCATGGCATTCTGGGTAATCAAACGTGCTGAGATTCATACGAAACTCATCAACCTGGATTCCAATGGGTCCATTTTTAGGTCTCGCCTAGCGATGCAGCGCATGCGTTGCTCGCTCCTGGCGAGTTCCATTGTAATTGGTTTGGCGCACTTGCCAAATCCGTGCAGAACGAACTCTCAATAATCTACAGTGTTTGCTGTGGGGGCACGGCACTTCGGCACGCTTTCACTTTTTTTACGGCGTTAGGAGCAAGCAGCAGCACAGACTAGCTCACCCCGCCCCTCCCAAGAGCCGTAGCAGCGTCCCTGTAGATTATTGAGAGTTCGTTCTGCTGCACACACATCTCTGGGAAGGCTGCACATCACAGGCATGAACATCATTGGGGCCGACCCAGCATCTCGACCCTCTGGAGTCGGCAAGATGAGGACCACGGAACTGCCCGCTGATAGTCACACCTGTTACAGAAGCGTGCAAAACAGCAGCGCAGTTTGTGGGATATGTGGTGTGAACATTCAATGTGACAAGAGTAAGTGACGCCTGGTTCACTAGCCGGAGACACGACTCGCACTTTTGATACACAGGAGGTCAAGGGTGACTGCTGTTCGCACATCAAAACAGCATTTTATTTTCTTTGAAGTATTTCTGAAGAGTATTATGCATTTTAGGGATATCTCGATCCACACCAGCAACCTAAATTCTTCGCAAGGTAGATATTCTGCACAACAAGGGTTGAATGTGAGTACAGGCACCTTCTGTTCAGGGGAGCAATCTGACCTAAGCAGGCTGGTGTCCTGTCCATCGCTGCTTTGAAAATGGCCGAGTCAGTCACCGTTTTCTGTATGAAAGAGTTTTGCTTGAATTAGCTACCTATGTCAAATGCAATTTAAAGTCATGTTTCTTTGTGAATTACATTTCTGCTGTAGCAGGGATAACGTTTATTCGGAGTTAAGCAAGGACTCCATGGTTTGTGCTGATGGCATGCAGAAATGTTATCAGGATTAATAAGATATGTGTCTAAGCGCCTAAAACACAGTGGCTTTGCAGCGCTACAATTCTAATCAAATATAGCCCTTTACCATCACGAAGACCATTTCACACTGGCTATGACATGCTGCTTGCAGCTGGGTCACTTCATACAATACAGCATTACACACTGACATTCGATGTAAGCATTGTCATGTCACATTCCATAAACTCGGAAACAAAGCACAGTGGCTCAAAAGGGGTGCAGAAAGGGGTCAGAAGGGCACTCCTCGTCTCCGATGGCCATATGAAAAGAAGCTTCATCGCCCCCACCAAGGGTACCCGTATCGAGATGAGTGGTCTGTTCGGGCCTAAGATGAGTCACTCACAGTCAAGGGGCGGGCGTAGAGATCATTGGTGCTACAGGTGCAGTGGCACCGGCCCGAGATGAGCAGTCTGGTCCAAAGCTGTGTCTCTCACAGTCAGGGGGCGACGGCGTAGGTATCATTGGTGCTGCAGGTGCAGTGGCACCGGGCAGCGATCAGCAGTCTGGGCCGAAGCTGTGTCTCTCACAGTCAGGGGGCGTAGATATCAATGGTGCTGCCGGTGCAGTGGCACAGGGCCAGGATGAGTTGTCTGTTTGGGCCAGAGCTGTGTCTCTTACAGTCAGGGGGCGTAGATATCAATGGTTCTGCGGGGCAGTGGCACCGGGCCAAGATGAGTTGTCTGTTTGGGTCGAAGCTGTGTCACTTACAGCCAGGGGGTGCAGATATCATTGGTGCAGCAGGTGCAGTGGCACCGGGCAGCGATCAGCAGTCTGGGCCGAAGCTGTGTCTCTCACAGTCAGGGGGCGTAGATATCAATGGTGCTGCCGGTGCAGTGGCACCGGGCAGCGATCAGCAGTCTGGGCCGAAGCTGTGTCTCTTACAGTCAGGGGGCGTAGATATCAATGGTGCTGCCGGTGCAGTGGCACAGGGCCAGGATGAGTTGTCTGTTTGGGCCAGAGCTGTGTCTCTTACAGTCAGGGGGCGCAGATATCAATGGTTCTGCAGGGCAGTGGCACCGGGCCAAGATGAGTTGTCTGTTTGGGTCGAAGCTGTGTCACTTACAGCCAGGGGGTGCAGATATCATTGGTGCAGCAGGTGCAGTGGCACCGGGCAGTGATCAGCAGTCTGGGTCGGAGCTGTGTCTGTCACAGTCAAGGGGCGCAGATATCATTGGTGCAGCAGTTGCAGTGGCACCGGGCAGCATTCAGCAGTCTGGGCCGAAGCTGTGTCTCTTACAGTCAGGGGGCGTAGATATCAATGGTGCTGCCGGTGCAGTGGCAACGGGCCGAGATGAGTTGAGTGTTTGGGTGGAAGGTGCGTCACTCACAGTCAGGGGCGTAGATATCAATGGTGCAGCAGGAGCAGTGGCACCGGCCCAGGATGAGCTGTCTGTTTGGATCGAAGGTGCGTCACTCATAGTCAGGGGCATAGATATAGTTGGTGCAACAGGTGCAGTGGCCCAGGGCCGAGATGAGCAGTCTGGGCCAAAGATGTGTCACTCAGAGTCAGGGGGCGTAGCTATCAGTGGTGCAGCAAGAGCAGTTTAATGTCCTTTGATAGCAGGAACCAACCCGTGGGCTGAAGGCAAGAAGTGGAGTGGAGGAAACAGGAAGCATAATGCCAAACACATGAAAGTTTTAGGACCAGACAGTGCTGATGTTACATATATTAAAATGTCTTTATCAAACACTACTAAACGAGAAAACCTGAAATTGGTGTTGGCAGGCTACACATGAAAGAACCCTTTTAATCAAAACTAGGCAACAATCCAAAATAAACAGTCCTTGCAAAAAAAGGGAAATTCATCAGAAAAAATATGGTTAAAAAAATATATATATATATTTATTGTGGTCTCTGATGCTCAATTAAAATGAGGTATGTGAATCAAATGGATTTGCATAGGATCACACAATTGGGGTAAGCGGGGAAGATAGGATATGAACTCAATTTTCTTGGTTAGGCCTGGTGGTATTCAGCCACTGCATGAGTGTCTCGTTCTCTGTGCTGTCACCACTAAAGGACAATGCTTTGCGTGAATTTATTTATTGGCCTGAGTTAGTACACTCTTTAATGAACAGAAGCATCACACGTTAATTCAGTCTGGCTCCATGTATGCGCAAAGCGTCTTTGAACTGGGTTAAGAGTACGGGAAGAGGGGAGTCTGTTTTTAGGTTAGGCTGGAGAGCGCATACGCTACTCTGCGAGGCATACTGTATTCAGGTATCCTTGAAGCTCTGCCCACTCTCTGCCCATATTTTTCATTGGCTTGTGTCATCATCCTTTGTAAAGTTTGGATTTTCATTAGTGAATAGGCTTAGTAGTCCCTCCTTAGTACCGCCTTGTCTCATTTTGTAACCTCCCATGAGGACACCCCATGTTGCTCGGAAGACTTTAATTACAGCCTCCAAGCACTATTTTGCATTATGGTTTACAACACGCTCTCCCGCAATCCTTTTTTTCTCTTTTTCATAACTCGGCACGCCGTGCTGATACAGTGGCGGCTGCGCCCTTGGTTTATTTGCATCACCGAACACTTCCGGAAGTTTTTATTTTTATATTTCTTCCCTTTTTTTTTTGTTAACAAGCGCCCCACGCTGCGCTTTCACCTTACTGACGGCTGCGCCTCTGTCTTTAGACGAGCCGCATCTACAGTAAGGTGCATGGCCAATATTAAAGTGAAACAGCGGCATGAAGGAGCTTCACAAAAAAAAGCATTTGTTTATCAACTTGACAAACAGATGCTTTTTTTTGGTAAAAGCGCCCCATACCGCACTTTCACTTTAATGGTGGCCAGACCCATTTCTTTAGACGCGGCTCATCTAAAGAAAGGGGCGCAGCGGGCATTAAAGAGAAATTGCGGCATGGGGCGTTTTTACAAAAAAAAAGCATTTAAAATGCAATAGGGCTTCCATTTGTGAGAGTTTAAGCTATTGGCATTGTAAATGACAATGCCGTTTATTTATCTGTTTTAAAAACAACACATAAATAAACGGCATTGAAATTTACAATGTCAGTAGATCAAACGATCGTAAATGTGAGACCTATTGCATTGCAAATGCTTGTTTTAAAGATTTCTTGGGTCTGTAGATTTCTCTGGTTGCAAGTCGACCCTTAGCACAAATACATAGCCCTTAAGGAAGCTCCTCCGTCAAAAATAATTCATGGTCTTTAGCATGTGGAACTCAAATCTACTGAAAAGTGACTCATGTCTGGTTCCCCCACTCAGAAAACTGCAGGGAAGAAAGATATGGGTCAGTCATTGAAAGAGATATCATCCGGCGGGAGGTAGACTGAAGGGTTAACATGTTTTTGAAAATAAAAGAGACAAATTGACAAACATCATGTCCAGCACGATCTATCTTCCAAATCACCCAGTCAGGGTGAGGGAGGTCATGCAGCCAGGGTTAGAAAAAGATAGGATTTGTAGATGTTAAAAAGATATCTCTGTGGCATGTTTCCATACAGCCTGCAACAGAAAGTCAAGTACCCTAAATCGGAATTCATTTTAAGTCACTTTCCAATTTTTTCAAATGCACTGCACTCAGTTAATCAACTTTAGGTACCCCAGACCTTTAGAACCCCTACACATGTCTAGCATGCCAGGCTTAGGAGACCCAGAGGACCAGAGATTGGGATAATGCCTTAGAAGGCTATGGGCCTTCACAAAGGATCTTCCGGAGAGTCAATCAGGGCAAAGGAGGTTGGAACCCCAGTGAAAGAAGCTTAGAATGTGTAGATACTAAATATGCGTGGTTGTGGCATGTTTCCATACCGCCAAGGAGTCATACCTGCGACCAAAAGACAGGTACCCTAAACTGGCATTTTGCCTTCAATTGCTTTCCACATTTCCTAAATTCACTTTACCCAGTGTGTCACATGTGTACACCGCAAGCTGATAGAAAACCCATTCATGTTTGGTACCCCGAAATATTGAAGGAAATTATCATGTGTTGGTAAAAAATGCTCAAAACAAATATGACAAAAATGTCATGTTCAGTGTGTTCTACCAGCTCTGAAAGCTTTTTATTTTGTTCTTCAATGGAGAGACCTAATAAAACGTATAAAAATGCAAGCACACGTTGGCGTTCCAGTTTCATTCCTGGAATTCCTGGATAGTCTTCTTGCATTTCCGTGCTTCTTGAATCCCTGTTCATTACACGAAAAATCAGAAACTGATGTAACATGTAGGCAAAAGCCTGTATATACTTTCTGGCTAGACCCTTTGTGAATTAGGCCATGTGTAGCAACATATTATGGACCTGAGATGTATGCCATTATCACGTGCTATGTACAGCGTTTGTTATAAAAAAAAAAATCATCCTATTATATAAATAAATGAAGGGGAGCGACATAACCAAAAGTACCAACGTTTGTCAAGTGAAGTTCTAAAGAAAGTGTCATACAAAAAAGCGGGTCTGAAAATATGTGGATGTGCTCATTAGAAAAGCAAGATAGCAGTTTAGTTAACTACATGAACTAATGCGAAGTGTTGGGATTTCACTATAAATTCATAAGAATGCTGGGGATTGATAGCAAATCAACAGGGTGGCATAGGCCGATACGGCTTGTTCACTTTCATACTATGTATCACACGTCGAGGATACTGCACAAGACCGGCACCGAGGATAAAGTATAGTAAAATGCTAATTTATGGCCATCATTTTTCTGTAATTGGAAGGAAATGAAAGGCAATTGCAGCTCCATATTGTGAGGCTGGGCCCAAATGTTTGCCGTCATACAAGTGTGCCTTCCTGCTCACCCACAGGATCTTTATGCAACTGTACACTGTGATTGAATGTCCATTGACATGTTGTGGCACTCACTGTAATGATGCTCACAAAATAGGTTCCCATGAGTGCGGCAAGCATCTTCATAATGTTGTGTATTAAATGACAACAGACACCGAACACCCACCACTGCCTTCTCCCCTTGAAATCCAACAAAGGAGAACACTTTTTTTTAAAGCAGATATTGTCCCTTTAAAGTACCTAGGCACTTTTAAAAATGTTTACTGTTTGCAAATGTGAACCCAGGGATGGAGGTCTGCTTTCCCTTGCATGTCACCATCCCAGTGTTTGTAGCCAACCACAGGGGCGTCCTAAATTGATTTATTAATATTTATTAAGCAGGTCGATTTGTGACCCTGTCATAATGTGCATTTTGAGATGCAAACTATTACCTCATGGGTCACATCACAAAAATGACAGACAGATCGTAAAAAGGTGGTGAGGAGGTACATTCACTAAGTGTGACCTGCCTGTATGTACATCTGACCATAATCTAGATGGGACTTTGTTCAGATTCGTTCTCTTGTACAGGCCCAGTATGCATACCTCCCACGTGTGTCGCAGCTCGTCGCCCACCCCCTCCGTCAGGACCTCCGTCACAGTATGCCAGTACGTCTGTAGCATGGGGCATGACCACAGCATGTGGAGGAAATCCGCGCCTATGAGTGAGCATCTCGGGCACGCAGATGTTGTGACCTCGAAATATCTATTAATTTTATCAGGCGACAGGTATGCGCGGTGTATTATATAGAATTGGATAAGTTTAAAGCGGGAGTTGCGTGGGATGTTGGTGGCGCCTGCCAGAACTGCCGCCCATTCCCTATCCGTCCATGCCCTTCCCCTGTCTCCTGTATTTCCATTGATACATTATAATTGAGTAAGAGTATGATGTACTATTCCCATTCACAAATAAGGATTGTTTTTGCATGCAGACTGGCTTGCGAATAGAAATGCTGCTTTCAATATGGCCAATGTAGTAATACACTGCATTGCAATTGTTCATTTGCAGGGGTCCCAAATTGATCTGCCTAATGAATATTAATGTACATGTTGTAATTCGTGACAGCCTGTAAATAGCTGCAAATGCAGGGATGGTGGCTTGCACAGCACATTTGACCCCCGCCCCAGTATTTGTTTATCAAATGTGAAACATTTTTTATTAACTGCATCCTATGGCCATTAAAGTAAGAGATGCTGCGTTTTTTGATATATTTATATTACATACTGGCGGTTGCCAGTAGGTAGTTATAGTTAGGACCTATTTTCCATAGGAAATCCGCAACATTCTATTTGCAATAACTTTGGCGCCGGTTGACGAATCTTAGCAACATTTTTAAAACTGGTGGCCCGCTCTGGTCCGCTCCTATCCTGAAAGTCTCAGAGTGATTCGTCAAGCGGGGGCTGAAACAAAAAGGGGGTCCCAAAACGTGTTTTCCTCATGCAATTTTCCATAGGGACCGTTAATCGCAGCTACAGCCCGAACTGCTGAATGGAATTACACCAAATTTGGCAGAAAGGTAGACCTTGGTTCAGAGTCGTGCCTTTTGGTTAAAAGTTGTAGATCCGTTCAGTAGTGCCTGAGAAAATCAAAATAACATATATATCTATTGCCGCGGTGGATCCGCACACCCTGCCGATCACGAGCTGTATTCTAATTGGCTGTCAACACTCAAAATCAGGAAGTGTCGGCAGCCATCTTGTGCCTCGGTAGAACCGTGGCACAAGAAACCTAATAAAAAACGTGCAAAACGCAAAAAGGAGGCAGGGTAGAAACACCCTGACCCACTAGGCCTGCTCAGGGGGTCCCACAAGGACCCCCCAAGGCCAAAATAAAAAAAATTTAAAAAATCAGCAAAATCCACATAGGGTGCGTGGATCTTGCCGATAAAAAAAAGTACGAAGCGCGGGCTCTTGCGCTTCAATGCTAATTAGCCCCCGGGAGGCCAAATCTCAGGGGCATGTTAAAAATAAAGTGTGGGGGGCCCAATCCCCCACACTGCCCCGGGGACCACCACCCCCGGGGCAAAGTATGAATAATTGCTTGGGGCACATTGCCCCTCCCCGAAGCCCCGGGGACCGCCACCCCCGGGCTCAACTTTATTAACATTGCGGGGGGCACACAGGCCCCCCCCACAGCCCCGGGGACCGCCATCCCTGGGGATTTTTTAAAATAAGTAAATACCCTGTGTGGGGGGCTCAAGCCCCCCCCACACACACCCGGGGACCGCCACCTCCCCAGGGCACTAAAGAGTGAAATTGGGGGGTCCGTGACAGACCCCCCAGCCCCGGGGACAACCACCAGGCGGGGCTTTGTAACATATGGAAGGGGGGCTGCGCGGCCCCCACTCCTGGAGCCTTGTCCTGGCCCTGGGGACCGCCACCCCCCAGGGTCGGCTCCTGCAGTGTCCCGGGGTGCCCACCTTCAAGGAAGCAAAGTAGCAAAGCAGATTACTTTTCCACATGGGGAGCAGCATGTTAGCTGCTCCCCATGTGGAAAAGCAATGCCGCCTCCCACAGGACACGGGGAGCCGGCTGGGATCGTGGGGCAATCCCACCACGGTCCCCAACGAAGAGGGCCAGCCCCGGGGGCTACAAGTGGCCCGGGAGGGGGCTACAAGTGGCCCGGTAGGGGGCCACGTGGCCACCCTCCCCAAACCTTTTTTTAAAAAGAAAGCTGGCCCCGGGGGATGGGGTCACCGGGGCCATAAGTGGCTCGGGAGGAGGGCCATGCGGCCCCCTTCCACACAGTTAAAACAATATTTAAAAAATAAAAGGAACAGGCCATGCCTCGGGGGATGGGGTCCCCGGGGCCGATTAAGGCCTCGGGAGGGGGTCCACGCGGCCCCCTTGCACATTTTTAAAATAAAAAAAAATGAGGTGGCAGGCCCTGGGGGATGGGGTCCCCAGGGCCAAAAAATAGAAAAAGAAGGGGAGCTACACAGCACCCCTTCCTAAAAATTTTTTTTTTTAAAGAGACCGGCATCGCGCCGGAGGCCACGCCCCCTCCTTTCATCATGCAGAGGGGGAACAAATTCCTCTTGCGTACTGGGGGTCCCTGGGGGCCAACTAGGCCACCAGGCACCTCCAGGATGCGCCAGGGGGCTGCGTTGCAGAGAGGTGTTCTGAGGCCACGCCTCTTTTTACACTTCTCTGCAACGCAGCTCTGTGGCGCTTACTGGAAGTAGCTGGTAGGCTAGTTGCACCCCAGGGACCCTCAGGATTCAAGGGGAGGTAATCCCCCAACTTAAAACGTGCCATGGGGTGCGTTTGCACAGTGGTGAAGGGCGCGGGGTGGGGGCCAACTAGTCCACCAGGTCCCTCCCGTAAGTGCCACGGAGCTGCGTTGCAGAGTGTTGTAAAAAGGTGCGTGGCCTCTGAACACCTCTATGCAACGCAGCTCTCTGGCGCATACTGGAGGTACCTGGTGGGCTAGTTGGCCCCTAGGGCCCTTCGGGATTGAGGAGGAATTAATTCTCCAACTTAAAACGCGCCACAGGGCGTGTTTGCAGACATTTCACCTCACTCCCCGCCCCCTTCCTTCACCATTGTGCAAATATTCCTCTAAATTCAGCCGAACTACGAATTCCGATTTACTCACCTGTTATCAAGATAGACCTCAGTGCTGCATCTTTGAGCCCAGTATTGATCCTGAAAAGTAATTCTAACCGTACTTACCAGTAACTTGAATTTCCTTCCATAGGATATAATTGCCTGGTTTTTGCTGAAAAAGTTTCTGAGTGTCGAATTTTAAAAGTTCAAATATTCCTCTAAAATCAGCCGAGCTACGAAGTCCGATTTATTCACTTGGAGAGACCTCAGTGCTGCTTCTTTGAGCCCAGTACTGATTCTGAAAAGTAATTCTAACCGTACTTACCAGTAACTTAAATTTCCTTCGATAGGCTAATATTGACTGTTTCACTTGGAAATTCTTCTGTGTGTGGAGTTTTGGAACTTACAAATATGCATCTAAAAGCAGCCGAACTATGAATTCCGATTTACTCACCTGTTACCAGGAGAGACCTCAGTGCTCCATCTTTGAGCCCAGTACTGATCCTGAAAAGTAATTCTAACCGTACTTACCAGTAAATTGAATTTCCTTCCATAGGCTAACATTGGCTGGTTTCATTTGGAAATTCTTGTAAGTGTGGAGTTTTGGAACTTACAAATATTCCTCTGAAATCGGCCGAACTACGAATTCCGATTTACTCACCTGTTACTCACCTGTTATCAGGAGAGACCTCAGTGCTGCATCTTTGAGCCCAGTACTGATCCTGAAAAGTAATTTCTTCCATAGGATATCATTGCCTGCTTTTTGCTGAAAAAGTTTCTAAGTGTTGATTTTTGAAACTTACAAATAGTCTCTAAAAATCGTGCCAACGATAAAAATGTAATTACTTGCCTGTTTTAGATAGAGGTCCCAGAGCTGAACCTAGGAGTCCAGCACTGGATTACAAAAGTAATGTGAACATACTTTACCTGCAAATTGGTAATTCCAACTGAAATAATATAAATATATTAAAATAAAAAGATAAAACAAAAAAAAATCAGTTTCAGTATTTTAAAAAACATTTTTTTCATTTATATTAAAAATATATAATATTTAAAAATAAAACATGTTAAAATAAACAGTTAAAGAACTGTAGAAAATCAGTATAACAGAAACATATGACTATTATTACATTTAAAAAGTATCCTTTAAAAACCTTCAAAATTCACTGTAAAACCCATCTGTTTCAGACATGTTATAGTTAGGAATTAGCATTTAAAAAACCTTATAAATTCACTGAAATAACCACAGGTTTCAGGGCTGTTATAGTTAGCTGGACATTTCACTCGTACAAAACCATTGAAATTCCTCCGTTATAGTTAGTTCTGCTAAATATAACTCTTGCGCCCACAATCCACTGCTGATGATGTCACATATTACATCATTCATGACATGGTCAGTGACATCACTGATGACATATCAAAATACATCACTGATGACATCATCCAGTGAATGTGGTTTGGTTTGTTATTTAAATATGTATTATATATATATATATATATATATATATATATATATATATATTCACTGAAAAAAACATAGCTTTCACACCAGTTATAGTTAGGAATTAGCATTTAAAAAACCTATTAAATTCACTGAAAAAACATAGGTTTCACACCAGTTATGTTATGTTATGTTATGTTAATTTCGATTTATATAGCGCCAAATCACCGACAGGTCTCTTAGCGCTTGCTTTGGGAACCCGTCCTGGCTTTCCCTGCGAGATTACCCCTACTGGGCATCCCCAAGGTGAAGACCAGGCATCCCGCCGCGGGGGGGCCGTAGTGGAGATTAAGCAAGGTATTGCCCAGAGCTGCAGAGTGTGAACCCATGATTCGAGTAGGCACCGAGGCGAGAATTATCGAGTCCGTGGACATTTGGGCTCAAGACCCTGCCGCGTCGGGAATTGAACCCTGGTCCTGGGTCTGACCTCTGCATCAGGGTCTGCCTCCTCTAACCAGTGAGCCACACTTCTCCACTATATAGTTATAGTTAGCTGGAAGTTTTACTCGCATAAAACCATTGAAATTCCCACGTTATAGTTAGTTGGACTCACTATAACTTGCGCGTGCAATGCACTGCTGATGACGTCACATATTACATCACTCATGACATGGTCAGTGACATCACTCATGACATCACTGATGACACCATCCTTGTGACAGAGTGACAGACCTCCTTTCACTATAATGTAACCCTTGAAACACATATTCAAAAATAGAAACTAAAATTTTCCAAAAAATAGAGATACCCATATCAGTTACAACAACCAATTCAGTAATTCCACCATCTATATACACATCCGCTCATTGACAAACAGTTCTATATAGTCACTCATACATATACTCACTCATCATATCTAGTGATACACCTATACATCCTGTTACACACCGACAGTTATCCATAAGTTACTCACATACATACTCACACATGCAAATAAACTATTGAACATCCATTTATTTGCATATACAGCTATACACACACTACCACTTTACTTCTAAGGAAACTTACACATACTTACTCTTTTAAACAATCACCTATAGAAGCACATACTAATTTAAACAAGAACTCTTTCAATCTCTCACTCTCATATATACTTACTTATATACATCAATATTCACATATACTAGATTAAAACATATGTAGTTACTGATAAAAACACTAGTGAGACAGTCATTCACTCACTAACACACACATATACACACTCATCCACCCATAAAGTCCTGCACATATGCTGTCTTCAAAACACATACAAAGAGAGAGTCAGTCATTCATGCATCTATGTGCTAAGTAATACCCCCACCAAACCATAGAAACACTCATACTGATACTAAGAAAAACATCTAATAACCCATATACATACACATGTAGCTACTCACCAACCCATGCAGCCACTTATACACAAAGTGAAACACTAATACATATATTTAAATATTTAAACATTACTCACTAATATTTATTTTTCAGAAAGACACACATTCACTGGATGGTGTCATCAGTGATGTCATGAGTGATGTCACTGACCATGTCATGAGTGATGTAATATGTGACATCATCAGCAGTGCATTACACGCGCAAGTTATAGTGAGTCCAACTAACTATAACGTGGGAATTTCAATGGTTTTATGCGAGTAAAACTTCCAGCTAACTATAACTGGTGTGAAACCTATGCGGACTGACCATAGGATCTATGATGGCGACAGTGTGCTGAGGCCTATTCAGGGCTTTTATCCATCACCAGTAACATTTGCTCACAAAACTGACTACAAGTCCCAACAGGCACCGACTTTATCAAGCAGCCCATTCAGGGCGTGTCATGTGGATAAAGAGGACTTACGTTAGTTGTGCACCCTTTTTCCAACGTCTTGAGCCTCTGAGGAAGGTTTACTGAAACGCGTCAGGCATTGAGAGACGACGGAGCTGGAAGACGCATCGGCGCAACTGAAGCCGTTTTTACCTACAAGCTGGCAGTAGAGTGCTCTCTCGCCTCAGGGCACTTTGGAAGCGAACATTTTGGGCGGCAGCCTGGCCGCCGAGAGAGCACCATCCCGGTAATGTGGGGACCGCATATCTGGGATCCACCTGGGTTGTTTTTGCGGACTGACCATAGGATCTATGATGGCCACAGTGTGCTGAGGCCCATTCAGGGCTTTTATCCATCACCAGTAACATTTGCACACAAAACTGACTACAAGTCCCAGCAGGCACCGACTTTACCAAGCAGCCCATTCAGGGCGTGTCATGTGGATAAAGAGGACTTACGTCAGCTGTGCACCCTTTTTCCAACGTCTTGAGCCTCTGAGGAAGGTTTACTGAAACGCGTCAGGCATTGAGAGACGACGGAGCTGGAAGACGCATCGGCGCAACTGAAGCCGTTTTTACCTACAAGCTGGCAGTAGAGTGCTCTCTCGCCTCAGGGCACTTTGGAAGCGAACATTTTGGGCGGCAGCCTGGCCGCCGAGAGAGCACCACCCCGGTAATGTGGGGACCGCATATCTGGGATCCACCTGGGTTGTTTTTGCGGACTGACCATAGGATCTATGATGGCGACAGTGTGCTGAGGCCCATTCAGGGCTTTTATCCATCACCAGTAACATTTGCACACAAAACTGACTACAAGTCCCAGCAGGCACCGACTTTACCAAGCAGCCCATTCAGGGCGTGTCATGTGGATAAAGAGGACTTACGTCAGCTGTGCACCCTTTTTCCAATGTCTTGAACCTCTGAGGAAGGTTTACTGAAACGCGTCAGGCATTGAGAGACGACGGAGCTGGAAGACGCATCGGCGCAACTGAAGCCGTTTTTACCTACAAGCTGGCAGTAGAGTGCTCTCTCGCCTCAGGGCACTTTGGAAGCGAATATATATATATATATATATATATATATATATATATTACCTACTGGCGATAGCCAGTAGGTATATATAGTTAGGATTTTTTTCCTATGGGATTTTTGAAAATTCTATGTCGAATAACTTTGGCGTTTGAGGACAGAATTGGCTGAAATTTTCGGGAAAATGGAACATTTTGTTTCTGAGCAGCCCCTGAAAATTTGGGGGGGTTTCGTCAAGGGGGGGCCGAGAAAAAAGGGGGGTCCCAAAACGTGTTTTTCCCATGCAATTTTCCATAGGGCGGTTGGCCTCACTTTTAGCCTGAACGGCTGAATGGATTTACACCAAACTTGGCAAAATTGTAGGGACTGGTAGCCCGATGTGCCTTTGCTATGTCTCAAGATATAGGCTCCAGTGGTTTTTACGAAAATTAACTTTGAAAAATATATATTGGGCTACATTGGGCTATATATATGTTGGAGCCCAAATGTAGCCCAATGTAGCCCAATGTAGCCCAATGTAGCCCAAAGATGGCCACCAGAGACAAAAAAAACATATGTAGCCCAAATATCAGCCAGATGTAGCCCAACTATAGCCCAATGACAGAATGTCCCAGAGTGTTCTAAAGAACAACTAGAGTGCTAACAGTCCTACTTATTACAAAGGTATGGCACACCTGAAGCCATCTTGATTGGAATAAAGTGGTAACTCTTAAAACATTTAATTTAAAAATGAACAAAATGAGGGGGTTCATTTTGCCATAGTAAGTATGATTAGCGAATATATGACGAAATCCCGCATACCATCAGTCCGCAAAAAAACTCCTGCATGTACTATTAGGCCGCAAATTAAAATAACGAAAACTTTTAGAACGAATATGCCTTTAGCATACACTAAACAACTAAACTACCCTAAACCCTAAAACACTACCCCCAGCATGACCCTACACTACGCAAACACTACAACACTACCCAAAACCCTAAAACACTACACCCCAGCATGACCCTACACTACGCAAACACTACAACACTACCCTAAACCCTAAAACACTACCCCCAGCATGACCCTACACTACGCAAACACTACAACACTACCCAAAACCCTAAAACACTACACCCCAGCATGACCCTACACTACGCAAACACTACAACACTACCCTAAACCCTAAAACACTACCCCCAGCATGACCCTACACTACACAAACACTACAACACAACCCTAAACCCTAAAACACTACCCCCAGCATGACCCTACACTACGCAAACACTACAACACAACCCTAAACCCTAAAACACTACCCCCAGCATGACCCTACACTACGCAAACACTACAACACTACCCTAAACCCTAAAACACTACCCCCAGCATGACCCTACACTACGCAAACACTACAACACTACCCAAAACCCTACAACACTACACCCCAGCATGACCCTACACTACGCAAACACTACAACACTACCCTAAACCCTAAAACACTACCCCCAGCATGACCCTACACTACGCAAACACTACAACACTACCCAAAACCCTAAAACACTACACCCCAGCATGACCCTACACTACGCAAACACTACAACACTACCCTAAACCCTAAAACACTACCCCCAGCATGACCCTACACTACGCAAACACTACAACACTACCCAAAACCCTAAAACACTACACCCCAGCATGACCCTACACTACGCAAACACTACAACACTACCCTAAACCCTAAAACACTACCCCCAGCATGACCCTACACTACACAAACACTACAACACAACCCTAAACCCTAAAACACTACCCCCAGCATGACCCTACACTACGCAAACACTACAACACAACCCTAAACCCTAAAACACTACCCCCAGCATGACCCTACACTACGCAAACACTACAACACTACCCTAAACCCTAAAACACTACCCCCAGCATGACCCTACACTACGCAAACACTACAACACTACCCAAAACCCTACAACACTACACCCCAGCATGACCCTAAACTACGCAAACACTACAACACTACCCTAAACCCTAAAACACTACCCCCAGCATGACCCTACACTACGCAAACACTACAACACTACCCAAAACCCTAAAACACTACACCCCAGCATGACCCTACACTACGCAAACACTACAACACTACCCTAAACCCTAAAACACTACCCCCAGCATGACCCTACACTACGCAAACACTACAACACTACCCAAAACCCTAAAACACTACACCCCAGCATGACCCTACACTACGCAAACACTACAACACTACCCTAAACCCTAAAACACTACCCCCAGCATGACCCTACACTACACAAACACTACAACACAACCCTAAACCCTAAAACACTACCCCCAGCATGACCCTACACTACGCAAACACTACAACACAACCCTAAAACACTACCCCCAGCATGACCCTACACTACGCAAACACTACAACACTACCCTAAACCCTAAAACACTACCCCCAGCATGACCCTACACTACGCAAACACTACAACACTACCCAAAACCCTACAACACTACACCCCAGCATGACCCTACACTACGCAAACACTACAACACTACCCTAAACCCTAAAACACTACCCCCAGCATGACCCTACACTACGCAAACACTACAACACTACCCAAAACCCTAAAACACTACACCCCAGCATGACCCTACACTACGCAAACACTACAACACTACCCTAAACCCTAAAACACTACCCCCAGCATGACCCTACACTACGCAAACACTACAACACTACCCAAAACCCTAGAACACTACCCCCAGCATGACCCTACACTACGCAAACACTACAACACTACCCAAAACCCTAAAACACTACCCCCAGCATGACCCTACACTACGCAAACACTACAACACTACCCAAAACCCTAAAACACTACACCCCAGCATGGCCCTACACTACGCAAACACTACAACACTACCCAAAACCCTAAAACACTACACCCCAGCATGACCCTACACTACGCAAACACTACAACACTACCCAAAACCCTAAAACACTACCCCCAGCATGACCCTACACTACGCAAACACTACAACACTACCCAAAACCCTAAAACACTACCCCCAGCATGACCCTACACTACGCAAACACTACAACACTATCCTAAACCCTAAAATACTACACCCCAGCATGACCCTACACTACGCAAACACTACAACACTACCCAAAACCCTAAAACACTACCCCCAGCATGACCCTACACTACGCAAACACTACAACACTATCCTAAACCCTAAAACACTACGCCCAGCATGACCCTACACTACGCAAACACTACAACACTACCCTAAACCCTAAAACACTAGCCCCAGAATGACCCTACACTACGCAAACACTACAACACAACCCTAAACCCTAAAACACTACCCCCAGCATGACCCTACACTACGCAAACACTACAACACTACCCTAAACCCTAAAACACTACCCCCAGCATGACCCTACACTACGCAAACACTACAACACAACCCTAAACCCTAAAACACTACCCCCAGCATGACCCTACACTAAACAACCACCACAACTCTACACTACACTAACACAACACTACACTACACAACACTACACTACACTACACAATCACTAACCCACGAAAAAATTAACACAAACCCACTTACCTCTCTCGTCATCGTGGTTTTCACAACGCAAATGCATTTACCATACATGCCTTTAAAACGTAATTCTTTGTAAAGGCATGCGCGATAAATGCACATGCGTTTTGAAAAAATGCGGGATAATGGTATGCGAGGTCAATGACCTTGCGGGATAATGGTATGCGGACTGAAAGTCTGCGGGATAAAAAATGCGGGAAAATGGCTGCAAACCATGATTAGCAGCAGACTTCCCTGGTGAGCACTAGCTTTACTACAGTGATCTAATGAGCAACTAGAGTGCTAACATTCAGAATTTATGGCAAATGTGTGACACATCTGAATGCCTTCTTGATAGAACCAAAGTAAACAAGCATTGAAAATGCAATAGATCTCGCCCTCGTTTAAGTTAAAGCCATTCTGTTTGTAATGAGGTGGCTTTTTAGCTTTGCTTTTATTAGTGTTTTTAAAACTTTCATGTAAATAACATGCATATGTATGCATATATGTATATGTATGCATGCATTTATATTTATATAGATATGCAGATTATATATGTTTATATATGTATATTACCTACTGGCGATAGCCAGTGGGTATATATAGTTAGGATTTTTTCTCTATGGGATTTCTGAAAATTCTATGTCTAATAACTTTGGCGTTTGTGGATGGAATTGGCTGACATTTTCAGGAAAATGGCACATTTTGTTTCTGAGCAGCCCCTGAAAATTTGGGGGGGTTTCGTCAAGGGGGGGCCGAGAAAAAAGGGGGGTCCCAAAACGCATTTTTCCCATTCATTTTTCCATAGGGCGGTTGGACTCACTTTTAGCTCGAACGGCTGAATAGATTTACATGAAACTTGGCAAAATTGTAGATATGGTTTGCCCGACGTGCCTTTGCTATGTCTCAATATATGTGCTCCAGTGGATTTTGAGAAATTAACGTTTAAAAAAATATATATATCTGTGACAGCGCTCCGGTTAGCGCCCCGGTTCGCGTACCTGACGCGTAACGGAACTTCGCGAAGCGAAGCTGATTGGCTCTCCGGTGTCTGTCAACATTCTAAACGGTCCGGAGCGGCCGCCATCTTGTCTCTCGGTACGATCGAGAGACAAGATGTGGTGAAAAACAAAGGGGGAAATGAAGGAAAGGGGGCAAGGTAGACCACTCCTGACCCCCTAGGATTGATGAGGGGGATATTAAAGTGCCCCGCAGGGCAAAAAATAAAAAAATACAATTTTGGGCGATTTTACGCCGTAGAGGCGCGTCCCGGTACGCGTCCCGGTACGCTCACCGGGCAGCTAACCGGGGCAGCTAACCGGCAGCGTAGCTGTCAACATTGTAAACAGTCCGGAGCGGCCGCCATCTTGTCTCTCGGTAGGTTCGAGAGACAAGATGTGGTGAAAAAAGAAGGGGGAAATGAAGGAAAGGGGGCAAGGTAAACCCCTCCTGACCCCCTAGGATTGATGAGGGGGATATTAAAGTCCCCCGCGATTTTTCGCGGTAGAGGCGCTTCCCGGTACGCGACCCGGGCAGCTAACCGGCAGCGTAGCGGAAGTCCGCCATCTTGTGTTTTTGGAGCGTCCGGTTCGCGTACCGGGTAGCGTCCCGGTAAGCGTAACAAGGGGAAAACCAAGAGAAACAGTTAAAAAAAAAATTAAGGGAATAGATTTCCAGCAAACTTGGCAAAATTGTAGGGACTGTTTGTTTGATGTGCCTTTGCAAGGCCTCAAGATATGTGCACGTGTGGATTTTGTCTAATTAAGGTTAAAAAAAATATATATATCTGTAAACGTGCTCCGGCATGCTTACGTTACGGGTTTTGTTTGCGCTGCAGAGCCGATACGTCACGGTTATGCGACGCGTCATGAGGCGTCTCACGTGGCTACGTGATACGTCACGTAATAAAGAATATATTTTACAGCTATAGATATTAGCTTTTAAAAAACCAATTAAATTCACTGAAAAAACCATAGGTTATAGACCATCTAAAGTTAGGAATTTGCATTTACAAAACCTTGAAAATTCACTGAAAAAACCATAGGTTAGAGACCATATATAGTTAGCTGGACATTTTATTGACATAAAACCAATGAAATTCCATATATAGTTAGTTGCACTAACTATATATCGCGCACCCGCAATCCACTGCTGATGATGTCACATATTACATCATTCATGACATGGTCAGTGACATCACTGATGACATCACTGATGACATCTCAAATGACATCTCAAATGACATCACTGATGACATCATGACACACCAATACCAGTTACTACATACGCACTCACGGATTCCTACGTCTACACACACATTCACTCATTCACCCATACAATCACTCATACATACAGTCACTCATTATTACAACACTATCATATGCACTCATACACCTAGTCAGTCCTGTGAAGAATCAATCACACTTCGATTTCCTCATCTATACAGTTAAACACAGAACACCATACTTTTCACACATATACTAACACATACTTACTCTCTTATACAATCACTGATACAAGTACACATTGATATGCACAGAGTCACACACCTCCCAGCCAGCCACACACACACTCAGTCTTCCATACATCCACTCATTCTTCAATATGTAAAACATATTTAAACTTTACAAAAACACACAGACACTAGATGATGTCATCAGTGATGTCATTTGAGATGTCATCAGTGATGTCATCAGTGATGTCATTTGAGATGTCATCAATGATGTCATCAGTGATGTCACTGACCATGTCATGAATGATGTAATATGTGACATCATCAGCAGTGGATTGCGGGTGCGCGATATATAGTTAGTGCAACTAACTATATATGGAATTTCATTGGTTTTATGTCAATAAAATGTCCAGCTAACTATATATGGTCTCTAACCTATGGTTTTTTCAGTGAATATATATATATATATATATATATATATATATATATATATATATATATATATATATATATATATATATATATATATATATATATATATATATACAATTCATTTGGCCTAATGAGAGGACACCACTAGACAGATGGTTGAACTGCTTTTATTGCGAGGAAACAAAGTCAGGAAAAGGGCTCTCCACACTTCAAAGTACCATGCTCCTGCGCTCTTGATCACGGGTGATGCAAGCAAGACAACGGCAATAGGAGGGAGCCATGATAAGCATATCAAGTCCCGCCCATGTGGGCATGTGCCAAACGGCCTTCTGGAACCGGGTGACAGCAGAATTGAAATGTGCCCCTGTGAGCACTGTGTGGGCCTCGTAGAAGGGGGGCCATGTGGTGGCAGGTGCACACCACGGATTTCTCTACGTTAGGGCTTCCCCCCAGTCCCCAACACCCCAACCACATATATATTTACATATTTATATATATATATATATATATATATATATATATATATATATATATATATATATTTCAAACGACAGCCGTTCCCCGTTTTGCACAGAACAATATCCAGGCCACAATTGCTGTTGAGAAGTGTCTTTATTCACACACGCACTCAACGCGTTTCGGGAAACAAGATCCCTTGTTCACGAGTATCGGAGCAGAGTGAAAACACAGTTTAAATGTACATCATGTGACCTGTGACAATTAATAAACATAAAAAGCAGACTGCCGTATTTAGTGATCTCTGGAGCTATGAGGATCACTGCACATACCCATAGGTAGAAAAGGCATCAATGGAACTTACATATTCAATAAATTTTCATTTTCAATTTTAAGACACACTTATTACGACCTTTCAAAATGCTACGGGTTTGAAATTATAAAATAAAATGCAAAATAACATAAACCATTCTGGCGCTAAGTTCGCAGGTAGGATTCAAACCCCCGAACCCTTGGGCAGTCAGGTAACAGTGCACCAATCTGCTGCGCCACAAGTCTCTCATTCAACACTGACCTTTGTGGGCAAAAGGTAAATCCAATTACTGTCATGTATAAACTCAACAGTCCTGCCCTAGTGGGCTTGCATTAATACTTAGACTCGTGCGAAACATGTGCTTCTTTTAGAGTTGATTCAGAATAAAGAGACTCAAACTTGAGCCGCTTAAACCCATTACTGTCATGTATAAACTCAAAAGTCCAGCCCCAGTGGGCTTTCATTAATACTTGTTCGAAACATGTACTTTTTTAAAGTTCATTTAGAATAAGAAGACTCAAATTTGAGCCGCTTAGACCGCCTTCTCAAAATTGTAGTCCTTGATTAATACTCAAACAGTGTGTCTATGCCGTGAACATATTTCTAAACCTTACTGCCTTTCATTGGTTTTTTCTCAAACTCTCCCAAATCAAATCAACCGGCACCTGCGATACAAATTATAAAAAATACACGTGAATACGATTACTCATTCAGACGTGAAAATGCACATTCATACATTAAAACAGGGATTTTTTGACTTAATCAGTTGGTATTGCAAGGCAACAGGTACATTCATTTTGCATTCCAAATATCATCCTAAGTGTACACCAAGTGCCTCATCCCCATTATGGCCAAGGGGTTGCATGGTTTGATATTTAATGATAAATCGGGATTCTAGGCGTCTAAGTTCCTGTAGTCTGTTCCCACCTCTCTCTCTCACCGGAATCTGGTCCAGTACTACAAATGATAGCAGACTATTGTTACTCTGGTGGTGAGTGGCAAAGTGTCTAGCAACTGGATATAATTTATCCAAGTTTTTTATGGCTCTCAGGTGTTGCAGAACCCTCTCTTTCGCTGGTTTAATTGTGCTACCCACATAAAATTTATTACAGGGGCACTTAAGCGCATAGACCGCAAACTCAGTGTGACAGGACAAATGCTTAAGGATTTTATACGGGGCACAGTGTTCGGAAAGTCTTACTTCTTTGGTGTTGTGACTGTATTTACAAGCTTTGCCGCGACCACACACAAAGAATCCCTGAACCGGGTTAGTCTTCTTTTTGCTGGCCACCAGTGTTTGACAAATTTTGTCTTTTAGTGACAATGGTCTTCTATATGTCACTTGGGGAAACTCATGAATACTTTTCTTAATATCCTTATCCGTTTGTAAAGTATTCCAAAATGTATTAATGGCACTCCTCACCCCTTTAGCTTGTGAATTATAGTCCGTAATGAACCGGACTGTATCCTGGCTTTCATCCTCTTTCTTTGTGTCTGTGTGTACCAGTTCTTTATTATACACTTTCTTCACAGCACCTGAAATGCATTTCTTGCTATAACCTCTGGCCCTGAACCTTTTACACATCTCAGTTTTTTCTTTCTCAAAATCCACCTCTTTTGTGCAATTTCTTTTAGCTCTAAGGAGCTCGCCTAGGGGGATGGAGTTTATCAGGTTTCGGGGGTGACAGCTCCGGGCATGTAGCAGGCTGTTTCCTGCAGTCTCCTTCCTGAAAAGGGCTGTAGTTAAATGATTGCCCTCTTTTTTGACTTTAAGATCTAAGAAGTCAATCTCGGTTTTGTCAATATTGCTTGTGAATGTCAAATTAAAATCATTGATATTAAGGGTTTGCACAAACTCCTTAGCTTTCTCATCAGTCCCTTCCCAGATGATGAAAATGTCATCAATATATTCTGTGCAAAACGGGGAACGGCTGTCGTTTGAAATACTGGGGAGTGGCGATCCCGTCCTGGCCCGCCGCTGTTAGTGGCCATCAGAGCTTTCTTCGCCGATGTTTATGGTGGATATATATATATATATATATATATATATATATATTCACTGAAAAAAACATAGGTTTCACACCAGTTATAGTTAGCTGGAAGTTTTACTCGTATAAAACCATTGAAATTCCCACGTTATAGTTAGATGGACTCACTATAACTTGCGCGTGCAATGCACTGCTGATGGCGTCACATATTACATCACTCATGACATGGTCAGTGACATCACTCATGACATCACTGATGACACCATCCAGTGAATGTGTGTATTTTTAAAAAATAAATATGTGTTATATATGTATATGTAAAAGTTGATGGAAGAATAAATGTTTAAATAAGTGTTTACATGGATGTTTTTTAAAAAAAAATTTGATTGGTTAACTGGCTTATTAAGTGTATCTTAGGCAATACATATATTAGTGAGTAATGTTTAAATATTTAAATATAAGGATTAGTGTTTCACTTTGTGTATAAGTGGCTGCATGGGTTGGTGAATAGCTACATGTGACTGTATATGGGTTATTAGATGTTTGTTTTAATATCAGTATGAGTGTCTATATGGTTTGGTGGGGGTATTACTTAGCACATAGATGCATGAATGACTGACTCTCTCTTTGTATGTGTTTTGAAGACAGCATATGTGCAGGACTGTATGGGTGGATGAGTGTGTATATGTGTGTGTTAGTGAGTGAATGACCGTCTCATTAGTGTCTTTATCAGTAACTACATATGTTTTAATCTAGTATATGTGAATATTGATGTATATAAGTGAGTATATGTGAGAGTGAGGGATTGTAAGAGTTCCTGTTTAAATAATTATGTGTTTCTATAAGTGATTGTTTAAGAGAGTAAGTATGTGTAAGTTTCCTTAGAAGTAAGGTGGTAGTGTGTGTATAGTTGTATATGCAAATAAATGGATGTTTAATAGTTTATTTGCATGTGTGAGTATGTGTGAGAGTATCTTTTGGATGACTATTGGTGTGTAACAGGATGTATAGGTGTATCACTACATATGATGAGTAAGTATATGTATGAGTGACTATATAGAACTGTTTGTGAATGAGTGGATGTGTATATAGATGGTGGAATTACTGAATTGGTTGTTGTAACTGGTATGGGTATCTGCATTTTTTTTATTTTTTTTAATTTTTGAATATGTGTTTCAAGGGTTACATTACAGTGAAAGGAGGTCTGTCACTCTGTCACAAGGATGGTGTCATCAGTGATGTCATAAGTGATGTCACTGACCATGTCATGAGTGATGTAATATGTGACATCATCAGCAGTGCATTGCACGCGCAAGTTATAGTGAGTCCAACTAACTATAACGTGGGAATTTCAATGGTTTTATGCGAGTAAAACTTCCAGCTAACTATAACTGGTGTGAAACCTATGGTTTTTTCAGTGAATATATATATATATATCTATGTGGCTCCTGCTTCTTCAGTCTGGAGGAGTTGTTTCGGATATATATATATATTCACTCAAAAAACTATACATTTTAGTGGTGTTATAGTTAGCTGGACATTTTACTCATACAAAACCAATGAAATTGCTCCTATATAGTTAGTTGTACTAACTATATTTCGTGCACCCGCAATCCACTGCTGATGATGTCACATATTAGATCATTCATGACATGGTCAGTGACATCACTGATGACATCTCAAATGACATCACTGATGACATCACTGATGACACCATCCAGTGAATGTGGTTTGCTTCGTTATTTAAATATGCATTATATATATAGCAATTTACATTGAAGAATGAGTGGATATATATAAATAAATATTTGGATGGAGGATTTAGTAGCAGTGTAATTGACTGTTTACTTGACCAATTTATAATGTCTCACTGAATATAGTGGATAGTGACTAAACTGTGTGAATATCTGTATCACTTTGTCAGTTGTTGTGTAAACTGATTCTACAGTTGGTTACTAGCTATGTGAAAGTCTATATTAGTTATTGATTAGTTAACTGAGTATTTGTATGGGAGTGTGAAAGTGTGTGTGGTTCGGTGGGGGGGGTGTGACTGTCCAAAGATGTGTGAATAGTTGATTCAGTAGATCTATGAAGTTAAAACTACATGTTCTAACAGTTTGGGTGAGGGAATCTCTTTATGGGTGTGGTGATGAGCAAATATATTTCTCAAAGGTACAGGTCCAACAAACTAGAAAAATAAAAGGCAGTGTATGTGTCAGTTGTTGTATATAAATAAGTATACGTAAGACACAATGATTGTGTGAGTGACTGTATGGATAACTGTATACTTGTAATAATGATTTTATAATTCACTATGTATGACTTACTATCTAAATGAATAGAAGAAGTGGTGTTTGTATAAGTGTTTTGCTAAGTAAATATGTAAGTATGATCCATTGTTTGCATAAGTGAGTAGGATGACTTCATATGTGAATAGGATGCGTGCTGTTGTTTAATGTCGATATAGATTTATAAGTATTTTTGATAGTGTTCTATTGTTCATTGACAGCATGTATGAGTGAATCCATAGGTAAGTGATTAGATGTGTGTATACATCTATGAATCACTGAGTGGATTTTTAGATACTTGTATTGCTGTGACAATGGATGTAAATATGATACTCTGTATTTTACAAACAGTGATGAAAAATTGTAATAGTGTATGAAAAGGTGTATGTGATAGTCACGTGGATGATGTCATCAGTGATGTCATCAGTGATGTCATTTGAGATGTCATCAGTGATGTCACTGACCATGTCATGAATGATCTAATATGTGACATCATCAGCAGTGGATTGCGGGTGCGCGAAATATAGTTAGTAGAACTAACTATATAGGAGCAATTTCATTGGTTTTGTATGAGTAAAATGTCCAGCTAACTATAACACCACTAAAACTTATAGTTTTTTGAGTGAATTTCAAAGGTTTTTTAAAAACTAATTCCTAACTATATAGCTTCTGAAACCTATGGTTTTTCAGTGAATTTCAAAGGTTTTTTAAATGCTGATTCCTAACTATATAAGGCCTGAAACCTATGTTTTTTTCAGTGAATTTCAAAGGTTTTTTAAATGCTAATTCCTAACTATATAAGGCCTGAAACCTATGGTTTTTTCAGTGTTTTAAAAAAAAATAATTGATTGGTTAACTGGCTTATTAAGTGTAACTTAGTGAATACATATATTAGCGAGTAATGTTTAAATATTTAAATATATGCATGAGTGATGTAATATGTGACGTCATCAGCAGTGCATTGCAGACGTGCAAGTTATAGTGAGTCCAACTAACTATAACGTGGGAATTTCAATGGTTTTATGCGAGTAAAATTTCCAGCTAACTATAACTGGTGTGAAACCTATGTTTTTTTCAGTGAATTTCAAAGGTTTTTTAAATGCTAATTCCTAACTATAACTGGTGTGTAACCTATGGTTTTTTCAGTGAATATATATATATATAAAATTTCTATGGCAAAATGAAACCCCTCATTTTGTTCCTTTTCAAATTAAATGTATTAAGTGTTACCACTTTATTCCAATAAAGATGACTTCAGGTGTGCCAAACTTTTGTCATAAGTAAGACTGTTAGCGTTCTAGTTGTTCTTTAGAACACTCTGGGACATTCTGTCATTGGGCTATAGTTGGGCTACATCTGGCTGATATTTGGGCTACATTTGGGCTCTTTTGTCTCTGGTGGCCATCTTGGGAGACTGCATATCAGAATTTTTTTAATGAAATATAAGAGGATTTGAGAAGTCACTCAAAATGTGCCCTAATTTTTCTTTCTTCAGCACTAATCATAATTTCTATGGCAAAATGAACCACCTCATGTTGTTCCTTTGCAAATTAAATGTTTTAAGTGTTAACACTTTATTCCAATCAAGATGACTTCAGGTGTGCCATACTTTTGTCATAAGTAAGACTGTTAGCGCTCTAGTTGTTCTTTAGAACACTCTGGGACATTCTGTCATTGGGCTATAGTTGGGCTACATCTGGCTGATATTTGGGCTACATTTGTTTTTTTTTGTCTCTGGTGGCCATCTTTGGGCTACATTGGGCTACATTTGGGCTCTAACATATATATAGCCCAATGTAGCCCAATATATATTTTTTCAAAGTTAATTTTCGTAAAAACCACTGGAGCACATATCTTGAGACATAGCAAAGGCACATCGGGCTACCAGTCCCTACAATTTTGCCAAGTTTGGTGGAAAACCATTCAGCCGTTCGGGCTAAAAGTGAGTCCAACCGCCCTATGGAAATTAACATGGGGAAAACACGTTTTGGGACCCCCTTTTATCTCGGCCCCCGCTTGATGAATCCCCCCCAAACTTTCAGGGAAGGAGCGGAGCGCCGCGAGACAAAGTTAAGGAAAATTTCAGGAAGATTCCTCAACCGGCGCCAACGTTATTCCCAATAGAATGTTGCGATTTCCCTATGGAAAACAATCCTAACTATATATACCTACTGGCTATCGCCAGTAGGTAATATATATATATATATATATAGCAATGTGCACTGAAGAAAGAGTGGATATATAAATATAAATATCTAGATGGAGGATTTAGTAGCAGTGTGATTGACTGTTTACTTCACTTATTTATAGTGCCTCACTAAATATATTACCTACACTTCTTAAAGGTATTTAATGGTGTTGGCTGAATCGACATAAGCCAAGAGGTAATTACCTCGGATTCCCTGATTCAACATTCTGAACTTCAATTTACACTAGACTAAGTAAATCGGGCAATCTCAGTGAGCCTAGGTGGGAAGGCTCCTGGCCCGGACGGTGTTCCGGTAGATTTGTTTAAGTCAAATATGACTTTATGGGTGCCAATTATAACCCAGGTTATCAATGCCAGTTGTTTTGCACCTTTTTTGTCAACTTGGGTTGAATCAAATATAGTGGCAATTTTCAAAAAGGGAAATCGTTAGGACCCTGGATTTTTCAGGCCCATCTCATTATTGGATTCTATGACCAAAGTAGTGGGTTGAATAATTCTAGAACGTTTACATGTGTGGGCAGAGGATAGTAAAGTCCTCTCTGATATCCAATATGGTTATCAGTAGGGCATTGGGAGGATTGAGCAGAACCTGAATTTAAGCATCCTTGTTGGGAAATGTACCCGGGTGAAGAAGGGAAGGCTGTTTTTAGCTTTCGTGGATCTCACTGCTGCTTTCGATTCTGTAAGACATACCGAGCTCTTGGAGATCCTTGAGGAGATGGGGGTGGAAGCACAAATTATTCACTTCCTTAAATGCTTTTATTGTAACGCCCAGGCGCGAGTTCGATTCAGTCTGAGCGGCGACTGCACTTACCCCATTCCCTTAAGGAGGGGGGTTAGGCAAGGATGTGTCCTGGCCCCCTTCCTTTTTAACCTTTATATTAACGGCCTGGGAGATGCTTTGCATAAGGATAATAAAGACTTTCCTCAGATAGCCGGACGCCCATACCCGCTCTCCTTTACGCAGATGATGCGGTTATAATGTCATGAACGCAAGTCAGCTTGCAAAGGGTGCTAGATAGTTTTCCAATTTTATGAGTGATCTGGGTCTTAAGGGGAACACCTCAAGGACATTTATAATGATGTGTGGCCGTGGCAGTTGGAGGAGTAGGGATATGTTCGTGGATGGACAGAAAATAGGGCCCACAAAGAGATTCTCATATCTTGGAATACTCTTTGACCAAAATGATTTATGGGCTCAAGCCGTATCAGCAAAATAATTAGTATTCTCAAGAACCATTACCGCTCTTGTTCAGTTTTCAAGAAAATTAGGCAGGAGACCTCCTGTGGAGCTCTTGCAGATTAATGAAGCAAAAAGTGTCTCCAATGCAATGTATGGAGCAGGGTGTGGGGCTTTGCTGATACGTATCCGCTACAAATGGTGGAAAATACATTTTTGAGATATATTCTGTCAGTTCCGAGTAGCATATCTTAGTACGCCTGTCATGCTGAGCTGGGCTTACCATACCTCTCTGATCTCATAAAAATGGAGCCTGTCCTTTTATGGCACTGGATCTGGACAAAAATAGAGACCCAGTTAAATAGAGATATTTTAATGGACAGCCTAAAGTTGGAAGGTGTTTTAAAGATCCCTGGGTAAGGTACGTTTGAGATTTTATGCATGACTTAGGACATCCAGAATATTTTACTGACCCAAGTACCATGCAACCGGTAAGGAGAAAGGACTTAAAAAGAGAGGGCTTCCTGCTGCTGGATACAATAAGATTCTCGGCTGAGATTATAAAACCCAGTGTCCAGCAGAATCAGTTGATTTTAACCACTTTTAGTATTCAACCTTATTTAACAACTTTACCCGATAGCTACAATAGGTTTTTATTGACACAATTTAGGTTTGGGATCCTTCACAGAATTGTAAGTTTCCCTGAAATGAACGACTGGGCTCGAGTAATAATATTGTGTCCCTGTGACAATAACTCAGACCAATCCACTATTCACGTATTTATATTTTGTACATTTTATAGTGAATTAAGAAAAGTATGAATTGCTTCAATCCTAAAATCTCTGGGGATTAGATGCCGCCCGGCGTTCATAGTACGACAATCTTTGAATAATGTACATATTGTGTGGAGAATAGCAATATTTTTAAAGAAAGTAGTTAGCCTCAGGAAAAGTATTGTTATATAAGTATAAGGTTAATAAGTCGCATATGGTGCATTAACATTCCGATTTTGTATATATTGTGTTCTACTGATATTTTGTGTAATAAAATCTGTTTTTATCCGCTCTTATGATTGTCTGAAATAGCAGCTGATACACAATATGTTTTAAACTATTTTTTTGTGCAATAAGATGTATGTTTTTACGTGATTTTATGATTGAAATAACAATCGGATAAAGCTGTCTTTGACTTTGACTTACGCTGGGACTAAGTTTTGCATTTTGGTGAATCAATGTCACAGAAAAATTTACTTTACCGGGGAACGTGTTTTGTGATTTATTATTTTGGCAACCTCATTTGATCAAGCGGAATTTTATGGGTAAATGCTTCTCTGTGGCCTGAAGGGAAACATTCAGTTTAATTGTACGTAACATTGACCGTTTAGCGTGGCGTACTCCACAAATTAAATTGTCATTTGTCGCTCAAAAAAGTTACTTTCGGGGGGCGTGGCTACCGGCCGCTGAAAATGGCCGCCTAGTCCCGGAGCTCCAGGGCCGATCCAGCCCTAACATTAAAATCCGGGCACTTATCCGTCCATTTGGAGTCCGTTGAAGCAGCGGAACACAGGTGGCACGCATCGCTGGCATTCCGGTGAAGATCGGCTGCGGACGTACGCTGTTAACATCCCCGAACACCTGCGGTCTAGTGCGGCCTTCAAGACCGGGAGCTGAAGTATATCCCGAAGGCCGAGGACAGACACACAGCGGCCGCGAAGAGGCACACTGCTCTGCAGCGGCGGAGCACTGGGGCGATCGGACGGCGTCTCCGCCTCACTTATACGTCCTACTGTGCCCATCAAGATCCTGCATGTAAGGGCCTGGCAGACTACTCCGGTTCCCCGGGCTGCACTCCGGTACTGGCCGGCCCTACTATCCGGCCCTCTGCGGTGGATGAACCCATCACCCCGTTGTTAGCGGTTGAGCACTGCTCTGCGGGGGTTGTGATCCGGGTGCCCTGGACTGCGCTGCCTCGTGATTTCTGGGTGATCCCCGGCTCCAGTGGGCATTGAGGCATCTGTGGGGGGCCTTGGGTGCCGGCCCTGTGATCCTGACCCTGCGCTGTGGTGAGCCCCGGACTGGACTGCTGTCTACCCTGGAACTGATTGGTGTACTTGCCACTGGCGGCTGCTATTGCCGGGCATGCTCTACCGCATTGAGGTGTGGGCTTGAATATTGGCCCGGATTGGGACGGTCTGTGGGGCCTCCTGCTTGTTGAGGGGGTGAGAACGCGGTGGCTGAGGGGGTGCTTGCCTCACCATTTAACTGACCTCTTTCCCTCCGCTCCTCCAGGCCCACGCTGTTCATAGCACCTTGGAATCCACGGCGCGGACTGCGGCCTAGCCCGGTTACATACTGCAGGCCCCCTTCTAGCTGCTCGCCGTTTGCATCTGTGAAATATCTTCCTATCCGCGTCGACATGGCGGGCAGAGGGCCCAGGAATCAGACTGCACAGGGTAAGCTGGACAAATATGCTTATGATAAAGGGCCGAATGTGACGCCACCGCAGGGTAAGACTCAGGAGGGCGATTGAGGGAAAAAAATCACGTTGGAGGACATCATGAAGGCACTGACAAATGTACAAACGACGGTTGGAACAATCTCTACGGACGTCTCCCTGCTACGGGCGGACTTCCACAAAATGGCGGCTAGAGTGAAGGAGGTGGAGATAGTGACGAAATCCCTGGACCAGGACACTTCGGACTTACAAATGTCAGTGGCCCGCTTGGAAAAAGATAACAAGATGCTAGCAGATAAGTTGGACGACCAAGAAGGACGCGCAAGATGGAACAACGTGAGAATCATAGGTGTCCGGAGACGGAAGGGACCCGGGCGATGGATCTTTATGTGGAAGAACTGATAAAAACCAAGCTGCAGCCGAAGGGTCTATCTCATTTCTTCTCCGTTGAACGTGCTCATAGAGTGCCGGGGGGCAGCCGAAGCCAGGAGCTCCCCCAAGACCTGTCCTGGCCCGTCTCTTCAATTTTAGGGATAGGGATGCAATTCTGCAGGCAGCAAGAATCTCCCCCCTATCCGAATACAGAACTCAACCGTCTCCTTTTTCCCGGACTACACGGCGGCCGTCTCAAGGAAACGTCGCAGCTTCTTTGAAGTCAAGAAACTACTTTGGGCGCAGGAAGTGCCGTACTCCATGCTTTTCCCTGCTAAACTGCGGGTGGTAGATGGAGGGCGGGCTTGGTTCTTCGATACGCCGGAGGCAGCTCATGAGTGGCCAGAGGGATGGCGAACTGTGAATAAAAAGGAACCGAGACCCAGACCACATCGTCGCCAAGAGGGAGACGACACACCAGACAATCTGGGCTCTGGCAGCCAAAAGCCCCACCGTGATTTCACCCCTGAAGAGGAATAAGAATGGCCACACTGTAACTATACCCTCGTAACGGATGAGGCAGCATGGACGTCGATGCTTTAGCTGCTTGTTGGTTGCGGACTGGGGGGGACCGGTTGGACTCCAAAAAAGGCTGATGCTTCGTAGGACTCTCTCCCCTTAACCGCAAGTATTGCAACTATGGGTGGGACGAAGAACTCTGCTATGTTGGGGTGGCGGGCAGTTGTAGGTTCGCTAAGCAGGGAGGCAGGGAGGGGGGGTGGTCGTTGGGGTGGGAAGGTAACTGTTGCATATGATTCTGTTGACACTATTGTACGTAGGGTTTTCTTTTTAGGTTTGTTGGCATTCTTTTTGTTAGGACAGCTATGTGCCTTGACGTGTCGATTTTATGGGACGCTTGCAGTGCTAAACGTTTTGACATTCCTCCCCTTTGCTGATGGCTGATCTCAATTCACAGGAATCACAGGCTCCTCTGGCAGCCCTCACTCTGCTTACCTGGAATGTCCGCGGGTTAGGGGATAAGGTGAAGAGGGGTCTGGTGCTACAGTATCTGAAGCGCTGTGGCCCTGCGGTGTTTTTTTCGCAGGAAACGCATTTGGTGGGGTCAGCAGTCCGAGCTATGGACAGGTGGGGTTATAAGATGATGGTCCATGCAGAGTTCTCCTCAGGTTTTAGGGGTACGGGAATCCTGGTTAGGAAAAACGTTCCCCTCGTGGTGCAGCAAACACGAATTGATGACCAGGGCCGCTTCGCGGCGTTAACCTGTCAATGGGAGGGTGAGTTGCTCAACCTTGTCTCTGTCTACATACCCCCAGCACAAGCTCACTCTGCCCTCACAGCATTTCTACTTACATTGCCGGTTGCGACACTGCTAATGGGGGGCGATTTTAACGATATTATTGACGGAACCCTGGACAGACTCCCTGTTCGAGCGGAGATGCAGGGTGGGCAATGCCTCCTAGGTCTAGCGGATGCCCTGGGTCTCACAGACAGTTGGAGATTCAAACACCCAGCTGAGACACGCTTCACTTTTTACTCTGCAGTACACACCTGTCTCATGCGCATTGATTATTTTTTTGTCTCCGCGGACGCTCTTGGGGGTTTGGAGGAGGTCCTTATACATCTGAGGGGTATATCTGATCACTCCCCAATATTGTTGAAATATACCCTTCACTGGGCTGGCAGGAGACGCATGTTTCCGTTACACGCCGGCTTTCTCCAGGTGGCACCTATCATGTCAGCACTGACGCGTACTACTAAACACTTCTTTCAGGAAAATCAAGGCTCGGTAGACTCCGCATGCACGCTCTGGGAGGCGTATACAGTGGTCCTCCGGGGTCAGGCAATGGCCTCCATCACGGGGCACAAGAGGGAGCGGCGCGCGACCTTGGACGGCCTAGAGGCAGAATTATCCTTAGCCATCGCGGACCAGGAGGCCCACCCGTCTCCTGGGGCTGCCCGCACGGTTCGTCTGAAGCAAACTGAAGTCCTCACCCTCCAGAGGGAAATGGCACACGCTCGGATCCAGGCCACTCGGCATAGGATATACGAGCTGGGTGATAAGGCGGGGAAGATGCTAACCTGGCTAGACATAAAGGAACGGGCGAACAAAGTTATTGCTCAATTGAAGTCCCCCGAGGGCTCCTTGGTATCTGACCCTGATGGGATAGTTAATATTTTGGCTGACCACTATGAACGAATCTACGCCACGCAGGCGTCTTACACGATTGCAGAGGCATATGACTACATTAAAGACCTCACGATACCTAAGCTCTCCCCGGAGGCGGCGCTTCTATTGGAGGCTGATATCACTACTGAGGAGGTGCAGGCCGCTACCTACGCCCTGGCGTCTGGTAAGGCGCTGGGTCCAAACGGGCTCCCAGTTGAACTTCACAAAAGAACGATGCTAACGACGGCCCCCTTTTTCTTGAGTATGTTGGCTGATAGCCTCGACAAGGGGGAATTGCCGAGAGAACAGCGCTTGGCCACGAATGTCGCGATTCGCAAGCCGGGCAGACCGGAGACGGACAGTGCCTCCTACCGCCCGATCTCTCTCATCAACGCAGAACCTAAAATCCTGGCCAAGCTACTAGCATTACGTCTGACTCCACATCTCGCGTCACTGGTCAGTCCGGACCAATCCGGATTTATGCCGCACCGGAGCACGGCCCATAATCTCCGACGGCTCCACGCAGTCATGGCATGGGCGCCACTTCTTGAGGAACCTGCTGTCATCCTTTCGCTGGACGCTACTATGGCGTTCGATACAGTGGAATGGCCTTACTTATTTGCAGTGCTCCAACATATGGGATTTGGCCCCAAATTCTGCGCCTGGATTCGTTTGCTATATACTAAGCCTTCCCTCTTGGCCGTGGCACAAGGCAGGGGTGTCCGCTGTCCCCCCTGCTGTTTGCTCTGCTATTATAACCCCTCGCGATTTGGGTCAGATGGGAGCCCTCTATCAAGGGGATCCGCTGGTCCGCTGTTTGGGAGGATCGTATATCCCTATACGCGGATGATATACTGTCATACCTCACCTTCCCTAGAAAGTCTATTCTTGTATTATTAAACGTGTGTGAGCTGTTCGGCAGAGTGTCTGGTTATAAGATCAACTGGACTAAGTCCGTTCTTTATGTCCTCGCTGGCCCTCCTCCCGTCTTGCCCCCGAGTTGCCCCCTAAGGGTTGCAGCGACCTCATTCAAATATCTAGGTATCCTTATTACATCCGACCCTGACGAATTCTACAGTCTGAACCTCCGCCCCCTGCTGGAGAGGTTTAAACGTGACGCTAAGGTATGGCAGACTCTTCCCCTCACACTCCTAGGCAAGGCGGCGCTGTATAAAATGATGGCGCTCCCGCGTTTCCTTTACGTGCTTGAAAATTCCCCGTTCTTGGTCCCTACGGCTTATTTTAAAGCGATAACTGCGACGGTACCCCACCTGCTATGGGGCGCAGGACCACCTCGAATCGCCCAGGATAAGTTAACTAGAGACTGGTATGATGGGGGATAGCGCTCCCAAACATTGAGCTCTACTACTGGGCGGCGCATCTTAAACAGATTAATTTCTGGCTGCATGCCCCGCAGGCTGAGCCGGCATATCTCGCCGACATACACTCTCTGGACAGTAGAGGTGTACTTCGTACGCTGTACTCCCGCCGTCCCCCCACGGATCTGATAGGCCCGACGCACCACACAGTGCAGTTCTGGTACAAAGCCAATAGACGGCTTAAGTGTTCGGGCACCGTCACCCAAATGACACCTTTGTGGGATTCCTATCAATTGGGCTTCCTCAGTACCAGTAAGGGGTTCCAGGCTTGGGACACCATTGGCATATCAGGGGTGGGTGATCTTTGGAAGAAAGGTACGGTGGTGGACTTTGCCCACCTGCAAACACAGTACGAGATGTCCCAGACGGAAATGTTTCGATACCTAAAAATTAAGCATGCGTTACAATCAGCAATACCGCCGGGTACTGCCTTGCAGGAATCGACCCCGCTTGAAGATAGACTCCTGTCAGAACACATGACAGACAAGGCCACTTCCTTTACTTATAGGAAACTTATTACTAACCTACCGGACGTGATGTCCAAATTGAAACAGACCTGGTCTGAGGAGGTGGGTTCCTTTGATGACTCCGAATGGCAGGAGGCTCTCTCCTCACCGCGCGAAACTGCTATCCCCTCCAGATTAAAGCTGGTCCAACTCAAGGTACTTCACCGTACATATTACGCGAGAACAACCCTTCACAAAATAGGTAAAGCCACACATAAGTTCTGTCTCCATAACTGTGGGGAGGAGGGAACGTTCTTTCACACCATCTGGGACTGTAGATATATGTCGACATACTGGACTGCAGTAATGCGCACGATTTCCCAAGCGATAGACATATCCTTATTGCCAGAGCCACGTCACTGTTTATTGAATGTTTGGGAACCCAATGACCTGAACCACCGAGAGCAAGATTGGGTGATGTTGGGTATGATGGTGGCAAAGCGCAACATTGCTATGTTCTGGGGCTCTGCAGTTTCTCCGACCCTTAATAAATGGTGTAGAGATATGGATGAGATGATGGCGGCAGAAAAGGCTGTCTTTATTCACCGTGATTGCCCCAGGAAATGGGATGGAATCTGGGGGGCTTGGAACAAATTTCGAGGTTACATTTGTGAGCCGCCTTGTACTGATGGGGAGGGTGGAGACCCAGACAGTTCCTTGACAGCCGGCATGAGGGGATGGGGTTTTGAAATGTTGATGGATGGATCATACTCTGGGACTAAATATTACCAGGCGCGGTGCGTCCATTGGACGTACGGGCGTAGCCCCCCTGCCCGCAGCTCCCTCGGCGTCTCTGAACTTCAGTAAACTTAATCAGTTTACTTAAGTTCAAAGACGCGGGGCGCCAAGAGAGAACTGACAATCATGTCAGTCAGCATGACGTCGGACCGCCCACCCCTTCAGGGTCTGAAGGGGTGGGGGGTCTGACATCATGTTGATTGACATGATTGTCACCAGGGCCAGCAGGCAGCAACACAAGTGCGCATTTCTGGGGACGGAGGGCACATTTTTTACCCGTGCCCACTCATGCGCACTTGTGTTTACACCTGTTTGCGCATGCCCATTAGGAGCCCTTCGGCCTCCTAATGGGCATGCTGTGGGCGAAGAGAAACCTGTGCCCCAAGCCAATCCTGGCGCTGCTGGCAGCGCCAGAATTGGCTGAGAGCCAGTCCACTCCAGAGGGCCGTTAGTGAAGGCGCCAAGCCAGGGGAGCAGAGGTGGCGCGGACCGGCTGACGCTGTGAGGTAAGTTTTGTTTTTTATTATGTAATTCCCCGCTCTACCCCCCTCCCTTAACCCACCCCCCTCCCTTCCCCCGAGCCGCGGCTGGCATTATGCTGCTCTCAAGGGGTTCCTCGAAAGCATTATGCCCATGCAGTAACTTGTAGGATATTCAACTTCCTAAAAAAAAGAAACAGTTTAAGAGCCTGTAGATTTCTGTGGAATTGCAGGACTTGACAAGACATTCGATAAAAAGATTTTAAGAGAAAGGTTAGCGAACATACAGTACGTCCTCCCAGCCAAAGGAGCAAAGGGTCACACACTGCTAAGAAAGTTAAACTTGGAGCACCTGAGTAGAGATATCATTGGCCACTCGACAAACTTTGCCACTGGCACAGTAGCCAAATAATAAGACACTGTCGTAAGATCAAAGGGACACCAGAAACGTTTGTGTTATAGGCACAAGAGCCGGTAAAGACTCTTGGGGTTTCTTGAAATAATAAAGGAGTGCCAGGAGAGCTCGCAATCGAATCATCTTGTAATGTGCGCTTGCTTATAAATTAACAACTACTACTAGAATAATCGCCCTGACAAAGTTCTTTTTACAAGAACAAAATGCGTTGGCGGCCCGGTGTTTTGTCATAAATTAAAGAAGAATAAAGAAAATCTGAACACTGTCAAATATTGGAAGGACATTCATAAATTCACTGTTTTTTGGATACTTGTATTAGGTGGTGCAACCCACAGTGGGTAGAAAACCTGGAGAACGTGTTGAACATGCGTGTAAGGTATGGACAGGGACAAGTCAAACTGTATGTTCTGCTGGCTGGCAGTACTATGTAAGGTGCAAGCTATGTCAGGTTCATACTCTACTAAAGTCGGTCTCTCTCCCTTCCTGACGTACTCTTGCTATGTCTGTTCTTGTAAATCTTCTAAAAATAAGGGCAATAAAGAACCTGAGCGCCCGCCAGCCCCCATGAAGTATGCGGAGGACCCCCCCACACAAGGCAGACTTTCGTAAAAAATGTGAGGGGGCGCTGGGTTGATATAAAGGCAGGAATTGCAGGGCAAAGATGACAGCAGCCTGGCTCCGCCTACCCCTCTATCCTCCTCCCCGAACACTGGGCTCCGCTTCAATGCAGGGAGTGCGGGCCCAGAGTTACACCAGTGCTGAAACTGTAAAATAATTATGAGCAATTATTGCTAACTAGAGGGAGCAGGGACTTTGAGATTTCCCCAAAAAGTATTTGGCTCTCAAATGAATGAGGAGAAGAAAAGGACACATGGCGAGTGTGATTCCTTCCTGCTCTGTTAGGGAAGCAACCTGTCAAACACTTCATGTCTCACTCTTGCATGTGCAGTATGCCAGTCTGATTAAAGTTCGAGATGACTCTTGCAAGTGTCACCCACCCGGTGACTGTTATGACTTTGGAAGCCTCCAGGAGCAAGGCCAGGGTGCTTGACTTAAACACTACTCTTAATTTGTCTCCTTCAGCTTAGGAGTAGTACATCCAATGAACCTCTTTTAAAGGTCTATTATTAGTTTGAGGCCACAGCCCTCTGTTATATGAAAGATTCGAAATGTGTATCAATAAATATCCAAATGTACTCATGCAGAGATTTTGTTTGAAACAAAACGTTTATCTGCCTGAGTGCTATTTATAGAGTGAAAACCTCTAGATATAGGCTTGCCATAAACGCATGTTGACCGAAATCCATCATCAACTAACTTTCTGTGCGATTATATATTGAATAATGATTGCCATAATATTGTAATTACAATATAAGAGAGTGCTTCGAAATATATAGCTCCTAGGTAATGTGGCAGACCCTGAATTATTGCAATATTACATGATGTCCCCCATAGACCCGACTGAATATTGTATAGCTTCAAGCCAATGTATTTGATTAATTGTGCTACTATTAACACCAATTAGACCCATTTTTATAAAACCGACTTTGTGGCAGTATCTACATGTCGTTATATGACATCCCTTTATTAATGTAATAACTGCACTTTCGCAGTTGCTTTATTAACCTGCTTGCTTCTCACATTTGCTTGGAAATGCACCATTTACCCACTCTTTAAAAAAAATCTCGGGGGAGAACCCCACTGAACCCTCTTTAGATGTTCGTGCTCGCTCGCGACAGTGAACTGCGACAGAAAGTTTACGCCTCCCCACTTTCAAATGTCACCAGCCACCACTGAATATTACACACTGAAAGACAGTAGACACCTAACCACATTAAGCGTGCACAGTTTTCCTAAATTATGACAAATTACTCCAAGTTACTTCCCAGATTGGTTTGTGTTCACCCCCTATCTCTCCTTTTAGTGGTATGGTGGTGTCCAAAGATATTTAAATCGTCCCTTCTGAGATGTGTCTGCCGTAATTTCAGTCGTTAAGCCATAAAGCAGCCACACTTTGAAAAGTCACAATCGCTCTTATAGTCTGTAAATGCATGGTGCTTACTTTTAAGTCAGACTTTCAAGTGCTTTATAGGTAAGCCATAAAATCTGATTGAAGTTATTGGCAGACATTCTTTGATATGGTGTCATTACAGAAGCTAGGTTACCAGAGCAGAATTTGAAGATGCAAGGTAACCAAGGCTGAGACATAAGGGACCACTTTTGAATCCGAGCAGCTGGATGCAGGAGATGAACAATAGCGCGGTGTAATTGCTGTTTTGTGAAAGCCCGGCTGAGGTGCTGGTTTGTTTTGTGAAAGGGAATAATGTCAATGCAGAAGATGGGTGTGGGAGGAGGGTGGCTGTCTTCTTGATGCAATATGGAATGCGTGCTTTGTGGATACTCTGCCATCTGTCAAGTCCATCGCCAAGTACCTTTTCAAAGAGACTGTTTCTAAGATGCACATACCGGCTCGAAGCAGCCTTACTCTTGGAGTATTTATCTTCTGTTTCCCAGTACGTTGAATAGTAACAGTGAATAAACTGTATTCAGAAACTAGTAAGTAAGTAAGTAAGTATAAAATTTGTATAGCGCACTACTCACCCAGAGGGTCTCAAGGCGCTTGAGGGAGGGGGGGTACTTTACTTATCGAATATCTAAGTTTTTAGTTGTTTTCTGAAGGAGAGGTGGTTCTGTGTAAGGCGGAGGTGGGTGGGGAGAGAATTCCAGGTCTTGGCCGCTAGGTAGGAGAAGGATCTTCCCCCCATGGTGGATCTTTGGATGCGTGGAATTGCGGCGAGGGCTTGATTGGACGAACGTAGTTGGCGGGTGGGGGTGTAAAAGGACAGGCGTGTGTTGAGGTATTCGGGTCCTAGGTCGTAGAGGGCTTTGTGTGCGTGGGTGAGGAGACGGAACGTTATTCTCTTGTTGACGGGGAGCCAGTGAAGTTCTTTCAGGTGACCAGAAATGTGAGCTTGGCGGGGGATGTCTAGGATGAGTCTGGCTGAGGCGTTTTGGATGTGTTGGAGTTTTTTCTGTAGTTTGGCTGTGGTTCCGGCGTAAAGGGTGTTTCCGTAGTCCAGTCGGCTTGTGATCAGTGCATGGGTCACCGTCTTTCTTGTTTCGGTGGGGATCCAACGGAAGATTTTTTTGAGCATGCGTAGGATGTTGAAGCATGATGATGAGACGGCGTTGACTTGTCTGGTCATCGAGAGGGAGGATTCCAGGATGAAGCCTAGGTTGTGTGCATGGTCCGTTGGTATGGGTGCGTTTCCTAGGGCCGGTGGCCACCATGAGTCGTCCCAGGCGGAGGGGGATGAACCTAAGATGAGGACTTCCGTTTTGTCTGAGTTCAGTTTTAACCGGCTGTTCTTCATCCACTCGGCTACTTCTTTCATCCCTTCTTGTAGGTTGGTTTTGGCGGTGTTTAGGTCTTTGGTGAGGGAGAGGATCAGCTGGGTGTCGTCTGCGTAGGAGATGATGTTGAGGTTGTGTTGGCACGCGATGGATGCGATGGGACTCATGTACACGTTGAAGAGGGTGGGACTGAGTGATGATCCTTGTGGTACGCCGCAGATGACTTCGGTGGTCTCTGATCTAAAAGGGGGGAGGCGGACTCTCTGGGTTCTTCCGGCGAGGAACGAGATGATCCAGTCCAAAGCTTTTCCTTGTATTCCGACGTTGCTGAGGCGTTGTATAAGGGTGCTATGACAGACTGTGTCGCAGGCTGCGGAGAGGTCAAGTAGGATGAGGGCAGCTGTTTCTCCGTTGTCCAGTATAGTTCGAATGTCGTCTGTTGCTGCGATGAGGGCGGTCTCGGTGCTGTGTTTGGCTCGAAAGCCGGACTGTGAAGGGTCAAGAGATTTGTTGGATTCGAGGAAGGCGGCTAGCTGACTGTTGACGGCTTTCTCAATGACTTTGTCAGGGAATGGGAGGAGCGAAACGGGCGGTAGTTCTTAAGTTCAGTGGGGTCTGCTGTGGGTTTCTTCAGGAGGGCGCTGAGTTCGGCGTGTTTCAAGCTTTCCGGGAAGGTAGCGGAGTTGAGGGAGCAGTTGATGACGTCTCGGAGATGGGGTGCGATGATGGAGTCTGCTTTGTTGAAAATGTGGTGAGGACATGGGTCGGTTGGCGACCCTGAGTGGATGGAGTTCATCAGGCGGATGGTGTCTTCAGTGGTGATTGGGTTCCAGGCGCAAAGGTTGTTGGAGGGGGGTTCTGGTTCGGAGGTGGGTGAGGTGGGCTGGTCTCCGGACTGGTCTCCAAAGCTGTTATGTATGTCAGTGATTTTGTTGTGGAAGAACGAGGCTAGAGAGTCGCAGAGGTCTTGGGAGGGAGTGATGACGTTGGTGCCGGCGGTGGGGTTGGTAAACTCTTTGACGATGTTGAATAGTTTCTTGCTGTTGTGGGTGTTCTTGTCGAGCCGATCCTTGAATGCTGATTTCTTGGTGGCTCGGATCAGTTGGTGGTGTTTGCGGGTGGCGTTCTTGAAGGTGGCCAGGTTGTCAGTGGTTGGGTTTTTACGCCAGGCTTTCTCGAGGGTGCGACAGGTCTTCTTGGATTTCTTAAGGTCATCATTGAACCAGGGGGCTTTTTTGCTGCCTTGCTTGATTTGATGGTTTTTCAAGGGTGCTAAATCGTCAGCGTTGTGGGTGATCCATTGTGTGAGGTTGGTGGCAGCTTGGTTTGGGTTCGATGATTTGGCAGGAGGGTTTTGGTGAAGCGATGTGAAGAGCTGGTCGGTGGTAATTTTGTTCCAGTTTCTGCGGGGAATTGGTTGTGGCTGGTTGTGGGTCGTGGTCTTTTGTAGTTGAAGTGGACGCAGCTGTGGTCCGTCCAATGGAGATATGCATATGTGTTTGCGGTTTTTCTTTGTGTTCAAACCCTATAGGTACTAAACTGATGATGAGCGACGGGGAGGAGATGTTTGTTTCCTGGGCAGGGAGATGGAATGCTATGATTATTTTGCACACACATTTATTTTCAACGTTGAGTGTTCAGCTTTCAGTGTACCTCTTAATGTAGCAAATGTGCTTGTTTCAACGGGCTCTCGGTATCGATAGACAAGGAATTTGTAGAAGATTGGAATGATTTTTGTCAGGCTCACACACCTTGGCGAATTGTGGAATTAGAGCTCTGATTCTTTGCTGGGGACCTGTTTTGTAAGTGAACCCAGCCAGTCCATTACATGTCCGTTTTATGAAGAAATGCAGGTGCTGTTTTACGAGGATGGCATTAGCTTATTTGTCACCAGCTGCAAGTTTCTGAATAGATTGCATTGAGTCATCACCTTATTTGGGAAGCTATGAGGGTACTCTGGTGTAGCCACCCACCTGCTGAAGGCATACGTTCTTGAATTAAACCAGTACAATCCTTTGTTAACCACTCATTAGGCTTCTGGATCCACTTGCCTGTCAGTCAGTGCACTTTGCAGAGACTGGTTGTGATTATAAACTCGTGTGTTCCTGGTGTAGACCAAACTAATTGGCTCTAGGGACATTCTTGTAATCGAGCAGTGAAAAATTAAATTGTATTTGGCATATTTCTCAATATAAAACTCATTAACTTAGATCTTTTTGGTACAGAAAAATTAGCATTAGAGGACTAAAACAATCTAAACTCTTCCTATACTCACAATTGTTAAATGAGACCATCTCATCCCACCCAACCTCAGCTCCCTGAGACACCAACTGACTCAAATGAACAGGTGCCAATCTGTGGCTTGATATGACACCATTGGGCATTGAGACCACAAACACAACATTAATTTGGTTTGGTCCATCTGAGTTCCTTTTCATGGTTACCTCTTAATTTTTTAATATTGACCATCATTGTACTGCAGAATGAGAGGGACAGAATCTCCAATATGCGCTTCTTTGACATGGGTGTCTCCTGAGTAAAGATTATAATGCGGATGACATGAAGGTGCTGTTTTGCTAAAGACATCTTGGGGACAATCAGAAAGTTGACCAAGTAATGCATTCTGGCCGTTGCTTGCCATTGGCGTTTTTGGAGTTTGTAACTCACATTTTCTGGCTTTATTTGCTTTAGGCTGTCCAGCTCAAGTTCATCCCTCCCATTGCCCAAACCTTGTTTACTGTATTCTTCCATGAACTCGCTGTTTGTAAACAGGCCTTTAAATCTTGTTCTTATCTTGTCATATTTGCTGTGCATTCAAAAGGTCAAATGTCAGGCTGTCTTCCAGAGAGCATGGGATTTATTTGTATTTTTCTCACTTCAAAGTGATAGAATTTATGTGACCATCATGTTGGCTACTTGGGTTCTGCTTCATGCAACTGCCCTCTACTCTGCACCTTTAAACACTAATCCACTCCACGTCACTGCACTCTTATCTGCACCACTCCATGGCTCCCTACTCTACACCACTCCATCCACTGTACTCCCACTACTTTACTATGCACCACTGCACTCTACATTGCTCCACTCCACACCTCTCTACTCTGCAACACTGCACACTATGCCACTGCACTCCACTCCACACCAATGCACTCTACTCTGTGCCACTTCACTGTACGCCGGTGCACGCTATGTCAATCCCCTCTATGCCACTCTAATCTACTCTGCACCACTGCACTCTACTCTGAAACAATCTACTTTATGCCACTGCACTCAACGATGCTCCACTGCACTCTATGACAAGGCACTCTACACTTATTTACTCAAAACCAATGCCCCCTTCGCCAATCTACTCTGCACCACTGCACTCTACGCCACTATACTCTACGCTATTGTGCTCGGTCACTGCACTCTATGCCACCCTATTCTACTCTGCATCACTGTCATCTACGCCACTGCTCTCTATGCCACTCTGCTCTGTTCCACTTCACTCTTCACCAATACACTCCACACCACTCTACTATACACCACTGCACCCTATGACCGTATACTCTGCCACAGTGCACTCTGCCACCGTACTCTATGCCACTGAACTCGATGCCACTCTACTCTGCATCACTCCACTCTATGCCACTGTACTCTGCACCAATCCACTCTAAGGCACTGCTCTCTACTGTATATCACTGCACTCTGTGCCACTTCACTGTACTCTGAAACAATCTACTCTATGCCACTGCAGTCTACACCACTCTATTCAACTCTCCGCCACTCCACTTTACTCTGTGCTAATCTACTCTTCACCACCGCACTGTACGCCACTATAATTTACGCCACCCTACTGTACACAATTGCACTCTACATCACTTTACTCTGCACCACTCTACGCCACTGCTCTCTATGACACTTTACTCTGCAGCACTGCACTCTCTGCCACTGCATTCTCTGTGCCACTTTACTCTCCACCACTTTTCTGTGCGCCACTGCACTCTACGGTTCTCTTCTCTACTCTGTCCCACTGTACTGTATGCCAGTGAACTCTACACCAATACACTCTAATCTACTATGCACCACGGCACTCTACATCCCTCTATTCTACTCTGTACCACTGTACTGTATGTCACTGCTCCCTACACAACTGTATTCTGCACCACTATTCACCAGTATACTGTATGTCACTGCACACTATGCCACTGCATTTTGTGACAGTGCACTTTATGCCACTGCACTCTACGCCACTGCACTCTGACACTCTACTCTTCATGACTACACTCTATGCAACTGCACTATACTCTGAATAACTCAACTATATGCCACTCTATGCCACCACACTCTAAGCGACTCTACCCCAATGCACCGTATGCCTCTCTACTACTCGGTATCACACCAGTCTATGCTGCTTCACTCTATCCCGCACCACTCCACTCTGCACCACTCCATTGTGTGCCACTTCAGTCTACATCACTCTACTATGCAACACTGCCCCCTCCGCCTCTGAACTCTATGCCAATGCCCTCTACACCACTTTACTCAAAATGAATACACTCTGCATCACTGCATTCTATGCCAATCTACTCTGTACCACTGCACTGTACACCACTATACTCTACACCACATCATTGCACTCACACTTTCCTCTGCACTCTACACCAATGTACTATACGCCACTGCACTCTTCACCAGTGCACTCTATGCCACACCACTGCACTCCACGACACTCTACTCTGCAGCACTACACTCTCTGACACTGAACTCTATGCCACTCTACTCTGTGCCACTTTACACTGTGCCACTGCACCCTAATCTGCCCCACTCTACTGCACTGAAAGCAATGCACTCTATGCCACTACACTCTACACCACTCTAATCTGCTGTGCCCCACTGCACTCTGACATTGTACTCTATGCCTCTGTACTCTACTCTACCCCACTCTAATATGCACCACTGCACTGTATACCACTCTAGTCTAGGCCACTCCACTTCGCACCAATCCACTCTGCAACACTGCACTCTACGCAGATGCACTTTACTCCTCTACTCTGTACCACGCCACTCTTCCCTGCACCACTGGAGGCTAGGCCACTTCACTCTACTCTGAAACAATATACCCTTAGCCATTCCACTCTACGCCACTCTGCTCCACTTCACTCCACTCTACAACACTGCTCTCTACGCCTGTGCACTTTATGCCACTACTCCATACCACAGCAGTCTACCCTGCACTAGTCACCCTACACCATTTCGCTCTACTCTGAAACAAGCTGCTCTATGCCACTGCAATCATTGCTCTGTGTCTCTATTCTGCGGAACTGCGCTCTATGCCACTACTCTAAGCCATTGCATTCTACCCTGCACCACTATACTCTACCCTTCACCACTGTACTTTACGCCTCTTCACTCTAGGCCACTCTACTCCACTCTACAACACTACAATACAGTCCACTCTATGATGTTCTACTCCATTATACTCCACTCCACTGACATTCTACTCCACCCTATGCCACTCCACTCTACTCTACTGCACTCTACTCCATTATGTGCTGTTCTGTGACACTACTCCACACACACAGCTCCTTCTATGCCACTCCATGACTTTATTTCACTCTGTCCTAGGACACGCTACTCCAACCTACTCTGTCATTTGTACTCTGACACTCTACGCAAAGCCGCTCTGACATTGTATGTCATTCCGCTGTATGACTCTGCTCTATGCCACTCTACTCTACAATACTCTGCTCCACTCTACGCAACACCCTCTATACCGCTCCATGACACACTATGCCACTCCACTCTATGACACTTTACTCAACTCTGACACTGTACTCCACTCTACACCACGCAACTCTATGCACTTCCACTCTGAGACTCTACTCCCACCATGACACTCCATAACACTTTACACTACTCCATGACACTCCGTTTCACTCCTCTGAGCTCTACAGTACATCACTCCACTTCACTTTATAACACTACACTCTACTCCACTTTGCGACAATCCACTCCATGCCACTCTCCTTTCCCCCACTAACATTTAGCCATGCTGAACAGCAGTCACTCTGGTGTAGAACATTGGTAAAAACGCATTGGCAAAACCAATAGCTATTACATAGGCAAGACATATTGGCTTTGCCAATGCTTGTTTGTATTTGATTGGGCTGAGAATTCCAGATTTTGTCCACTTGTATCACATAGTAATAGCCTCCAGTATAAGGCCTATTTATTCTCTGTATCTAGAGCAGGACTTCCCCTCCAAGCACAGAGCTCTCAGAGAGGTACAGATATACAGAGTCGAATCACAAAACATTTTAAACTAGGGATATTTCATGTCCTTGGTGGTAACTTAAGGCAATGCTTGGCACACACACCCTTTACCACTGTATTATGAACGTAGGTTTGTGGAGGTGGTAATGTGTCACAAGAATGTTTGGGCATTACTTGTTGCATGCCGGTGAAGTATTCTATTGTTCTTTGTGCTGCTTTGGTTTTGGGCTTCACTATTGTAATGTGATGTTGTGTTATATGCAGTGTTTAATTTGTTGGAAAAAAAAGAAACTCATAAGAGCCAGTTGGCCACTACAACTTGCCCCACCCATTGCCCATACCATCGCTGCCAATGCTAGTACCAACACAACTACTGCGCATCATACTCCTACAAGTGGGACCATTCAGAGTTATGGTAATCTGTTTTGCTGCCTACTACAGCTTTGACAATTACGGCTCTATGTTATTCAGAAGGGAATTACTTAATTTATTGTAGTAATTGATAGAATTGACCTGTACCTCTTTTTCCACGTTGGTATTTGCATGCTGCACAGGGCCACTCATCTTCTACCCTCTGAGCTTTTGGGGGGAGTCGGATTTTAATTTCTGTCTTCAAAGTCATTCATTCTGTTGGTGGTCCCTTCTGCCCGTATTTAACCTGCAGAGAGTGGTATAAGCTAAATTGTTATTAAGGTGATCCATTTTCATGGAGACATACAGCCAGATTCATCATAGTAAAATCGGCTCGCAAAGGGCCAGATTCTGAGAATCTGGCCCTTTGCGAGCGCTATTTTTGCATTTGGGATTCATCATCCCAAATGCAAAAATCTCAAATCTAGAACTCGCTAAATTGCGATGAATTGCATTTAAGGAATCTCAATTTGCGATTCCTTAAATGCAATTCATGAACCATTTGAAAATTGCGAATTCGCAATCTGGGGCCGCTACTTACCGCGAAGTATAACTACCTGGTAAATAACGAAAACTTGGAAAAATGCACTTTAGTGCATTTTTCTAAGTTGTATGTTACACACACATATGTCCTTTGGACATGTGTGTGCGCAACATCAGTGTACATTATCATTTCAGGGATGCTACAGGGTGTCCTTTGGACACCCTGGCACCCTTGAAATCACTTCCTTATTTGCGATTCGCAAATTGCTAAGGAATGACTCCCCATTCATTCCTATGGGCCTTTAGGCCCATAGGAATGAATGGGAAAGCCATTCCTTATTTGCGATTAGCAATTTGCGAATTGCAAATAAGGAAGCAGTAGAAATCGCAAAAAATATTACGATTTCTACATGAATCCCGTTTTGCGAGTCTTTAATAGCGATTCCTTAATAATCGCTATTAAGGACTCGCAAAACATGACAATGATGAATCTGGGGGATAGACCTTTGCTGATTTGGATTTGCCATAATCACTCATTTACAAAGCAGATATATTCCTTAGCGATCCAGATGTTTGTCTTCTTTTTATATTTATGGTAGTGTATTTCAAACATTCAAGAATGCTTCTTAGTCAATGTATGTGTTGCACATAGGAGTATTGAATATTGTGCACCTATATTGAGCCACTATCTTAAGAGTGTGATTCCATTAGCTTACCCTGCTCCAAAAGCTCTCTTGCGTGGGATTTTGTGTGCCTACCATGACAAAAACAACATTCTGGGCCGCGTTTTCTAGTCTTTTCACAGAGGAAATGGGTAGGACAGCTACGTGGGTATTACATTCTGTGTGATCAATCAACAGGTGCAAGGGTGTGAGAATCCATAGTCGAGAGATTTTGGGTATATGGTTTTCTCAGTAGTTCTAAAGATCTAAATTATCTGTGTGGCAAATCTTTCAATCAGTAAAATGCATTGGTGGCACATCAGTGTGTTTGTTGGTTTCATTGAACAGAAGTCTTGATCAGTTTATATGCTTGGAAAGTCCTTCATTAGTTAATTACTGAAATGTGAAAGAGAGGCGAGGAGGTAATGATTCAATTACTTATTAGTAGTTTTGCTGAGTCTGAATCTTGATTGCTCTTAATCTGTTCTTCCTTGTTGCTTGCTTTCCATCTCAACCTTCTGTGATAGAAAGGCACTGTTCAGACCTGCTTGTGGTGCTTGGTATCAATGCTTCTAGATCAGATCCATTATGGGCTCCACCTGGGATTGTGGGTTGGGAGTCATCAAATGTTTGTATTTTGGATTCCACAAGAGGTTGTTTGGCATGGTGGTGGATTCATCTCAATCCAGTAACAACTGGAGATTACTAGTAACCAATCAAATTGACATCACAACTTAACACCAAAGATTTCCTCAGTGTGGCATAATTTCCACTAACCATCTACTTCCAGTCACATTTCTTCAGAACGTAACATACATGGACTACTTTGTTTGTTCTTTTGTTCGGTCTTCATCTTCAGAACAATAGTGTAGTCTATCTAAAGACGAAATATTAGAGAAAGTAGCACTGAAAGTATAACACTGGACTTTTTCTCAGACTATCAACTCTGAATTGTTTGTTGTTGTAAGACATTTATTGTGGAGGGTTATCTGGTGAATGAAAAATAGATTGTAACCAGTTATCTATTTCAGGTTTCGATGTTAGCACTGTTTTATAAGCGATATGTTTCAAACACTGACATTTTCTGCTTTCAGCTATGAGAAACCACCATGTAAGATATTTTCTTGTGGAGTTACGTGCTTTGATGGAACAGAGGACGTGCCACATGACTTGGAAGGTAAATGTGCTATACCATGAAGAAATATATGCTCTCATTTGATTGGCCTGGCATAACAAAACACTATATGATTAGTTGTAAAATAGTGTAGTCTTGTTTATAGTAAGTGCATGATTTATACCTGACCAGAATTATCATCAGAAAAATGTTGCATATGTTATGTTCTTTTGTATTATGTATTGTGTATGCAGCTGTACTTACAACTGAAAAACGCTCCCTCTTGACCTGTAAGTACTTTTGTCATGGGAATTATCTCTCAAACACAGGGCATACACCAACAATGTCTACACAGAATGTGAATTTTTTCTCATTTTATTTCATTTTTCAGTAAAAAAATCTTTTTTTCTTTTTATCATAATTTACAAATATAACACTTATAAAAATATATACATTCTACAAGGAGGCTTCGGAAAAATATTTTTCACCACAATGAAGCTATGCATATATGTCTTTAGTTATTCAAATTCATATGAGCACTAGGTCAATTAATTATGCACAAAACAGGTAAAGAGCCGCACCCACACAACACATACATACTTCCTAAACATCCATCCCATCACAAAAACAACAAAAAATGTGTCCTATAGCGTTGAATCTGGTGTCCAATTAATGACCAAAGTCATTAGATTTGAAAAAAGGTAGAAGGTCGACGCGTTTCGGTGGAAAGAACAGGAGTACGGACCACCTTCTTCAGGACCAGTCAGATACAGTGCGATATAGGAACTCTAAACCTGGAATGCGAATCTTTCCAAGAGACAAACGTGAATGTAGCGGTACTTCTACAGGATTGCAACGCCCTGTCACACGATCTGGTGGTTTGCCGAAATCGATTGAACCAGATTTCTATTACTGATTATTGGAGTGATTAGGACAGCTGTATGCTGTAAGGTATACAAGGCGGAATGAGGCAGGAAGCGGCTGTATGCAGTCTCTAAATTTAACTTGTTCTTCATTAAAGGTGTAGAGGGGACGTAACCTTTTTAAATGTTTTCAGTGGCTGTGCGAATGTCACAATCGTCACCAAAGTACGATGTATCTTTAGAATGCCAATGCGTTTTGAAGAATCCGAAATTTCTAGTCCCCTTCGCAAGCCGCCACCGCCATCGTCCTCAGTTTGTTCGATACTAAGAAGTTGCAGCTGTACTTACATCACAAAAAAAAATACAAGAAACAGATGGTTAAAAAAAGAAGAAATACATGCTTTTAAACAGCAATGTATATTTGATTATAGCAGTACTTTCTGAGATAAGCAAAGCACTTTGTTGAGCACTTGTTTTGATCTAATTATTCAATTTAAGACAAAATGACTGAGAAAAGTAGCACATTTCCAATAGTGTTATCGGAAACCTCCCTGATAACAGTAGTAATACTTACGGCGGGCTTTATTAGCAGAGGATAGACATTAGATGTAGTAGGTTTCTCCAAATTTGCTATAGAGAGTCATCAGTGACAGATTTTCACGATACTCAAATCACTCCCATTTCAATTATTTTCATGTAAAGTTTTAGCATGTTGATATAGTGTAGATGTGGCATGGATCAGCTCCGTAGTGGTAACATTTACATCATTGAGTGGTTAGTTCTTACTATACTGATGATCAATTGTCCCCCGTCCATAGTTACATTTATTCTGGCATGCTCTGTTCAGACCAATCACATAGTGTATAACATTGCCTTCAGTTAGGTCAACAACTGCTACATACAAGTTAAGTCCATTAAATACACATCTAAAAGTTATCAAGACAGCATGTGTAACCAGTTGTCCATAAGTAAGGCAAACACACTAAGCCTCATGTATTGCATTCTGTATTTAACTTATTACATTTATTATGATATATTACTATGCATAAAAACTATTTGTTGTGGTGGAACACGTGGAAAATATTGTGCGCTAAGAGAAATGAATACATGATAAGTAATATTGTTTTCTACATATTCTGCAGAAAATTGTATGTGATTAGCAATTAAAGGGTTGGGCAAGGCTAAAGGTTAGGTGACTTTCAGTTTGGTGTCTCAATTAATCATTATGTCACTGATATTTAACCACAACTTAAGTTAACATTAAGGATGACAAATGCTGATTAGGAAGGTTCCTTCATCTGTAAAACAACAGCTATGTTATATACAATTTTAAAAAATATCACTTTTTAATTGTAAAATGCTCTGGGTGTACTGGTTTGGCTTGTTCTTTTATAGTTTCCACATGCACTGTGATCAGCAAACTCTTTGATTAACTTAGATAAGAATTAAAGATTGTTTTTTCAGTAGTTTAGTGGGTAGAAATACCAATTTATTTTTCTGACCAGACTAAGCAGTTACTTGTATGATAATATGGGTGGCCAGACTTGTCCTTGCTAAGCTATGTAGCAAAGTGGAGAAAATCTTCCTTTTCTGCAAGGTCACCTTTAATTTTTCACCTTTTACTGGATCCTGTTTTGGCTGGTATTAAGACGGTGTGCCGTGTGACACTGCTTCTTAGTGCTACAATGTGTACACTCTGGTCCTCAAATGGTATTGGTAAAATTGTTTTCACCTAGTTAGTCTAGTTTACTTTCTTGTAAGACCATGGTATGTGATGCCGAAATTGCACAAGTGGCGTTGAAGTCCCATGTTGGCTGCAGTGTGTATATACACTACCCATAAACATGACAAAAACATATGGCTGTCAGGTGCTGACAGAATATGCTCCCATTCAATCCCCGAGTTCTCCTAGACCCTTTGAGTCTAACCCAAAGAAAATAGACAGTATAGGATAGGGATCATTCTCTACTCATTGCTAGTGCACAGGATAAGACTGGCGCCTTACCGCCACCTCATCAGAACATTCCTAGGCCTAGGAAGACTACACCCTTAAGAGGAAGGCCCTGCAAGAAGAAAATGACTCAAGGACTCCTACCTCCTGCTGGAAGGAGTGGACTAACACTGACTCCCCCTGGCACCCAAGGAGCTGAAACTGCTTTCCAAGGTCAGATGGCTGACCTTTTGTTTGCCTGCTCCAGGGACACAAAAAGCAGAGCGTCTGCTGATGCTAACAATGCCCAGCTGACCACAGACGACTGGACCCTGGAGGAGCCCTGGCTGGAGAAAGATGTGGTGCATAGAAGCCTGCTCTGAGGACCTTGGGGCTCCAGTAATTACCAGAAGGATGGAGAAATGTGGGACCAAGACATGGTACTGAAGTTACCCAGGGAGTTTGCATCCTAAGCGGGTAAGAAAACCAGGTTGGTCACACTCTGGGCTTTAAGTCATGCTGTAAATGGTTTCAACTGGACTTTTTGATGAAGGGATCTACCTCGTGGACCTCTGCCCAGCTACAGCTTTTAGCCTAGTCCAACTGGCGGGTTTTAAGAACTTAAAAAATGACAAAGTCAAAGGTAAAACATTGGACGGGGGTGAAGTAGCAAATCCTTTCCAGTTACGAAACAACAGTGGTGGCTATGAAATTCAGCTTTTCCCACTCTTGCTACACTGAGGAATTTTTACTTCCATTTCAGAGACTAATTCCTAAGGTTCAAACTTTGACGAAACAACCCGCTTGGTGTATCCAAACCCCACTACATAGCCTGTTATCATACTTCAGTCCTGGTCAACCATGAGCTGATATTTTTATTTTATTTTTTTAACGTCTTTATTCACAGTTTTTTCCATCTTAACGCCCCCACAGAAGACCAAGATCACAACCGTAATACAGTAGAAAGGAAAAAAAACAATAACAGGTTATTGCATACAAACAGAAATCCTTACGTACATGAGGTATAACTAATCACACAAAAAAGAGAGCCAAAGCTTGGTAGTGATACAATTTGTTGCGAAATGATGATTCAATACAGGTAAACGGCCATTCTTAATGATATATATACAAATCTACATGAGGTAGCCCTAGGAATGACTTTGGCTCCACCGGAGCAAAGGTTCCCATATCGCCATTCCCCTGATCTTTTTTATAACGCCCTTTGTTTTTATAAATGGCTACCTCCAAACTGTAGGTCGCGAGTAACCTAGCCCTCCCCTGCCCAAATGCAGGAGGGTTCTGATCTAGCCATGTGGAAGCCACGCAAAGTCGGAATACAGCCATAGCTATAAAAATCAATCTCTGCATATATTTAGGCCAGTTATCGTTTGATACTCCCAATATAATTACTTCTGTTGAGATGTTGATTCTAACTTGGAGTACTTCTGATAAAAAATCAGAGATTTCTGTTCTTATATTAGAGAGTGTAGTACAGGTAGCAAACATATGGACAATATCTGCCTCAAACAGTGTACATTGTGGGCATGTAGTCCCCTTCCCGGTTCCCTATTTAGCTATTTTATAGGGGGTATAGTACAGGGAAAAGAATGTTTTGTAGAACTGGGCATGTAATTTCATAGACACGAAACATGTCTGAGAAACTTCATACGCATATGAGGGGATTGATGGCTGTACCCCGAGTTTACCCTGCCACATTATTGATTGTTTGTCCATATCATCTGAAAATAATGTATTCATTTCCTGATATATTTCCCCAATTTTAGGAGTAGGGTTTCTACCAAGAATTTCTATAGTTTGGCTAGTGTGAAATTTTAACCATCCCCCACCTTTCTTTAATAAAAAGTCTCTGATCTGTAGGAACTTAAAAAAGTCCAGATGGCCAATATCATACTCGATACGCAGGTCATCAAAGCTTTTAAATCTTTCTAGTGTATAGAAACATCAAGGGCGTCGTAGCCCTGCCTCGACCCACCTCGCCATACACCCATTCTGAAAAATCTCGGGGGGTCATTATTGTGACTCAGCAGAGTACAGCATGAATCACGGCCCAGCCCCAATAATTTCCAAACACTTCCCCAAACTTTGTAAATACTTGATATAGTCTTAAACTTGACTTAAAGTAGCCATAAGCATCCCTCACACCCCCCCCTAGTATAAGCTCTTGTGGTGATGGGATGACCTCGTTGTTGATTCCAGTCGAGATTAGTGGCACACAATATTTCAACACAGTAGCCCAGTAATAAAGTTTGAAATTGGGCATTGCTAATCCCCCTCTTTCCTTTGGCAACATGATCCATCTAAGGGCTCTACGAGGTCTCTTATAATCCCAAATGAATCTTGAGAACATCCCTTCGATCGTTTTAAATAACTGAGGAGAAAATTCCAAACATATTGCCCTAAAAAAATTAAAAAATCTGGGCAAGAAGGTCATTTTTACAACATTACACCTACCACCTGTGGTTAAATGTAGATTATTCATTCGAGCCAATTCTTTTTTCGCACGACAAATCAGTGGGTCCATATTAATACTGACAATTTTCTCAATTTTTGCAGTAACATTAATCCCAAGATACTATGCATGGTCTGTGACTCTTCTATCGCTCATCCGGATCTTATCATTAAGGACAATCTGGGGTTTTCCCGAATTAGGTTTATATCCAGAAACAGTTCCGAAACGTTGTGCTTCTTCCTCTATCACATTGATGGCACCATTGGGGTCGCTAGTAACCAATGCAATGTCGTCGGCGTAAGCTAGGGTTTTTGTATCGTGATTATGTACATGAATAGGTGGGGATTAACACATGATTCTCAAGCCGACAAATGAAAGAATTGATATAAATTGCAAACAAAAGGGGTGAACAGGAACACCCCTATCTTGTCCCCCTGGTGATGTCAAACCTTTCGGACAGGATCCCATTGATCATAACAGTAGCCCCTGGGTTGATATAGAGCTTTTGTATGGCCTTAATAAATCCCTCGGTAATTCCGCAGTGAGACATAGCTGTCCACAGAAATTTCCAGGAGACCCTATCGAACGCTTTCTCCGCATCAAGCAAGATAAGCGCCATAGGGTCTCCTGTTAACTCTGCGTAGTCAAATAACAAGATCACTCTTTGGACATGGTCTATTGTTGACCTCCCTGGCATAAACCCATGCTGTCCAACTAACACAATTTTATATATCATTGGTGCCAGTCTGGCGGCTAGCAGTTTAGAATACATTTTTGAATCCCCGTTTATTAATGTTATGGGATGGTATGATCCCATTTCCAGGGGATTTTTATTTTTTTCCAAAAAGACTACAATCTTAGCCACCGCCAAGAGGCAGGTGGGTTTCCCCCCTGAGATACATAGCCGAATAATTCGGACATGATAACTTTCAGTTGAGCTGCAAATTTCACATAGAACTCGGTTGAAATCCCATCCATGCCTGCTGCCTTCCCTGTGTCCAACATATTCATAGAAAGCAATATTGCATCCCAGAGAAGGGGGTTTGTCTAGACTGTCTTGGTCTTCTCTCTCGAGTCTGTTACTGTCCATTAGATCTAGATATGTTTCAGGGCCCTCCTCCCATCTTATTGGCTCTTTATATAATTCTTGGTAGAATCATTTCTGTAATGCCACCCTTATTTCAGATGATTAATTTCTCATACCACCGTCTGCATCCTTGATTCCCTTCACAACATTAGCTGAAGTCTCTTTGCGGGTACGGACCGCTAACTGATGTCCGACTTGTTCACTTAGCTCGTATATTTTCTCTCTATAGGTGGTAGCTTTGACTACGGCTTTTTCTGTTAATATCTCTGATATCAGGTTCCTAGCGATAGCTACCCGGGCCACTTCCCTACCCATAACTCGCCCCTCTTGAGTAACTCTAATCAACTCTTCCTCTGCATTAGCTAGATTCTGTTGCAGTGTTGCCATATGAATCTTCCCTTCCTTATTGGCCCTAACTGAAAACTGAAGAGTTTCTCCTCTTATGCACGCCTTCAGGGTATCCCAAACCACCTCAATGGGTGCGCTGCCCATATTTTCCTCTAGAAAGCTCGGAATCTATTCTCTTAAGTGTTGTCAATACTTCTCATTTTTTAGGAATACCCTTTCAAATGTCCATGTCCTTAATATAGAATTGTCTCTGCTACACTCTAGGTTCAATTGAAGCGGATTATGGTCCGATAATATCCTCAGGAGTTTCCTTACTATGCAAGTGGAGCTCAGGGATTCGAAAATAAAAAAATAATCAAGTCGTGCATGTCGGGAATGTGGATGGGAATAAAATGTAAAACCAGGGTCCCCAGAGTGTTTTACCTGCCAACTATCAATCAATCCATGTAATACACAAAGGTCTCTGAGGGCCTTAAACACCTTTTGTTTCCTGCCTTGATATTTGAACTCCGAGCCCAACGACCAGTTGCCTGGCATATGAATATTGAGGTCCCCACATAAAATCAGGGGAAGAGGCCAATGTACTAATTCATTAGAGACGCTAAGCAAAACATCGGGGTCATCACTGATGCTACCATAAATGCTACATAATGTCATCTTATTTATTCCATTATTGTAATGACATTCATTGATGGCCCATCGCCCAAATTTATCTGACTTCGATCTTTTAAATTGGAGCCCCCCCCTTTGCTAGGATAGCTACCCCTCTGGTTCGGACTCGCTGTGTTGAGGCGATAATGAGTTGGTACCCTAGAGTTTTCAGCAAATATTGTTGTGAACATTCAACATGCGTCTCTTCCAGGCATATAATGCCGGCATCCATTGTTTGCAGCCCCATGGCCACTTTCTGCCGTTTCTTTGTATCATTAAGACCGCATATGTTTAGCGAGATAATTCTTAACTTAGCCATATTACTACGTGATTGTCCAACAGATAGCCAACATAATTTTCTTGCAGTATGAACATCTTTTTTGTCATTCTTCTAATGTAGTATGCGCACCACCTCACATCCTTTCTCACATCCTTTCCACCCCTCTTGTGTTTGGAGTCCCTTGGTCTCCCCCCCTCTCCCTCTCCCCACTATCTCCCCCCACCCACCACCACTTTGCAAGCTGCCAGGCTCAATCCTGAGCCTGTGTGATAGCGTCTAGCTGACCTCACCCACTCTCCGGGCCTCTCCTTTCCTTAGGCCTGTACGAACATGTAAAGCCCCGGCATATTATGCTCATCTCATAGCACCACCACAACTCTTAAAGATACTGGACACTATACACTATACATCAACTATCCGAGAGAAAAAAGAGAGAAAAAAAAACAAGGCCCAGAAGAATCCCGCAGTAACTAAAAACAAAATTGGTGATTAACACATTCACATTATAACAAACATATGTTTTGTTTCATTAGGATACTCATAAATCAAAGAGTGTGATAAGCAATTGTCTAGTCAAAGTTTTCTTTTTCCCCCACTGTTGAATCAGTGATCAACCCCTGACCCCCCAGATTTCCCTGCTATGATGTCCTTCTGAGCCTGTTCTGCCTGGATTTCTGAGGTAAAGAACAATGTACGTCCTTGCGATACTACCTTCAGTTTGGCTGGGTTCTGGAGAAATGCGAGAGCCCCTGCTTTCTGGAAGGGGTTAATCAACTGTCGTAATCTCCATCGTCCCTCCACTGTGGCATGAGCGAATTCCGGTTTCGCAAAGAACGAGAAGCTCTCCCAGTTCCTCTTTTTATTCGGCCGGGCTAAATCATATACTGCCTGCCTTAATAAAAAATTACCGAAAAATATTAGGATAACTCTGGGGAAACCCTGATCCGTGCGTGGGCGTTTAGGAGGTGAAATGTGGGAATCTGTGTACCCGCTGAATTTCCTTATCCCAATCCCACATTGTTAATTCTGGAAATGCATTCTTAAATAAGTTGATGACAAATGCCCGGATGTCGCTCCCTTCGCTATTTTCTGGTATCCCAAGAATGCGCAGATTGTTCCGGCGTAGGCGATTTTCTGCCTCTTCAAGCTTCCACATAATATCTGTTACCGTGTTTCCTTGTGATGTGACCTGGGTTTTGAGAGTATCCACTGTACTTTCCAGTATCTCTGTCCGGCCTTCCACCATGGTCATTCTTTCGGCGATTTCGGTGCATGTTTTTCCAATTTTACATAACGACCCCTGTAGTTTTTTTGCTGCAACACGGGCTAGCCGGTTCTCCGATTTCACCTTGTTCTGAAATGCATTTAGCGACTGTAGAATCATTGTTAGTGTGGGCTCTGCTGCTTGCGATGACCCCTTCTGTGAAGTTGTCCCCTCTTTAGGGCCTTTGACCGTACCCATAGCTCCGTGTTTCCCGGTTAAGGAGAGCGGTTTTGTGTCCGAGTAATCCCAACGGAGGTATGATTCTTGCTCCTCTTCGGTGTCTATCCTCTGGGTGGATTTCCTCCCTTCTTAGGCTTTTTTAGATTTCCTTTGCGCCTTTTTGCCTTCACGTTGACTGCCACTGCTTGCGGAGGTCTCCACACGTCCCTCATCACTGCTGCAACTATGGAGGTCCCAAGACTCAGATCCTCCGGATTCTTCATTTACTGAAAAAAAAATTCTCTGTAGGGTCTGGAGATAAGTAGCCCAGTGCCGTGTGCTCTATGGAGGGTTCCTGCGCACCTTTTAATTGGGTTCCAGCTGGCAATTCCTCTCTTTCTGGCGCATCAATCCCCGTTGTCTCCTTATCAATGTCGGGTACTGTACTACTTTGTTGCCCGGCGTTCTCCTGTCCGCCCTGCAGCGGAGAAGCTAACGCTGTCCTGTCCGTTAGTAGCAGGACTGTGTGCTCGCCGCTTGAACCCCATGATGCTCTTGTTTCCTCATTCTCGTTACAGTCCTCAGGGGTCAAGCCTTGTTTTTGCCCTCTTGCATCCAGGCTGTTCGCATTCCGCCATGCAACCTTTATCAGAGTCTGTATGGTGTTTCTTAGTGAACAACTTAATAATGACAGTTTGTTTTTTGTTCCCTACTGCCGGTGGATCATTATTCGAGGGGTTCTTATGATTCTTACCGGGGTTAGCAGAGTTGCCGGTATATTTCGATTTTCCTGCATCTGCCCTGGTATTGGCCTTTGTCTCAGACCGCTCTGGTGCTGCAGGGTTGCGAGCTGTGGTGCGAGTCTTATTCCGCGTTCCACCGCGGGCAGCTGCCATTGTGCACGCTTCCCTCTGTGGGGTGTTCCAGTCGCTTAGCAACCTAAGCCTGGCTCTGCGTTCATCGATTCTGTCTCTGCCGTCAAGTTCAGTGAGGAGCAGCCGAGCAAGTGCTTCCCAGCGCGAACGATGCGCCGGCTTCCCACGGGACTCAGATGTGATTCCCTTCACTGGGCCCTCGATCCAAAGTGAGCCAGTAACTCCAATGATGCCAGCGATACCAGCACAAAACGCCAGAGCGCAATTTTAACGGGTGTATTTCTCGAGAGGGTCCAAAGGGGCTCGGAGGTGAGTGACAGGGGTCTCACTCAGGCGCCATCTTGCTTAATAAATAGTATGGGGCTGTACATATATTTCCATTTTAGACTTTACACATTAGCCCTTCTGCAAAGACGTGCACTGTCGAGCTGATATTTTTCAATGTCTTTTTACTTTGGCTTAAAACTTTTTGCTTAAAACTTTAAAAAAATCACGTCTCAGGATCTCCTTACTGAATTGAAGTATTTTGTTGTCTTTTTGCTCATTAAATATTTTGTCTATTTTTATAAATAGGCTTGAGAATGTTATTGTTTTGTTTTCTTTACTTTAAAATGTTTGGTCCTGCTTGAACTTGGCACACTTTTTGGGGGGAATGACCTGATGCTTGTGTCATAGCTTCTAGTCATTGAGCAGAGTTTCTCTGAAACTTGATTTGAGACCTACTCAGGGTGTATTTATTAAGTTTGTAAGCCTTTCCAAATGTGTACCCCACCATCTGACAGCCTACTTGCTTTTTGAGTTCAACTTCAATGGTGCATTAGAGCCATTCATGCGAATTTTCTTGTCAGTGAAAAGATACACAGGTCTCTGAGGAAGTTTAAGATCTCATTTTCATTTAATTCACTATGGTCCATTGCATCATGCCTTTCGAGTCGGCGGGATTGAACATAGCACCTTGCTTGCATCCACCCCTCCAGTGAAACCTCATGTGCAGTGCAGTATGATACATGAAAAAGTGCCTTGCAATCTCTGACGTCTTACCTCCACAGAGTGTTGTGCAGAACTCCAAAAACTTTTTTCCTATTCCAACACATTTGACTATTTTTAGTTAGCTAATCTGCCATTGCCATCTCATACCATGATCAAATGTTATATATTCATACACAGACTGCTCTCATACTATGAGTGCAGCATATATTTTACTTTAGGATAGTATGAACAAAGAGCATTCTATGTTATGCCTTTTTCTTTTCTTTGGTAGACTGCATGATTGTGACCTAAATCGTGTTTCCAAAAGACTTTAGGCCCAGACCATGTTGCTTTGACTTGGATGTATATTTGGTTCTGCTATAATTTTCTGGGTTGTTATTCTTTAAATAGTCTGATTTTTTTGCTGGGAAGTGGGGTGGTTTTTCTACGTTTTGTATTGCATTTTATTTTTCTGTTGGTACTTTGCTTGCTTTATTGATGCCATTGCAATCACATTTAATTGTGAACAGGTCTGATTTTACCAGTAAGCAACGTTTGTGCTTTTTCAAAATAATGTAAATGAAATTAGTTATGCATTATTAACCAATAATTTAATATGCCACATGTGGTTAATTTTCAGTGCTTGATTTTCTGTCTTTTCAGCATTATAGGAAAAGCAGGGAAATTAACCTGAAGTAGTTGCCAGATTATCTGTTAAACACAAACCTATTACCTAATTTCTGTGGGTTTCTTCCACATTGTAGATTGTTGTATTTCTATTACCCAAAAGATAACTTATTACATTTCTTTTCCAGCATGGAAGGATTTAACAAGTGGGGAATTCAACATTCACAAGCTTCCTGGAGGACATTTTTACCTTAAAGACCCAGTCAATGAAAGCTTTATTGTGAAGCATATTACAAAATATTTAGAAACTGCTGAAATGGACTATCTTCGTACATAAACCCTTGTATGTAAAAAACAAATCATAGAGCAAACATATAGAGACTCATGATGATTTGATTGACCTTTTGTGAGAACAGAAATGATGAATAAAACATATACTAGATTATCAAGTGGTGAACCTGTATACCTACAAGTATTTCCTTCATTGGTAAATTTGTTCGGTGGTGTTATGGACTGGAATCTTCTGGAACACTACCCACCAGAAGCCCATCTTCCAGCACTACGGTTTCTGGTAGTTGAAATACAGATTATCATCATAGCTAGACAAGAGGAAGGGTTTGGGGGAGGATACCAGCGGGATGGGGATCTGGAACAAGACTAAATCACCCGATTATTTCAAGACTAAAATCAACAAATCAACATACACAATACATAAGTTCAAAGTTTTTATACCAGAATAATCTTTACCTGAAAAGGACATTTTAGTGTTGTAAACATATGCTGCCCAAACATAACTCCTTACTAAGTACAGAATTTCTTTAGTCATAGTCTCATTTCTGTAGTAGGGGATCTCTGTGCATAGTCATAATCTAGTGAATAGTCCCGCCCATGTGTGTGGACCCCGGAGCAATCAAAAATAATCTCTTAAATTGTCCTCAGTGCAGTCCTGCATAGACACTTAAAAGAAAATCAAAGACAATAATGCAGCCTATACCTGTAAGGCTACACTGTCCAGTACTTCAACTAGAAATGCAAAGGAAATTCCACCAGCATCACATGCAACACAGTCTGTTAAGTTTCACCCATAGAGAAACTTCCCCTTCACAAAATCCTTGGAATGATAGAGAGGAAGGGATGGACAGACAAACCCCCATAGGCTGCCATTATGTGTCTGCAAAAGGGATACCATGCCTCTAACCATTTCGGCACTGATGACGAGCTCAGCTCGTCATCAGTTGCGCCGCTCGCACGCTGATGACGAGCTGAGCTCGTCATGTAACGCGCGTTTTTAAAAAACGCCGCGTACAGCGGGAAAAGCCGCAGCGCGCATGCGGTTAAGGATCTCTCCAGAGACCCTCGGTATCCCATGATGCACAGCAAACTCCTTTTACTTTCAGTTTTTTTTCAGCTCCTGCTAGCAGGACCCTGGAGCATTGAGCTCTCTCTTTTTGGGTGTTTTTTCAATTTTTTGGCACTTTTAAAGTGTTTAGAGTGTTTCACTCGACGTCTGACTGCTTCTTCTACCTGTTTCTGGAGTTTTTGGCCAGTTTAGCTCACCCTTTTGTCGAATATGCCAGCCTTGTTCGACAAGTGCCCTGAGTGTGCCAGGAAGAAGGCCAAGTCAGACCCTCACAGGGTGTGCATCCTCTGCCTCCCATCCTCTCATGTCCCTGAAGACTGCGAGATTTGCCAACAATTCTCCAGGAGGACCCTGAAGGACAAACAGAAGATCAGGCTCCAAGGACTGGAGCTCAGGAGACAGCAAGACCAAGGTGGGTCTGGGCATGGAGGGACTTCGTCCTCTGCCCGTGCTTAGGCCTCTGGGGGGCTCCCCAGCCAAGACAAGGACAGAAAACGGCACAGATCTCCGTCGACATCGATAGCCTCGACGTCGGCGTCGAGGGGATTGACCACCATTTGCTCCCCGTCGTCCCAGGGCTCTGGGTCGAAGCGACTTCGACGTCGAGGGGACCGACGTCAAGACCTCGGATGAGGTCGACGTCGAGGACCGCGTCGATGTCGAGACACCATCGATGCCGAGAGGGGTCCGGGAGATGCCGGCGCTCGCCGTCGAGGCGACACCGCCGGTCGTTGTCGAGGTCGACGTCGAGGAAGAGAGACTCAACGTCGAGGAGGAGAGACTCGACATCGAGGGACGCATCGACGTCGAGATGCTCGACGTCGAAAAATAGGTCGACGTCGAGGAAAGAGAAGTCGAGGTCCAGGGGGCGTTCAAGGGCCAGAACTGTGTCCCATGTATCAGTAGTCACCCTGTCCTCTGCATCCACGAGCCCACGGTCGCGGCAGCACCGGCGCTCGTCTAAGAAGAGATCGGCCTCTAGGACATCTTCATCAAGGCCTGCACAGAGGAAGAAGAGAAGAGTGGTGCGGTCTGCGGACTCTGAATACTCTCAGACCTACTCGCCTTCTAAGCC